>NW_022631019.1:14804820-14978527 GCF_010015895.1 Lontra canadensis
CATCCTACACTTCACCTCTCTTAATTACACAGCAGACAGAATCTATTATTCATCAATGTATGTGAGCTGTAAACACACTTTATGAATGAACTTAAGTATTTTTAGAACTTGGTTAATATGACAGGAGCCACCAAACTGTTACAGGCCTCAAAGGGAGGACAGTCATTCATCTGCTCAACTTAATGAGCATTACTCCATGTTGGATGCAGGGGACAGAAATCTTACTCCTGTAAGATCCTCTTCCACCAACTCTAGAGGGCAGCCAAGACAAAGAGAGTATCAAACACAACAGGTGATGATCCACTGTAGTTATATTATCACCAAATTTTGTAAGAATATTTGCTTTAAGAGTATTTACTGCCTGGTGCACTGAAGAGGCATGGTGTTACTAACTTGTGCAGAGCAAGAAAAGCAGATATGGACAAAGTTTCTCCACAATTCTAACAGTTTACTGTGTGTGAGTCCTTCTCCTGGCACTAGTTTCCAACTCCTCTGCTGGGGTTTTTAACGCCCTGATTACAACAGTTGAGAATACAGCTTATTCAAGGAGGATTCAGAAGCCTGTTTTCTTCAGTAGTTTTAAGAAAGAAATAAACAAGTGTTTCTGATGATAGTGCTAATATTAACATAAAGCTGAACCCACAAAAACACAAAATTTATGGTTATGTGGACATGCAATATTTTTTATAAACTAAGACTTCAGCTTTGAAGCAGTGTAGGAAAGTGTATTCACATATGCATATTAAATAACACTGAAGCTTGATATAGCACTTACTAGCTACCAGGTATTACTCCAATTATTTTCCACATATAGTAAATTATTCTTACAACAAACCGCTAAGGCAGGTAGTATTATTAACAACTTCATTAGATACATGGAGAAATTGAGGGACAGGGAGATTAAGTAACTTTCTAAAGGTCTCCCACCCATAATTTAAACACAGTCAGATTTAGGTGTATAAACTTTAACTGTTACACACTCTACTTCTCATGAAATGGAACACCCCTCATATTTTCAAACAACTGTTGACAGTCAAAAGAAATTTTTTCTAAGGCCTGAGGGATTGGTGAGACCTTTATCCAACTGCACTAATGGGCGGCATATCCCTCAATCATAACATTCCCGGTAACAGCAATTACTTTACAAAATTCATGATTATACAGGAAAATAAATTTCTTCTACTTACAAGACTCTAATTCTCTATCTCCCTTAAAGTAACTGATACCTGTTCATATGCTTTTACTTCCTCGGTACAACATTTAACAGACCTTTTACTCAAATTCACTGCACAAGAATTTTATAAGGACAGGCTGTCTGGAGCTTATTTTTCACCCTTAAGAAGTTCCCTCCCTTCCTCATTCTCCCTTTCCCCTTCCCCCATACAGGAGATTCTACTATCTATAGGACTAAAAAAGGTGTAATGGCTGGAAAGGCAAAGAAATAAAAAGAGAATGTACTAAGGAAATAAATAAAAGAAAGAAATAAAAAGAGAAATAAAAAATGAATGTACTCTCTCCTAACCATTCAATTGTAAATTTAGAATTAGATTTAATAGTGGTACAAGAAATTAAAAATCTGTAGGTGGGCATGGCAGCAAACTACATGTGAATGTGAATGGGCCTTCCCAAACTGCTTGCAATGCTTCTGAATCCCTTTTCCTCTCCACTATCAAACTCTCTGGGATGCTAGATGGAAGGACAGTAAAAGCCATTTAGTCCAACAACATACCTAAAATTTAAATCTCTTATTTGACATGCCCTTCAGGTTACGACACTTGAGCAACCAAAGACACAGTCCATTTCATTATTAAATGGAGTTCTGACTTTCCTTTTACTGGCTCCAAATTTTTCTCTCTGTATCATTTTCCCTCTGGTCCAATAAATATTCCTAAAATCACATCAAAGTCAAATCCTTCTTCCACAGAAGTGATAAATCTCTAAGTTATGTAGAGACATCCATCACTGCCAACCTTCACACCAATGTCTATTTTTTGTTCAAAGCCAATTACTACCCTCCATGCCCTGTCCCTCCAACCAACATATTAAATTCCCTCTTCAGTCTTCTCTCAGTATGGTCCCACAGTTAAAAGTCTCACTAAATAGAGAACCAAACACAAATACCCAGGTGGTGTCTCCCTAGAATGTACCTGGGCTCACTCAATCAATTTATCTGTGGCTAAATGAAACAGCAACATCTCTCTCTTATTCTGGCTGACTATATTTCCATTAATAAAACCAAGAATATCAGGAGCTGTTTTGTCAACCACATTTTACTACTGATTGGTACTGAGTTACAATCTCATAAAACCCTTACGTCTTCTTTATATATAACCTGGCAACAAGTCATGTTCTTCACTTTTGTGTATACTCTTAGAGCTGTATAATGAAGTTCAGATGGGGAATTGTGTATGTTGTTTCTTTGAAAATGTATTTGGCTAATTTCAAACCCATCATTTCAGACTGTACAGACACTTCTGGATTCCAAATGTATAATACAAGGTCAAAACCACATAACCATCAGCAAATTTGACAGGCATGTCATTAATCCAAGTCACTGATGAAAATGCCAGAAAAGGCTAGGTAGAGAAGGGAGGAATCATGTACAACGTAAGTATCATCCCCAAACTTGACTTCAATCTGTTTTAAGTCTCTTATCTTTCAACAGTCCACTAGTATGCCAGGAGAATGGCAAGGGAAAGAATCAGCTCTCATTTGAGGTGGTATTTTGTGCAACTTTTCCAAAGGGCTTGGACACATTTATAACAGAGGCTGAATTTAGAGTACTCATGATAGCTAACTTTCACTGTAACATTCTAGAAACCAGAAGGAAAATGTTACCCCTTGGAAAATACTTCTAAAGATGTGATAATTATACCGTTACCTAAAGTTTCCTTGCCAATAACATTAGGAATAAATGTTTTTTGAATATGTTGGTAATTCTATCACTTTTCATGACTTCACTCTTTCTAAAATCATCAAAAGACAAGGATATCTCTAAAAAACTACATAATAATTTGATATTCTCTGAAAACTACCCATTCATTTTCAGCAACTCGAAAAATCATATTCAATCACATTAGTTCTTCCTATGTGGAAAAAACTACAGAATAATTATTATTTTGCAAAGCAAAAAAAAAAACTATATAAAAAATATGCTTCTGAAATCCCTAGCTTTCTGTAATATATAGTTCAGCCTCCTAGAGGAACAGTAAGATTTGGAATTATGAATCTTTTAGGTTAATATCTTTAAAAATTCTAAAGTACTTTTGAGAAAAATAACAGTGCTGTAATTTTCTCACAAGTTGTAAGGGAATAAGCAGTGAAGAGTCCACATAATGGGATATCATTCAAGTATCAACCAGATACTCTGCTGACTTACACCAGTTTATAACGAGGGCTATTACATTCTAATTCTTTCTGTACCTTCCCTGCACGTGGCCAATATCACATAATTTATGTTTCATTAAGAATTAGAAGATGTAAGCTCTAGAGCTGAGTTGTCCAATACAATAGCCACTCGCCATATTTGATGACTTACAACAAAAGATTCCGTTCTTCAGTTGCACTGCACATTTTCAGTGCTCAGTAGCCACATGTGAAAACGTGTCGTGAACAACACAGACACACTAACATTTTCACCACCATTACAAAAGTTCTACTAGATAGTAGTGCCATAGAAGATTATGTCAGATGGAAGGAAAAAACCCCGAGGATTCTATTCAGGGACAGGTGTTCTGTCTGTTCATGCTGCAGACTCTGAAAAATGAGCATCTTTGTAGAATACTTTGTTCATAGGTAAAAACAGGCTGAGAAAGGAGGGAAAGACAGGCAGGTTATGTCACTGTTAAAGAAAACTGACATTTACCCAGAATCTACTATGTGCCAGGGACTCTGACAGGCAGGTACTCTGATCCTCATAACCCCCTTAGGAAATAGGTGCAGTTGTTGTAACACTTCAATATTTTATCACTTATGAGCATATTTTATCCATTTCCCAAGATAAGAAATCTGAGGCTCGAAGTTAGTTTGTAGTGAAGCTAAGATTCCCAGTTATGCCAACTCCCAACCTGTATTTTTCTTTACTATCTCTGCCCTAACCCTACAACTCTTTGGTGATCAAGGCACTAGATAAACTGCCCATGACTGACTTACATTAAGCTCTGAAAAACCTAAGAGGGCTGGTCATAAGACTGCATAAATGCTTGATCTTATTTCCACTTGGCTTGATATGCCAAGTCTGACCCCAGAGGCAAACCTCTAAGCTTTCATTTATTTTATTTTCCAAATCTAAGAAACTGCCTAGAGCAATACAAATATTTCTCTACCAGAAACTAAGACTTCAAATGTAACAACACAAAAACCTTGAAGGGTCATAATGAAAAAAACTTAAAAAACAAAAATAAGCCAGCTGTTTTCTTTTCTTTTAATCTTTTAGCAAAAAGAACAAAACTACAACAGGAAAACGTGCACAGTTTCAATGCTGTTGGCCACTAGGTAACATACTTCCTTGATGTGAAGTACTGTTAAGCTTTATCAAGCTTTTATTTGTTTACACTAAATCCAATTACTTTGAATATGGCACACTATTCAACATTTGTCAATATTATGGGAACTAAAATCATGTATCAACACACTGCAAAATATTTTTGTTCTATGAACACTTTTAAATACCAATTTCCTGGTCTTTCTCAAAATGCTGACTACTCAGCCATAGAATATAACCAACACTTGATCTCTGTTGTGAAACCCAAAAGTAAAATAAGGACAGGAACACAAGTAACTTTAAACCACAACTACACAAATTTCAACAACTAAACATGAAATTAATAACACAAGCCAGAATCTACATTATACCAAGTGACTTGCTTTCCTTATGAGTATACATTCTGTTCTTTCTGTTTCTAATTACCTTGGGATTTTCAAACATCAGAGTAAAAATAGTTGCCATATTTCTAAAGCCATGGGTGTCTGCATATAAAATTACTTAGTACTTCTTCTTTTACCTTTTAAGAAAATTGTTAGTCTAATCTAAAGCTCTCTTCAGGCTACAAAATGCAAAAAGAATGGAACATTCTAATTAATTAATCTGAAAGAATCCCTGTAAAAGCCTAAAACTAAAAAACTAATGGTACTGGAAGAAGACACGGGTGACATAATTCTAACTGGAGCATGGTATCCCTGACTTGAGGGACTCAGTAAGAACTCTAGCTGGCCACACATAAAGATACTCTACCTAAAAGTAGTTCCAAGAAATACATTCTATAACAGTTTCTTGATCCTATTCAACTAAAAATATCACTATCCAGAATGTTGTTTCATTTCAATTGAGTTAACTTCATTTTAAAAAGAAGAAAAACATATATACACATAGGTTCTAGATTACTGAACTGGACAATCTTGTTTTCATTTCACAAGCAATTACCTCCAATTAGCTTACCTAAATAACAGTATTTTTACTCTTTGTATTGTTTATAGAACCATTGGTTACTAAGCAGTCACAAAAACTTAACGTATTTACAGTTGGACTTTAGAAACAACAATCACAGGAACCATCATCCAGCATCAAATTACTGTGTTTAAAAAAAAAAAGATCAAAGCATGAAAGGATATGTGGTCAGAAAGGCAGCCACTGATGAACAATTCAATAAAGGAGAAATAAGAAATCTATTCACTAAGTCTAACTATTCAAAGCTAATTATAACCCCTGATTTAATTCTTTCTGGCCAAAGAAAACAATTATAGATTAAAAAATCATGTATGCCTTCAATTCACAACAAACCAACAATAACCTAGGACATAGATGTTTTACCCTTTAAAAATGTATTCTCTGTGTACCACTCAAAGTTTTTTACCATTTGCTCTCATTATACAAGTTTCTATGTACTGTTTTGTCTTATGAGCATCTCCTTCTCTATGAACCTCTACCTGACTGACTGACTTTCTTTCTTTTCTTTTCCTTCCTTCCGTTTTCTTTTGAGACATCGGACGGGGATGTGAGGAGGAGCACAGGGAGAGGGAAAGAATCTCAAGCAGGCTCCATGCCCACCAATGGAACCCGACATGGGGCTCAGTATCACGACCCTGAGATCACAACCTCAGCCAAAATCCAAGAGTGGGACACTTAACCAACTAAGCCACCCAAGGAGCCCCTCTACATGACTTTAGATTTGAGGAGAAGACTGTTTTAAATACAAACCTCAACCATTAATTCTCAAGTGGGAAATAGTATCATCTCCATGGAGGTTATTTGGAAATATGTGAAGGTGTTTTTTGTTTTGTTTTGTTTTTTAATTGTCACTGGGGGAATTCTACTGGCATTTAGAGTCCTGAGGTTGCTAAATGAACTGCAATTTACAGGGAAGGATTTCATAACTGGTTATCCCACCCAAAATGCCAATACCTATTCCATACTGGAACAAACCAAACTGGACCGTACAGCCATGGATAAAGCAGAGCAAACTCTTCCTAACAATTCGCTCTCTGCCACACCACGGCTTCAGCTAGCTCCCGCTCAGCAGTGTCACTTCAACTCCCGGCCCTCCCTCTCCTAGTTTTCTAAGGGGACTAATTCCTACTGCTGCCTCCACCAAAGTTATAGGTTTCCGTACTCAATTCTCTCTGGTGTAGAAAAAATTTAAACTGCTATTTAGAAAGGAGGAATGCCAGAGTAAAAAGCAGCCAGCTCTCTGAAGTTTTTGTATCCAAAAGTAACACTCTGGATTTATGATCCATCTCAAAAATTGATCTTCAAGAACTTGTGTCAAAATGTAATTACTTTCCTTGCTAATAAATAAATAATAAGTATATAGACATAGGCAGTTCTACTTTTCTAATGGTTGAAACATGCCATAACTTCACAAGCATCATCCCATAGCTAAATAAAGAACCAATCTGCCAAAACTTTCTTGAGTCATATGACACATGAAAATCATTTCAGAAGTGAAATCAACCTTTTCTCACCAAGACTCCTTTAAGTTTTCCTTGGTTTTTGGAATTAAAGAAGACAAAGAGTATCATAAGACTTTAGGCTCAGGAGAAAGTTCAGAAAACAAATTTTCCCAGAGTAGACTTTTTTATAAAGGCTTAACTACAACATCCCTATTTGAGGACCAATGCAACTGAATACAAATTATAGAAACACTCAGCCTTATATGAAGGAGCTTAGAAATAGTTTTTCTTAATCAGTAGTTTTTTTCTACACTGCTTCTGGAGCAGAGATCTCCAAGGTTTCTCTGTTAGGAGTAGTTCTCTGGCTTGATCCCTGACTAAAATTTAAAACTTGCCTCTATGACTGTTGACGAAATACTTTATAAAATTTATAATCAACCTTTTTACCTATGGGCTTATCTTCTTTTCAATTATTAGTAATCAATCTAGAATTGTAGTATATGCCAAACACTGCTAATCACTGTCCTTCCATTATCTCGTTTACTCTTCATATCTGTCCTAAGATGGGTACTAGTATTTTCCCCATTTTACAGATGAAAAAACGGAGGCTGAGACCAATGAATAAACTGCCCAAAACCACTCAGTTAGTAAGACTCAAACATAGGTCTAGTTGACACCACACTGTAAGCTCTTAAAGTACTTTAACAACACTGTCTGTTGATACTAAAAAATACCCGAATTTTATTTCTTCATCTAACCCAAAGAATTGCCATCCACTTCACATAACCATATTTGAGTTCTTCTGCAAAGTGTCCTTAGCACCTCAGAATTTGTTTGGTTTTACATCATCTAAATTGAAAAGACTTCATTTTGAGAAATAGAGCTTTATATCACTGGTAGACAATGAAATCCTGCAATTACACCATGTCCATTTATTCAATAATAAGAATTCTAACTATGATTAACACAGGCAAATAATGGGTAACACTTCTTTCATTTTATCAAACCATGCTAGGCTACATAACAGTATCAAAAAACAGCTACCACTTACTGCTATTTACTTTGTGTCAGATGCCTAAAGAATCTAATCTCTAAAATGGAGGGCATTTATTCCCGTTTTCCATATGAGGGAACTGAGGCTCAGAAAAAGATCTGTTTAACCCAGCTGGTTGCACAGTAAAGCTGGTAATATGAACCCAGATCTGTAAGGCCTAGGCCCTTTCTACTGTAGCAAGAGAAAATGTTTCAAGACACTCTGTAAGAAGCTATTTGGAGGGAAAAACCCTGCAAGGTTTTTCTTTATCCCAAACCACCTCCTCTAGTATATTCCTGCTAAATAACTTAGTGTCAGCATATACATTGTTGAATTTTAACTTATATAATTACTTCATTTAAAAAGAACCAACTGGCTACAAATATTAAAATTAAATAATGTATTTATTTTCTACGTATCCTGAGAATAATTCTATGAAACAAATGACTATGTATTACTTTTAATTTGATATTAGATCTAAGTTAGTAACTGAGATTAAGTGGTTTTAGAAATACTAATGCTATTTTATACACATCAATACAAGTTACATCAGAATGTTAACAGAAAACCCTTAGAATGTTGCCTGTTCCAGTCAAATTTAAACAATACATATAACCACAAAATCTGTGAGGGCTTACCATATCTGAAATTTTTCAAGGTTCCCTAAATTGAGAGCAATTATTGTTTTGGGGAAAAAACCACTTTATTATTTTTAAATTGTGCCATTAACAGAAGGGAATGTGTTTGTTAATAACAAAATGCCGTGAAATTAGTGAAGGACAAAAAGAACAGAATCACAGGAGACTGGAGCTACTCTTAAAGAGTACAGGTTGGGTGGTTCCCTGGAATGGCAGCATTCTAAGGGTCAGCAGCTACTAAAGCCCCCACCTATTAGTTAAAGGTGATAGTGAAGGGGCAAGGGTACAGTACCTGGTGATGGGCAGGTCGAGGCCCCGCTGCAAACTGAGAAAAGGAGGGAAAACAAACACAAAAGGAAAGGCACAAAGAGTCAGAAACACCACAACAAAAACCAAAATGTCACACAATATGCCAAAAGAAAAAAACCCACAAGAAAAAAAAAAACAAAACACAGTCAAAGCTTTGCTGCAGGACAGTGACAGACAGGTACTAAGATTCAACAGGTTAACACCACTCCAGCTATAGTTTGTCATTTATCAGCTGGGAGAGAAACAGCTAAGCTGTTAGGCACGTAAGGGTATCTCTCTGATAGGAATATAAAAAAAAAAAAAATCCTAAAATAAAGCAAAAGAAGGTTTGAAATACTAAGTGATTATATTAAGACAAACATGAAAAAGTCAGGGGTGCTTATGCAACTGATACAGCTGGAGGAAATGGAGAAGTTTTTATATTACAAGAAAGAGCCAGGAGGTAATTAAAATGTCCAACAGGAAATACAGAATGTTAACAGGACCGATTTCAAATTCACTTTAGTTTAATGGGGTATCTCACACATGAAATGGAAATTTCAGTATCTTCCTTTATTTCTTAAAGAATAAAATTTCATTTATATATCTATAAATATACAAATATATTTATAATATATAAATATATATTTAAATATATAAAATACGACATATATATTTAAATACAATTAACTAGTAAAGTTTAATATCAGGCATACCAAAGCAAATAGCTGATAAAGAACATCACCCTCTAAAATGATTAATCAAAGTGGTACTAGTATAGGCTCAGGAAGAAAAGAGTAAAAGAAATCAAATCTCTCAGTTTTTATACACAACAGCACAATACTGTCCATATGTACCTACTGCTATTTGATACTGAGAATAAAAACAAACAAAAAAATATAACTCCTTAGCCCAACAGAGTGCTTAAAAGCTTGTAATACACACTCTCTTACTTTCCCTAATGTACAATGAAAGAAAAAGCTTTCCTACTAATAAAATTTTAAATACTAAACTTGTAAGATCAACTATTCTTCACTAGACCATTAACTAGACTTCCAGTGTGATTTCACTAAAAAAGACAGAGAAAACTATTCGGGACATAGTGTCATGTACTGGCTACTAATACATTAACTATTGAAATGTTAACGACCCCCTTTATAGTGAAAAGAAAATATTTACAAAGCAGTTTTGAACGCAAACCACACAGGACTTGAATGGAATACATTTAAGAAACTAAAATACGTCTTCAGTTATTTCCTAGAAAGCCTTCCTTCTGTTAACTCAACACTGCAGGTGAATCAGACTGAAGATTAACTAAGAACCAATCCCTCATACTCAGAATTTAAGTTACATGCAAGAGATGTGGAATTATTCCCCAACTGCTGTTATTTCACATAAATAATTTTCAAAAAATTGCAGTGGAGCACATGCCACAATGCAGGAGATGGTTGAAGACTGCTTTATTAAGAATTCTTCTTAGAAGCTAAAACATCACCTATTTTTCAAGTAATGAAAAGTGTCTTAAACACAATTTGAAGTTTTTCAGCATAAATTAACGAGCCCTTGATGACCTGTGTGATTAGAGTGTGTTAGGTCAGCCATTATATCTGCTAACTACTGTAAAAGAGTTTTTCAGAATGATGATAAGGGCACCTTTACTTCTTGAACTTTTTCTCTTCATAGAAACTGAGGTCTTATATTTTCAGTTTTCCAATTATGAAAAGAAAACAAGATCATACCTCTACTATGGACACCAAATTTCAAGAATAGGCAATACCACCCATGTGGTATGAATGTAGGGGGTGGAAGTGAGATGTTTCTTCATGACACTTTTGAAGAAAATGAGAGAGAAGGGCCACGTTAAAAAATTAACCTGAGTATAGCAGTACCTGTCTTATCACTGTTCCACAGAAAGGTCTCATTTCTAAGGCTCTAAAATAAAAGTTGCAACTTCATATATTTGGAAGGTTCCAGTCAAAAGAGAACTTTCTATGAGCAAGAGGAGTACCTTATAAAATTACACATATATTAAAAAAAAAAAAACCAAAAACAAAAAAAAACAAACAAACCAAAAAAAACACAAGTTAGTTGGAAAGTACCCTAGTCTATTTTGCACTAGTCACCATTGGCTATTGAGCTTTCCACTTGGAATGACAACAGTCTTAATCCTATGGGTAACTGTAAGCAACAGAACAAACTGTAGTCGCTGCTGGCTCATATTAAAAATAGAAACATTCATTTCTTCCTTTTATTTTTTAAGGGGTTTTTAGATGGTGAGGACTGTAGATATTAAGGAAAGCAGCCTTCTGTGAACTTAGATCCAATGTTAATGCCACCCACCCACCCATTCACTCACCCTTCTGTGCACAGTTGGCAACAGGGCATGGCCAACATAACACTGATGCATCTTTGGCACTTAGAACCACAAAATATAACCAGTGGATACAGGTTACTGCAAAAGCCAAACTGTTCCCCCTTCTAATGAGGCATTTAATAGATACTTTGGAGGCCATTTAAAAATAAACTATTTTTTAAAGAGTTCCAGTATAACCAGAAAATGGAACAGATAGGTAGCTAACCAGTACCTTTTTGCTTTTAAACAAATTTTCAATAATATGAATTTCACTAAGAGAGTATACATCAAATAGAAATATGGACACAAAGATAACCTGAAAGAGGGAGGGGGTGCCACGTGAAGCCACTTGGATTGCAAAGGCAGCTGTCCAGGGAAGAACAGAAGAGCCTAAACTGTGCAATTGCCAATGGCCCATTAATGCAGAAATAGAATGGAGTAAGCTTTAGCTGCTCTACAAAGCCAAGGGAAGAGTCCCCTCCTTAGTGCAACAGCTTACCTCTCCTCACCAGTTGAGATAGCTGTGGATGGATGAGACTAAACTATGGCAACTTGGGATGTAGAAAGAAAATGCAATCCTGTCAAATTTCATATCCCAACTTCACCCTCCCAGCACCAACACAAATGAAATAAAGAAAACTGGACCCAAAACAACAAGCAAG
Source organism: Lontra canadensis (assembly GCF_010015895.1). Taxonomy (NCBI): domain Eukaryota; kingdom Metazoa; phylum Chordata; class Mammalia; order Carnivora; family Mustelidae; genus Lontra; species Lontra canadensis. The sequence continues at coordinate 14,816,683 of NW_022631019.1, forward strand.
AGTAGTCTAGGGTTTGCTAGTCTTGCACTTGTTTTGGGATATGTAATGGAATGTTATGTGTGTGGTTTTTAGTAATGGGGGTGGTAATGGTCACTAGCAGAGCAGATGGCAAAAATTGCATAGAGGATAGTATCTGAAGAGTTTATGACCACAGAAACATGGCTGACAACTACAGACAATTTCCTCTTTGATATTCAATTATAAAAAGGAAAGAGGGAAAAAGAAGCCTTGAAATTTATCTTTTAATATCAAATTTATCTGAAAGGGATATCCCTCTTCGAGTTTAAAATAAAAATCTAAACCCCAAATTACTCCTGTCTAATTCCCAATCAAGAAGACCCACCCAATTTGTTATTCTTTTCCCCGCTATGCCTGGCAGAAACTGCCATGCTAGGTTAGACTTCCAGAGAAGAAGCAATCAAAGCATTTCTGTTCATCAGCCAATAAATGGATGTGGTCAAAAATAATGAGTGCCAGAGGCACCACTGCCTGCAAGAAGTACAGTTTGTTATATTGCTTACAATGCAGTATTTTATCCAGCCTCTTCCAGCCAAGGACCTGTAAACGGGAGTCTGTTCCAAAACCTTCCTCCTCTTCCAGTTGTCTGTGCAATGTATTGGCACTGTTCTGCTGGGCTGTCAAAAAAACTGGTTTAGAGATGCAGCTCTTCAGTCAGGTTTTGCGCCAGTTCTAACCATGTAAATTTCTTTTCTTTCAATAATTATAAAAGGGGGATGGGGGTGAAGAGGGCCATAGTTCTTTGCAGTAAGAGCTTACCATAATGTCCCATGTTTAATGACTAGAAGCAGGGCCTATCTAAATTAATCTGGTGAGATCTCAGGCCCACTCCAAGGAGTCAAGTATCCACAACCCCAAACCACTCTCAGAACACAACTTGCATCAGACATCTTGTTGATCATTTCAGCAAAAAAAAAAAAAAAAAGAAAAGAAAAAAGAAAAAAAAGAAAGAAAAGAAAAAGGAAAAAAGAAAAAAGAAAAAAAAAGACAAGCAAACAGGCAACTAGGACCAAAGTCCCACCTCTTCAGAAAGGTTCTTCCACCCCCTGGGGAGAACCAGGATCTAAGAACAGGTATTGGAGAAGAGGGCAATAGGGAAAAGGAAGACAGAAGAGGGTAAGAAAGAGATTACATTTTGGTGCAGTCCATGATCTCTAGTTCTTTGAGCAATCTTTCATACATTTCAACATTTCTCAGTTCATGCATAAAACCAAATGAATAGGAGCTAATGCAATGAAATACCCCTATACTACAGGCAAAAAAGCAGGGGTGGGGAACCAAAAGAAGATACCTGTACTCTGAGGAAAACACAGAGCTGAGATACAAGTAGGAATGTGAGATACAACGTGAGATGTTACAGAAGCACCTTCTGGCAAAAATTAGTCATGCAGGGCAGGAAACGACATTCTAAGGAATGGACAGCTGAAGCCACTATATACTTTTGTGAAACAGAAGGATGAACCTAGAGTAAATTCTCAGTCTTTGCAATATTTATTGCAATCCATGTAAAGGATGAGCAAAGAGGATGACAGCATTTTAATTTGTATCGCAATTTATTTACCGTCTGAAAAAATGAATACACCACTGGTGTATGTCATGCATATGTCCAAACTGTCAAATGGTTAGAACTGATCTAGTGACACTGATTCAGAAATCTTACTTCCCAAACCACTGAAATTTGAGAGTCTAATTAATGAAATTTAATTTATTTTTAAAAATCACCGTGCTTTACTGTCCTCCTGAATTGTGAACAGTACAACAAATTAAGAGCTGAAATGAACTTGAATGCAACCAGAGTAAAAAAAAAATCATGCCACAGAAAAGTAAAAGAAGATAAAAAGCTCCATTTCTTCTCTCAATAAATTTAAATTATTCCTATACTAAAAGTCTGAAAATGCAGTGCTGACCAATAATAATAATAATAGTAATAATAATAATAAAGTAAAATAAACTGTCCTTGGAACAAGTTTCCAAAAACGAGTAAAAGTTTTAGCCGAAGAACCCAAGCTCCTAAAAACACAAACTTAAATGGAAAACATTGTCTAGAACAAGCTTCTGTATACTTACCGGAGAACGGGTTTGAGGTTGTGAATTCATTGTCTGAGGGGCTTGAGGGTATACCAACGTGGTTGGACCTGCATTCTGTCCAGAGGGATATGGGGTCTGTCAAAAAAATGACAAGAACAATATCACATTTTGAATATATATGGCAGGATAACTCAAAGTATTCAAAAGAAATTTATAAAAGTATTTACTAGTACGGTTTACAGCTCTACTTTTAAAAACTTATCTTTACCACAATACGCAGCAATTCAGAATCAGAGTGGCATTTTTTAAGAGGTTACCTTAAACACCTCCTGATAAGTAGACATTTGCAACCCAACGACTAGGTACAATGATTTGATAACCTAAGTACAAAGAGCACTCACTGTCAATTCATCTATTTCAGAAACAGACAGATCATGCCACAAACAAAATGAAACATGACTGAGAGAATGTGTTATTGCTGTGGTGAGTTTTCCAAAGTACCTACAAGCAAAGAAAACCGTTGAGGAAGACACCCCAGAGACAAATAGCAGTTCACTAGGTTAACTGCTATATTGTTGCTGTTCTCTTCCACTGCTTACACTTTAATCCTTTTACACGACCATTTTTTTTTTACATAAAAATATATATAATCAATACGAACTTTAGACAAAAGCATGGGGTAAGTGGTATTACGTACTAACTTACCATAGGTTTTCTGAAAATAAGAGTATAAGCTTTTCATTATGAAACCATGTTAAATACTACAAACTAGCATCTGTGCTACTGAATCCAGGAAAAAAAAAAAAAAGAAATCTGTAACATGTTTAAAATGAAATAAGGGCAATAGCAATGGACACAGAATCACAGGACTTGGCTTCAAATCCCAACTGCCATTTACTTGGGCAAGTAATTTATCCTTCCCATGAATGTAAAAATATTAGCTAATCTACTTCACAAGTAAGTTCCTAAGATTAAATAAGGAAAAATCAATTACTGTGCAATCACCTTTTACCACCACAATGCCAGTTCTACAAATGAGGAAATCAAAGGTCAGAAAATTCAAGTGTCAGAGCACCTGGGTGGCTCAGTTGGCTGAGTGTCTGACTCCTGGTTTTGGCTTAGGTCGTAATCTTGTGGGTCAAGAGATTGAGCCCCATGTCAGGCTCCACACTCAGTGGGGAGTCGGCTTAAGATTCTCTCTCTCAGGGAGCCTGGATGGCTAAGTGGGCTAAGCCTCCGCCTTCAGCTCAGGTTGTGATCTCAGGGTCCTGGGATGGAGCCCACATTGGGCTCCCTGCTCAGCAGGGAGCCTGCTCCCCCCACCCCTCCGTGCCTGCCTCTCTGCCTACTTGTGATCCCTGTCAAATAAATAAATAAATTCTTAAAAAAAAAAAAAAAAAAAGATTCTCTCCCTCTTCACCCACTGGCAAGCTTGTCTCTCTTTCTCCCTAACAAAAAAATAAATCTCTTAAAAAAAAAAAAAAAAAAAAAAAAAGTGTCTTATCCAAGGTAACAGTAAATGCTATCTCTAGAAAGTATTCTAACTTTGTTTTAAAAGAAAATTCTACAACTTTTAGCATCTGCTGACCATTTAGTGGCAGTTTAGCTGGGATTAACAATTTAAAGCAAATGTTTGAGGGATGCCTGGCTGGCTCAGTCAGTGTAGCATCCAACTCCTGATACTGCAGTCATGAGTTCAAACCCCAAATTGGGTATAGAGATTACACGCGCGCGCGCACACACACACACACACACACACACACACACAAAATCTTCAAAGCAAATCTTTGAAAACTTTAACTTTTAATTAGTGAAAACACAACAAAATCAATGAACAGAGGATATCCTCTATCCTGGACAGAGGATAACTTGCAATCTTTGAACATGGTAACATTATACCCATCTCTATAACCAACATTAAGGTCCTACCTACATCAGGTTAGTTTCCCTTTTTCACAACAGGTGTACTAAATCTGACCACAAATTGAAAATTACGACAGCAAGCATCTCAAATCTATCAAATAGGTGATAACTGCATCACATATGACCCAAAAGTTAGCCACAGATTTTTCACCAAAGATAATTTTTAGTACTGTTTGAAAAATCAAGTTTATGTGTATGTATCACATTGAAACTCTAGAAGGCTGGAGGTTGACTATTTCAACTTAACTTTCTAATTGAAGTTAACTATTCCAACATGAGAGGTAAGTGGATTTCTTTGCCAGTTTGAATGCCTTTTATTTCTTTTTGTTGTGTGATTGCTGAGGCTAGGACTTCTAGTACTATGTTGAACAATAATGGTGAAAGTGGGCATCTCTGTCAGGTTCCTAACCTTAAGGAAAAGCTCTCAGTTTTTCCCCATTGAGAATGACATTCGCTGTGGGCTTTTCATAGATGGCTTTTATGATACTGAGGTATGTTCCCTCTATCCCTATAGTTTGAACAGTTTTAATCAGGAAAGGCTGCTGTATTTTATCAAGTGCTTTTTCTGCATCAGTTGAAAGGATCATATGGATTCTGTCTTTTATTACTGTGCTCTATCACGCTGATTGATTTCTGAAAGCTGAACCACCCTGCATCCAGAATAAAACTCACCTGATTGTGGTGAATAATCTTTTTAATGTACTGCTGGATCCTATTGGCTAGGAATATTTTGGCATCCATGTTCATCAGGGTATTCGTCTGTAATTCTCATTTTTGATGGGGTCTTTGTCTAGTTTTGGGATCAGAGTAAAGCTGGCCTCATAGAAAGAGGAAGTTTTCCCATTATTTTTATTTTTTGAAACAGCTTCAGTAGAATAGGCATTATTTCTTCTTTAAAGGTTTGGTAGAATTCCCCTGGGAAGCCATCTGGCCCTGGACTCTTTTTTTTTTTTTTGGAAGTTTTTGATTACTGCTTCCCTTTCCTTGCTGGTTATTGGACTGTACAGATTGTCTGTTTCTTCCTATTTCAGTCTTAGTAGTTTATACGTTTCCAGGAATGCGTCCACTTTTTCTTGATTGCTTAATTTGTTGGCATACAATTGCTGATAATAATGTCTAATAATTGTTTCTATTTCCTTGGTATTAATTGTGATCTCTCCCCTTTCATTCATGATTTTATTAATTTGGGTACTTCCCTTTTCTTTTGGGTAAGTCTGGCCAAAGGTTTACCAATCTTACTAATTCAAAGAACTAGTTTCTAGTTTCATTGATCTGTTCTACAGCTTTTCTGATTGGTATTTCATTGACTTCTGCTCTAATCATTATTATTTCTCTTCTATTTGGTTTAGGCCTTATTTGCTTTTCTTTCTCCAGGTCCTTTAGGTTAAGTTTAGCTTGTGCATATGGGATTTTTCTAATTTCTTCGAAGAGGCTTGGATGGCTATGTATTTCTCTCCTAGGACCGCCTTTGCGGTATCCTATAGGTTTTGGGTCGATGTGTTTTCATTCTCATTAGTTTCATTGAATTGTTTAAGTTCTTGAATTTCCTGGTTGCCCCAAACATCCTTTAGCAGGATACTCTTTAACTTCCAAGTGTTTGAGTTCTTTCCAAATTTGTTCTTGTTGAGTTCCAGTTTCACAGCATTGTGGTCTGAAATATGCAGGGGATAATCTCAATCTTTTGGTACCAGTTGAGACCTGACTTATGACCCGGTATGTGGACTATTCTGGAGAAAGTACTGTTAGCACTGGAAAACAAGTATTCTGTTGTTTTAGGATGGAATGTTCTGTATATATCTGTGAAGTCCATCTGGTCCAATGTGTCATTCAAAGCTCATGTTTCTTGGTTGATCTGCTTATATGATCTGTCCATTGCTTGAGTGAAGTGTTGAGGTCTTCTACTACTAATGTATTATCAGAGTTTCTTTATTTTGGCTATTAACTGGTTTATATAACTGGCTGCTTCCATGTTGAAGGCTTAGATATTTATAATTGTTAGATCTTCTTATTGGATAGACCTTTTAGGTATGATATAGTGTCCCTCTATATCTCTTACTACGGTCTTTGGTTTAAAATTGTATTTGTCTGATATAAGGATTGCTACCCCAGCTTTCTTTAGAGGTCCATTAGCATGGTAAAGGTTCTCTATCCCCTCACTTTCAATCTGGAGGTGTTTTTAGGTTCAAAATGAGTCTCTTGCAGACAGCATATGGATGGGTCCTGCTTTCTTATCCAATCTGAAATCCTGTGTCTTTTAATGGGAGCAATCAGCCCCTTTACATTCAGTGCACTACTGAAAGATAGGAATTGAGTGCCATTTTATTACCTATAAAGTCCATTTCTATAGATTTTGTTTCTTTCTGGTCCATGTGACTTATGGGTTGCTCTTCACTTACAGAATCCCCCTTAATTTTTCTCACAGGGCTAGTTTGGCGGCCACATATTCTTTCAGTTTCTTCCTGTCCTGAAAGCTCTATCTCTCTATCCATTCTGAATGACAGCCTTGTTGGGTAAAGTATTCTTGGCTACATGTTCTTTTCATTTAGTACCCTGAATATGTCTTGCCAGCCCTTTCTGGCTTGCCAGCTTTCTGTGGACAGGTCTGATGTTATTCTGATGTTCCTCCCTCCATATATAAGAAATCTCTTCCCTCTAGCTTCTCTCAGGGTAACTTCCTTGGCTCTAAGATTTTCAAGTTTCACTATTATATGTTGGGATATTGACTTATTTTTATTTATTTTTGGGAGGAGTCCTCTCTGCCTCTTGGACATAAATGCTTGTTTCCCTCCCCAGATTAGGGAAGTTCTCATCTATGATTTGCTCAAATATACCTTCTAGTCTTCCCTCTCCCTCCACCTCCTCGGGAAGCCCAATAATTCGGACATTGGTATGTTTCATGACATCATTTCATTGATCTATTTTCATGGGCTACTAGCTGCCTATCCCTATTTTCCTCAGCTTCCTTCCTATCAGTTTTTTCCTAGATCACTGATTTGCTCTTCTGCCTCATTTATACTCGCTGTTAGACCATCTAGTTTAGACTGCATCTCATTCATAGCATTTTTTTAAAAAGATTTTATTTATTTGACAAAGAGAGACACAGCAAGAGAGGGAACACATGAAGGGACAGTTAGAGAGGGATAAGCGGGCTTCCTGCCGAGCAGGGAGCCCGAGGCTTGATCCCAGGACCCCAGGATCATGACCTGCACCAAAGGCAGATGCCTAATGACTGGGCCACCCAGGCACCCCTCATTCATAGCATTTTTAAGTTCGGCCTGATTAGATCTCGTTTCTGCCCTTACAAAGTCTATATTGTCACTAATGCTTTTTTCAAGCCTAGCTATTGACTTCATGATTGCTATCCTGAATTCCATCTCTGACATCTTGCTTATATCCATGTTCCTTAGTTCTGTGGCAGAGGACATCGTCTCTGGTTCTTTTCTTTGTTGAGAGTTCCTCCTCCTAGTCATTCTGTCAAGGAATGGCTGAGTGAATGCAGAGTCCAAAATATCAACCATGACCCAAGCTAGATGCACCCTAGCAAAATGCAGAGGGGTCAAACGCCACCACCAAAAAAAAAAAAAAAAAAAAAAAACAAAAACCTAAAGCCAAAATGAAACACAAGAATAAAATTGAAAAATTGAAAAATGGGGGCTATAATTTCTCAATGGGCAAAGCAGTGTATTTCAGTTGTTCCTGGGTGTATTTTGGTCTGTGTGTTAGAAGACACCACATCCCAAAATTAAGAGGAAAGTAAAATTTGTATGTATGAAAAAGGTAAAACTGAACAGAGTGAAAAAAGGTCTAAAATAAAGCATATATCTATTTTTTAAAAGTATACATGTGTAAAAATACAAGTTAAAAAGCAACTGTGAAAAATAAGCTGATGTAACAGACATCTAGCTGAAATGAAGAGAAAAAGAAAAATACAACAGAGAAAAAGCATGAGAAAAAGGAAAAAAAAATCTGAAAAATAAGTCGTGAAGTCACACCTGGAGCTCAATATACAATTTTCCTCTGGCGTTGGGATTTTACAGCCTCATAGGATCCATAGGATTCTCATCCACCTGTTCTTCCAGCCTGTCTTCTGCGGGAGGGGCCTGCCTCACTGTTTCTCAGGTCACCCCGCCTGTGCAGAGATACCCTGCTCCCCGTCAGGAGGATGGGCTCAGTGGAAACCAGTCTTCTGTGTGGCTTTTGCTCCCTGGATGCTTTTCCTGCCTCTTCAGAGGATCAGAGCAAAGAGTCGCAGCCAAACCTCTGGCCCAGAGCAGAAAAATCTCAGTCTGTCCTCTTTAATAGCCCTTCCAGGACAAACAATCTCCACTTCTGCAGGTGTTGCTAAAAACTGCGGCCTCCTGTGGTGTGCGCCCATAGCAACTCTCTCAGAGGTAGTCTCAGGGGCCCAGGAGTGCCACTGCCCTTTGTGATTCTAAAACCATGAGTGGCTATGGGTTCACGGGTACACCTACAGCTCTGGAATCAGGTCTGGGTTCTGCTCCAAAGCCTTCTCCCGGCCGCTACCATGCTGCAGGCTATTGCCTGGTTGAAGGTTCAGGTTCCAGATTTTCTCAGGCTCTAGAAGGAAAGAGCAGTTATCAACCGGCCTGGCTCCCGGCTTATGGCAATCGGAGCTGAGAGTCCCTTCCTGAGTTCACAAACCATAACCTGTTTCCTGTCTCCAATGCTCAGGCACTCTACCATTTCAGGAATCCCATTTTGCTCTGTGTTTCCCCCTAAACTGAGACCACAATGCTCTACACCTAGAATTTTTGCCTTTTCATTTCCTAAGCCCCCATTAGAGACGTATGTTTCTCACTAGAGCAGATTTCTAAGGGCTCTGAATTGGCACTCTGCTGTTGTACCCCTTCCAAGGTACCAGCTTCGGAGGTTCCCTCCCCCCTTCTGCTCATCTTCTGGTATCTCCCCACGGAGGCATGACTCTAAACATCCTACCTTGCAAAAAGCAGTCACATTTCTGCTTGTTGAGATCCAGATATATATTCATAAGATAAGGCTGATTCCATGGGTATTCAAAATGGTTTGATATATATCGAGCTAAATTCAGGGGACCAGTTGAAACAGGATCCCCCACTCCTCTGTCACCTTGCCTCCTTTCAAGAGAGGTAAGTGGATTTCTTATCAACTCTGTCTGCACTCTAAGTTGAAAAGTATTTCATCAAGTTTCATGACAACATTTGGATATAGTTGTAAAATACAGCACCAATTTCATTCTTTGTCAAATTAAACAAAGTGAACAACTGTTAAGAAAGCCATATTCTCAGTGGTAAGGCTTGTTGGTTTTAGGGAATCTTGACACTTTATTCTCAACATTTAGTTGATGTTGGTTGAAGCAAAAGCTTCTGTCAAGATACCAAATACAACACTGAGAAGTACAACTTATAAAAAACATACAGAAGTGTTCTCTTCCTATCCTTCAAGAAGTTACATGAGAATTTTGCCTTCCCAGAGCTAGAGTACTACAAAAAGGAAGAGCGCCCTAATTTGTTTTCAGAGAAGATGCTGAAAATTTGCTTAATGGCCACATCTGACTTAATACAAAATTTTCATTAATATCTTCAACACTGGAGACATATAAGGCAACAAACACATCTACAGTTAATTGAAAAAATGGTATGTGAATTACCATTCAGGCACAAGTTCTTTCACTAGGTAATACACCATTCCTGGCAACACGTATAGCTGGTTCCCTGTCAATACATGCACTGTATCATTGGTCTTACAATGAATACTATTAGAAGAATTTATTTTCCTTTAGCTTTGAATTACTATTTTAAACAAAAAATAATCGAGTACTTCTTCTATTCAAATTATATGTATGGCAAGAGCAGATTCATATTCTACACAAGCGGTTTCATCTAAACACAAAGCATAATATCGGATGACAGCCACACACAGAGGTGATTCCACTTTCACAACATATGCCATTGTGGCCATTGTGCCATTATAGGATTTTAATAGAGCACAGATAAAGGAATTTTGCCAATAGCTCACTTAGCTTCTCTCAGAGGATTATTCAATTCTTTGTGGCTGGTTTTAGAAACTTTTTTGGAATGATATAAGTTGTACCTGTCGATGCTGCAAAGAGTGCAACTGTGAAAGATGCATCTAGGTTTTTTCTCTCTCCTCTGCATGTAATGACCTGATTCACCAAGTTTAAGTCATTCTGGAAAAACTTGCTTAATATACTACTATACTTTGTTGGAAAATATTGCAAATATTTAAATAGGAAAATTCTATAAGCATGTTTCATAATATCGAGTGAACAGAGAACTAGGGACAGATCAACAGAGTATCACTTCAATAGTCATCATAGGTTTTGTTTGTACTTTTTCTTTTTGCACCTTCACAGGTATTACAAAGACTTAACTTCTCCAAAGACATATATAGGAATTATTCATATTTAAACTGTCAATCAGTTCACTGTTAAGTTTACATGAGTTACAAACTTACAATCTCATTTTCATCATTACTTTTATGTTTCAATGAACCTAAGTCACTGATACCTTCTTATCAACTTGGGGAAATAAGAACACAACAGTAACAAAAACTAGCAAATGGTGTTAACTGACAAAATGCTAACAGAATGCCAATAAAAAAAAAGCCAACCAAAACAGTTTCTGTGCTGCAGACATAACCTTTAAGTCCATAATAACTATTTAAGAAACAGTGATTTGGATATTTAAAGATAAAAATCTGAGGGTAAATTCCATTACAAGACAGAACACCATAATACAGCATCAGGTCCAGAAGTGATGGTTTTTAAAATATATGAAAAAAATCAACAAGGATTTTCAATTTTTGCAATATAATACAATGGACTTAAACCAACAAAAATAATTCTAACAGGGGTTGCCTGAGTGGCTCAGTCGGTTAAGTGTCTGACTCTTGATTTTGGCTCAGGTCATGATCTCAGGGTCCTGAGATCAAGTGCTGCACTGGGTTCTGTGATCAGTGGGAGTCTCTGCCGGAGACTCTCCTTCTCCCTTGGCCCCTCCCCCTGCTCACTCACACTCTCTTTCTCTCTCTCTAAAACAAATAAATAAATTTTTAAAAAAATTAAAGGGGCACCTGGGTGGCTCAGTCTGTTAAGGATCTGGCCTTGGCTCAGGTCATGATCCCAAGGGTCCTGGCATTAAGCTCCACCTCACGATCCGTGCTCAGCGGAGAGCCTGTTTCTCCCTCTCCAACTCTCCCTGATTGTGCTCTCTGTCATATAAATAAATAAAATCTTTAAAAATAATAAGATTCTCCTATTTAAGACTCTTCCTTCACCTGCAACAAATACTACCAAAATGACTAAATTCAATACTGTGAATGTGTGCATGAACATGCAAATCTGATTGAAAAATGAAGTTGCAGGGCACCTGGGTGGCACATTTGGTTGGGAAACCAACACTTGGTTTTGGCTGAAGTCATGATCTCAGGGTCACGGGACAAGCCCTGTGTGGGTGTCCATGCTCAGAATAGAGTCTGCTTGAGATTCTCTCTGTCCCTTTGCCCCTCCGCATACTTTCTCTCTCTAAATAAATCTTTAAAAAAAAAAAAAAAAAGAAAAGAAAAAATTAAGTTCCCACAACTTTCTGAGGAGCTAGTACGTAACACCTGCCAAATTTTACTTTTTAAAATTTTTATTTCAGTAAAGTTAACAATAGTGTTACAAGTGTACAATATAGTGATTCAACAATTCACACCACATCTTCATTGTCTATCCATTTATCAGTGGACACTTGGGCTGCTTCCATAATTTGACTATTATAAATGATGCTGCAAAAATCTTTTTGAATTAGTGTTTTCATAGTCTGACATTTTAAATAAGCTTATCCATTTGACACAAGAATTCCTTTCAAGGAACAGATACATTCAGAGTGCCTGGGTGGCTTGGTTATTAACTATCTGCTTTCGGCTCAGGTGACGATCCCAGGGTCCTAGGATCGAGCCCCCATCAGGCTCCCTGCTCGACAAGGAGCCTGCTTCTCCCCCTCCAACTCCCCCTGCTTGTGTCCCCTCTCCCGCTGTGTCTGTCAAATAAATAAATAAAACCTTTAAAAAAAAGAAAAAAGGAACAGATATATTCATAAGGCCAAATAAAAGGGAGGCATGTTAAATGTTCATGTTTTTCTAGGGAAGAGGTGAAATTATACTACAGTCATTCAATGAGAAAATATAAATGCAACCTACTTGTGGGGATTTTTTGATACATAAAATTAATATATTAATAAATGAATAAATTTACATAAGATGTCTTCCTGAGCAAACCTAGTTTGCTAATAAGCAAACAGCATCACCCACTTCAGAGGAATGGGAACTGGAAGGAAAGTACAAGATACAACTTATGGTTCTATTTTAAATTTCTGTATTACATGTTTTTCCTTATTCAAGGATCAAAAGGATTACTTTAATAATAAAGTAATGAAAATAACCTTTATCCTTCAGTTTCCTCTTCACATGATAGAAAAGAAAAATAAACTCAGCCAGAAAATCCAGTAGAAATTTTGTATTTTGCAAAATTCTAAATATTCTTGGAACATAAAATGTCATCTCATAAATCACAATTAATAAATCTCATAAATCATCTCACAAATCAACTCATAATCCACAATCAATAAACAGTATTGAAATCTAACACAAAGAGACACTATATATAGTTGTGGGCTATATACATAAATGAGGATGAAGATTTATTGGTGCAGGTTTCTTAACTTTCAAGAAATTCACAGTTTAACCGATAAAAGATAGATATAGGTATAAAAATGATTTACTCAGCCATAGAGTATAATCTTTTATAGTCATTAAAAAAGATACAGAAGAATATGATATGGAATTGAATGCTACTGACAGAGAATGTTAAAACAAGCACATATATGTATAGAAGGTACTAATAGCATTTTAAGTCAGTAGAAAAATACACAGAATTACTTAATAAAATGTTTTGGGATAACTGGATAATAATTTCCGGTCAAAGGTGAATATATACCCTTAATTCATGGTACCAAAAAAATTCCATTATTAATATAAAATGCTAGAATGTAAAATATTAAACTGTATAGGTGCTAAAGGCAAATCTTCTTCTATCATTCAGAGATGGGAATACCTTTTAAAATCTGAAAAGAAGACTACAGCTACACCAAATTATTAAAACATAATTATTAATTTATAAAAGTTCTGAACTGTTTTAATTTTTTTCTTTATATGTGTATGCATATACATGAATGTATTCCTTCATGCTTGTTACTAGCTACTATAGAATATAAATAGTGAGAAACTCTTCCACCACACAAATAAATATTTGATACTTAAATCTGGCCAGAAAAGCAAAGAAAATACCCTAAGGTAAAGTCTAGACCAACACTCTTGACCATGCTGGTATCCACAATGCCTCCAAGCACCTCAAGGTCTTGAGAACTATCTTCTTGAATGTTACACAACCAGTGTAATTAGAAATTTCTGCAACAACTGTAAATGGCCTCCATCTAAACTGTTCAATATGTCAGCCATTAGCTACATTAAATAGTTGAAATCTAACTAATGCAACTAAAAACACAAATTTTTCATTTTATTTAAATGAATTTATTAAATTAAAATATATTAGGGGCACCTGGGTGGCACAGTCGGTTAAGCATCCGACTCGTTTCAGGCTCGGGTTGTGAGACCGATCCCCATCTCGGGCTCCACAGCACAGAGTCTGCTTAAGATTCTCTCTCCCTCTCCTCTGCCCCTCCCATTTGTGCTCACACACTCGTGTGTGCTCTCCATTTCTCTCTTGTGAATAAACAAATCTTTTTAAAAAATTAGAATATTTTATTATGGCACGAAACACAAAATACAATTTACAGCTCAACCATTTTTTTAAAAGATTTTATTTATTTATTTGAGAGAGAGAGAGAGAGAGCCCATAAGCAGGCAGAGTGGCAGGCAGAGGGAGAGAGAGAAGCAGGCTCCCTGCTTAGCAAGCAGACTGATGAGGGACTTGATCCCAGGACCCTGGCATCACGACCTGAGCTAAAGGCAACTGCTTAACCAACTGAGCCACCCAGTTGTCCCTCAATTATTTTTAACTGGACCTTAGTGTTAATTATATGCACACTGTGCAAAAGATCCACAGGATTTTTTCATCATGTAAAGCTGGAACTCCATAACTACTAATTCCACTTAAATTTTATTTATATACATTTAATCTTTTAGATTTTAAACTTAAATAGCCAGATAGGACTAGCTGCTACCGTACTGCACAGCATAGGTACAGAAAGCTGTTAATTCAAAAGTTTTACCCTTCTCATGTCTGCCATTTATATCATTATAAACATCTATTTCTGTGTTTTCAGAGAGTACAGTAATATCCAACAAACAAGAGTATAATACAAAACACCGGAGAGAGATGCAGAGACCCATACACAGTCTTAAGTATATTACTTGTTTTCCTCAGCTAAATAAAGGCTGGGAAGCTTTAGGTCACTGATTCTCAAACTGTGGACTGCAGATGTCCAGGCATTCCTGAGAGCTCAATTAGAGGGTCTGCCAGGGAATAACATTTTCAAAATATTAATGCTAAGCTATTATTAGCCTGTGCTAACACTTGCACTAATGACAGAAAAGCAAGGTGGGTAAAACTACTGGTAGTCTTCACTTCTACATTCTATGTATTTAAAAAAAAAAAAAAGTACTTAAGAGTGCCATTTATGTGAAAATAAAAGTTATTACTTCTTGAGTAAATCTAAATTCACATGGAGTTTAAAAAATAATACAGAGAGTTACCACACAGATGCTCTTCATCTAGTTTTCCCTAATGGTAACATATATCTACAGTATAATAACAAACCTAGAAAAGTGACACTGATTCAGTGCATCAGCCTTATTCATAAATTCAGCAGCTTTATGTACAATACACATTTCTGTGTTTAGTTACTGGCAATTTTATCACATGTATAGATTTGTATCACCACTACTATAGACAGAATAAATAATAGGTTCTTCACAAGGATCCATCAGACCACCCTATCATAGCCATATTTACCTTCTTCCCTTCCTCCCTCCAGCTCTCGTGCACCTAATCCATGGCAACCTAAAGTCTATTCTCATCTCTGTGATTTGGTCACATATAAAACATTATAAAACTGGAACTACATAGTAAGGAAGCTTTAGCACATGTCTTTTTTAATACTTAGTGCGACCAAATAAGAGAAGATAAACAGTGCACTTCCAAAGCATACTGGAATAAGATGTCTGTACTGAGAAAGAGTAACTGCTTGAGTTACAAGCTGAATTACATGCTCATTTCATGCAACACCATTTTATTTGAAAGAGTAAGTAATAGACAAAATATGCTTATGAAGACTTTGGTACATGGCAGACATTTAGTAAAGATGAACAAAGTGAGCCTGTCACATCAAGGAAAATAAACAGTATTTGTTACCAATAATAAAATTAAAACTTTCAAATAAAAATTAGACTGTTGAAAATACGTATCTGTCACTACAAGCTTGGTACCTTCCCAATATTTAGACTTTTCCGATGAGAACGTGATTTTTTTATACTGTGTAATAAAAAGTTTTGTGTATAGGGCACCTGGGTGGCTCACTCAATTAAGTGTCTGACTTTGTCAGATCAGGTCATGATCTTGAGGTCCTGGGATTGTGCCCCACAAGCTCCCTATTCAGCGGAGAGTCTGTCACTCTCCCTCTGCCCCTCCCCCTACTTGTGCTCACTCTCTCAAATAAATGAATAAAAACAAAAAATCTTTTTAAAAAATTTTTGTGTAAAACTCAGTGAAGCAGTATTTTTTGAATGACCAATGTGTGATATTACAAATTCATATTAATAGTAGATAATTAATTCAAGTGCAAGACACACCAGTAGATTTTAACATACCAGAGGACCAACAGGTCACGAACATGAATTCAGATTCCAGAATGCAAATAATGTTACCACTTACTGAATTTGACATAATTTCAAAGAATTACCACAAGTTTCTGAAAAGGACTGTATAAAATGTCTCCCTTTCCCAACTACACACCTGTGTAAGACTGTATTTTCTTCATATACTTCAGCTGAAATAATATATTGCAACAATGAGAGTGCAAAAGAGATATGAGATCCCATCTAACATCTATTATTGCAAAACTGTAAATAATACAATTTTTTTCATCAATATTTTTGTTTTGGAAAATATTTTTGCATAAAAATATGTTATTGATGTGTACAATAAATGAACTTTATTTTTTCTTTAAAATAAATACTTTTAAATTCCTCAGTTTTAACTCCTAATGTAGCAAATACTAATAGATGTAACATGAAAAAAATACTGAGAACCCCAGAGCTATTTAAGAGTATAAAGGGGTCCTCAATAAAAACATTTGGAAACACTGACCCAGATTAATACTAAAGTTAGAAGTGACCCTCCTCTTGCTCTGAAAATATTGAACATTTACTTTATTTCTCTATCCTTAAGTTTATCCTTAAAAAAACCCAAAAAACACACTTGCCATTCCTGATGGCTGTGGAACAGTTGTTTTCACTCTCTCATATTTACACAGGTCCTGTGTTTTACTGTGAACCTAAAATAATTTTCCATCAACACTGTTTCTGAGCACCTTCAATCTTCTGGATCGTGATCTCGGGGTCCTGAGATCGGACCCCACATTGGGCTCTCTGCTTGGCGGGAAGCCTGCTTTCCCCTCTCTCTCTGCCTGCTGTTCTGCCTACTTGTGATCTCTCTCTCTCTCTCTCTCTCTGTTAAATAAATAAATAAATAAATAAAATCTTAAAAAAAAAAAAAAAAGAATACAAAGGACCTCACTGAAAAAATCTATATATGCATTATAGGAGAAAATAGAAAAGAAAGGTGCAGAAACCTAATTTGAAAAAATAATGGCTGAAAATACCCTGAATTCAAAGAAAGACAAGGACACACAAATACAGGAAGCTCAATAAACTCCAAGTGAGCAACATTATAATCGAACAACTGAAAGGAAAAAAACCTGTCAAATAAGAATTCTATGTTCCTCAAAAATGTCCTTCAAAAATAAGGGCGAAAATTCCAGATAAACAAAAGAGTTTATTACCACAAGACTTGTCCTATAAGAAATGTTAAAGGGAATCCTGAAAGTGGGAACAAAAAAAATACTAGGCAGTAACTGGAAGCCACAGAAAAATATAAAGTTCTCCAGTGAAGTTAAATTCATGGGCAAATATGTAAATACCTGTATTCACGTACTTCTGGCTCATAACTGTTTAATTATTTTATGGGACTTAAAGAACAAAAGCATGAAACTAATAATCTACATTAGATACATCTTCTGTATATACAATACAGAAAGACATAATCTACGACACCAGTAACATAAAAGAGGGAGGAGGCAGAGGTGAAAAGAAGTAGAGTATTTGTAAGTTATTTGTAAATTAAACTGTTATCAGTTTAAAACAGATGGCTGTAACCTTAAGATGTTACATGTAATCCTCATGGTAATCAGAAAGAAAACATATATAGCATATACACAAGAAGGAAATGAGAAGTGATTCAAAACTTGCCACTACATAAACTCAACTAAGTACAAAGGAAGACAGTGAGGGGGAAAATGATTTTAAAAAAAGAGAGTTTTAAGTCATAAAGTAAGTAACAAAATGGGGTGCCTGGCTAGCTCAGTTGGTGGACGATGCAACTCTTGATCTCAGGGTTCAAGTTCCATGTTGGGTAAAGAGATTACTTAAAAATAGAACCTTAAAAACAAAAACAAAAGAAAATAACAAAATGGCAACAGTGAATCCTTAAGTGCCAATTACTTTAAATATAAATGGATTTAATTCTTATTTCAAAAGATGGATTTGGGAGGCCCCTAGGTTTCTCAGTCAGCTAGAGCATAATTAAGCATAATTAATTAAGCCTAATTAATTAAGCATAATTAAGAAGAGATATATAAAAAATAAAAAGTACAGACCAATAACTCCAATGAATATGGATGCAAAAATCCTCAACAGAGTATTAGCAAACAGAATCCAAAAGCACAT
This sequence comes from Lontra canadensis, assembly GCF_010015895.1. Taxonomy (NCBI): domain Eukaryota; kingdom Metazoa; phylum Chordata; class Mammalia; order Carnivora; family Mustelidae; genus Lontra; species Lontra canadensis. Next base: position 14,834,677 of record NW_022631019.1, read on the forward strand.
GACCAACTGGGATTTAGCCCTAGAATGCTAGGATGGTTCAACATACAAACCCAATCAATATAATGCACCACACTAACAGAAAGAAGGGTGGGGGGAAGTACATGATCATTTCAACAGATGCATGTAAAGCACTTGATAAACATCAACATACTTTCATGATAAAAACACTCAACAAACAAATAGAAGGAAACTACCTCAATATAATAAAGGCCATACATGAAAAGCCCACATCAGGCATCATACTCAATGGTGAAAGACGAAAAGCTTTTCCTCTAAGATCAAGAATAAGACAAAGAAAAAAAAAAAAAAGAGTAAGACAAAGATGCCCACTTTCAACACAAATATTCAACATAGTACTGGATATTCTAGCCAGAGTAATCAAACAAGGGAAAGAAATACAAGGCATCCAAATTAGAAAAGAATAAGCAAAATTATCTCTGTTCACAGACAACACGATCTAGAAAACCCTAAAGACTCTACAAAACACTGTTAGAACTACTAAGAAGTTGACCAAAGTTGCAGCATAGTGAACACACTAAAATCAGTTGTGTTTCAGTACTTTACTGAAGAGGAAGTTAAGAAAACAAGTTCATTCACAATAACAAAAATAACAAAATACATAGTATTAAACATAACCAAGGACATTAAAGACTTATAAAGTGAAAACTACAAAACACTAATGAATGAAATGAAAGAAAATACAAACAGAAAGAGATTCCATGTTCATGGACTAAAAGACTTCATAGTTTAAAGAAGTCACTATTATCCAAAGAATTTTACCGATTTAATGCAATCCCTATCAAAATCCCAATGACACATTTTTGCAGTTATAGAAAAACCCATCCTAAAATACATAAAGAATCTCAAGGGACCCTAAATAGCTAAAACAATCTTGGAAACAAGAACAAAGTTGGAAGTCTCATACTTCCTGATTTCAAAACTTGTTACAAGTCTATAGAAATCAAAACACTATGGTACCTGCATAAAGACAGACATACAGAACAAATGAAAGAGGACAGTCCAGAAATAAATCCTCATATGTACTATCAAATGATATTTAACAAGGGTGCCAAGACTATTCAATGGGGAAGGAAAACGACAGTCTTTCAACAAATGACGTTTTAAAAAAAAAACAAACCTCGATAGGGCGCCTGGGTGGCTCAGTCATTGAGTGTCTGCCTTCAGCTCAAGTTATGATCCCAGAGCCCTGGGATCAAGCCCCACATCGGGCTCCCTACTCAGTGGGAAGCCTGCTTCTCCCTCTCCCACTCCCCCTGCTCGTATTCCCTCTCTCGCTGTCACATACATAAATAAAATGTTTAAAAAAAAAACAAACTGGATAACCAGTTAACCACATGCAAAAGAATGAATATATCTTACACTATATATAAAAATGAATTTGAAATGAATCAAAGATCAAAACCAAAGAGCTAAAATTATAAAAAAATCTTATAAGAAAATATACTGAGCAGGGGGTGCCTGGGTGGCTCATCTGGTTAACTGTCTGTCTTTGGCTCAGGTCGTGACAGCATCCTGGGATTGAGTCCCACATTGGACTCCCATGGTGTGTATACACTTTGTATGGCGACAGACGGTAACTACACTTTTGGGGAGCACGGCATTATGTAGAGAATCATCAAATCACTGTATTATACACCTGAAAGTAATGTAACACTGTATGTCAACTATACTCCAATCTGAAAACAAAATAAAACTTCTGGGAACCAAAGGACACAATCAACGGAGTGGAAAAAAAAAAAAACCCACAAAATTGGAGAAATTATTTGTAAACCATGTATCTAATAAGGGGTCAAGATACAGAATATATAAAGAAATCCTACAATTCAACAGCAAAAAAACCCAAACAGCCATACTGAAAAACAGTAAACACATTTGAAGACATTCCTCCTAAGAAGGTACACAAACAGCCAATGATCACATGAAAAGATGTTCAACATCACTAACCACTGGGGAAATGCAAATCAAAACTACAATGATATAACAAATCAAGCCCATTAGGATAACTACTGGAAAGAAAAAAAAGAAAGAAAGAAAACACAGAAAATAGCACCTGTTGATGAGGATGTACAGAACACTGCAGCCCTTGTGCACTTTGGGGTAGTAATGTAAAATGGTGTAGCCACTATGAAAAATATGACAGTTCCTCAAAAAATGAAAAACAGAATTAACCTTGTAGTCCTGGAATTCTACTTTTCTGGACATATATATATATATATATATATATATATATACTCAAGAGACTTGAAAGCAAGGTTCTCAAAGGAATCTTTTTATACTTAGGTTCACAGTAGCATATAATAATAGCTAAAACGTCGAAGTGAATGTGTCCACCAACATGTGAATGAATAAACAAAATGTGGTATATACATACAAAGGAATATTATACAGTCACAAAAGATAAGAAAATCCTGAGATATGTGACATGAATGAACCATGAAGACATTCATTATGCTAAGTGAAACAAGCCAGCTACAAAAAGACAAAATTCTGCACGATTCCACTTGTGAAATATCTAAACTAGTTAAATCTAGAGACAGAAAATGGAATAACTGTTGCCAGATCCAGCTGGGAAGGAGCAAATGGGGAGTTATTTAATGGATACAGAATTTCAGTTTTCTAAGATTATATGGGTTCTGGAGAGATGGCAGAAAACATCACTGTACTTACTTAACACCACTGAACTGTACATTTAAATATAGTTAGGATCATAAATTTTATGTTTATCTCACAAATTTAAAAGTTTTATTTATCAATATATTTTTATTTTAAGTATCAACCTTTGTTAAAGTATCAACATTACTCTAGCTCAGTCTGATCACAAAGAACTTTGTTTCAATAAAATTTATTCAACCTCATCAATTAGTTGTCAAAATCATACATATTTGTACATATATACTTACATATACTTGATTATAACTTCTTGCATTTTAAGCAGTACTTGGTAAAGCAGACCTGCCTAAACTACTGATGACTTGATAAAGCACTGTAATCAACTTGAAACCCATCAATAATAGCTAGCTATACAAAACCATCTAACAGACCAGAAAATCATTTAGCAGTCCGTACAAAACACAATGCCTTTCTCTCTATTTCAATGAAGGGAAAAACCACATTCTTATCTTTTATTTCCAAGAAAGGTGACGAGGAGAATCAGACCCAACCAAAATACCTATTTTCCTGCCTCACAGAGTGTGAGGTATTATCAGAAAACAAAAACAGCCCCCCTTCCCTGGACATCAAGAAACACAAGTGACTAGAGGAAACAAATAATCCTCCACTGCAGATGAGAACACTGTGTCTGTGTGTCATTCAGGGTTCAGTGGAATATCTGTTGCAACTGCCAATGTGACAGGAACTGGAGAACTACTTTCTCTTTTGCTAAATCTGAATTTGTCTCCTGTGGAACAGCTGAGTCCACTTGAAATCATTTTCTTACTTGCTCTTGGCATCATGCCCAAGCATCACGGCTGGTCCTTGGGTTTCAAGCCCAGATAATGTTAACACTGAGAAATGACCAGCTTGTTATGTATCTGTCAAGATGAGGGCAGGTATGGGATCACACACCCATAGTCAGTGAAATTGCTGGAATTATCTTCAAATGGTGTTCAAGTCAGGGTCCACTTATATGCAGTAAATTGAAAGGGTCATATTCTTCTTTTTTTTTTTTTTAAGATTTTATGTCTTTATTTGAAATAGAGTGAGAGAGGGAGCACAAGTGAGGTACAGAGAGAAAGGGAGAAGCAGGCTCCCTGTTGAGCATGGAGAGCCCACACTTGATCTTAACCAAAAGTCCGAGAAGCGATGAGCATGGAGCCCAATGTGGGGCTCGATCCCCGGACCCTGGGACCCCATGACCTGAGCCGAAGGCAGACGCTTAACAAGCTGAGCCACTCAGCTACCCCTAGAGGTCTGTATTCTTTTTTTTTTTTAAGGTTTTATTTATTTATTTGACAGGCAGAGATCACAAGTAGGCAGAGAGGCAGGCAGATAGAGAGAGAGAGGTGGAAGCAGGCTCCCTGCTGAGCAGAGAGCCCTATGCGAGGCTCGATCTCAGGACCCTGGGATCATGACCTGAGCCAAAGGGAGAGGCTTTAACCCACTGAGCCACCCAGGTGCCCCGAAGGTCTGTATTCTAATATACCATTCCAGGTATATTAAATTACTAGTGACAGCACATGTAAAAAGATGCCAAAATAGAAATCCTAGTAAATATCCTAATGATCTAATATTGAAAATAAAAACTTAAATATTCCCCATGTTTGCTTAACATTTTTTGAAACACAGAATGAAGCAAATACAGTGTAGTAACTGAATACAGTGTAATAACTGTTTAATGCAAAAGCCATTTATTCATCAACATGAAAAAGTATGTATTTCCCACCTTATATAGAGCATCCATCATCAAAAGTAATGTAATTTTACAGGCTAATAGACTTATCAAATATTCCCACTCAGTTAAACATTATTGTTAATAGAATGCTGGCATTTATTTCTTCTTAATTAATCCAGTTTCTCTTTCCCTTTGGAAATAATCTCAGACACACAAGTACATATGCTGCATAAACTGCACCTCCAAGAGCAAGAACACTCAGATGTCAAAAAGAATAAGTCATAGTGACTCACTGTTTCCTTGACAAATGAAGAGATTATGATTATTAGATACACTGAGACCTCCAAGTGCTTTCTCTTTCAGAGCCAAGCATATAAATAGGCAAACAGAGTAATAATAACAACATTTTGACACACTGGAAGGCCCAATTACAGTACATGATGGCGCAAATCTTGAGTACAGGGTTAGTAAAACAAGAACATCAAGGTAAAAATATTATCATAATTTATTATTAACATAAAATCCAGCAAATATATACACCACACTAACATTTCCATTTCAAAAAGACATTCGCTATAACCTGACAAAAAGGAAACAAAGTTCCTATGTAAAACTTAAGCACATAAACACCTGAAACACCCAAAATGTCTGTCTGTCCAGGATACAAGCTAAATTGTAATTGTACAGAATTATTTTCTGTATAATTAGAAGACTTTCTTATTTTCGTAACCTTTTATGTATCCTTTATACATTTATACATCTCTACATTGAAAGAATTGAAAAAGTACTGGCAAACTATTTATTCAAAGTTATCTATAAGGAAAAACCCTCACCAGTGGGTCTCCATTATGATTTTTCTATCTTATGATGCTAAATGCAACGAGAAAACAAAAATCCCCTACAAGTTATTTTTAGATCATCACAGAGCTGGTTAAATAAACATTATGCCTGCTGTGTAATGTGACTCCCCTCGTACTTACTCTGCCAAGAATAAACAGACATCACTGCACACTCAATCACATGAGATAGGTTTAGAAAACAGCTGAGTCACCCACCAATAGCCTTCCTGCTCCCAGTAACTCAGTGTCTGTCTTACCACAACACTTGGCGTCTTCTCCCATTCCCACTAATAAGTTACAGTTCCCTGAAAGCTTTCCCAACCAGCTTATGATAAAGCTCATTTTAGGAATCACATGGTTCTACCTCCACCCCAACCAATATACCAAGTGCTCCTGACAATACAAAAACAAAGACAAGCAAAAACAGGAGGCTAATTAGGCTAGCAAGCTTCAACTCAATTAGGTCAGGTCTATTTTGGAGAAAAACATGTCTTTCCAGCAGACCTGGAAGTGAAAGTAGTTATCATTGCACTGTCCAACAGTATGCTTATTTTGGACTTGCCAATACATACCCTAGGTGTTCTTTTGGAAGCATCCTTAAATAAAGTGTTCTATGTTTTTGTCCCCTACCAAAAATGACAAGGCCACAAAACAAAACTGCTTTAAATTTCCTTTCCTCTGAGGATCCTAATTAGTAGTATCATCAATGGAAAACATTAAACACACAAAAGCTTTTCGCTCAAACTGGAATGAAATAAACCCTCAAAACATACATTACTTAAAATGTAGCAATTCATCAACCTTTTTATTCAGCATCAACTGGAATCCTAAAGTTGAATCTATTCAAGGGATTTACAATTTACCTAACTCAACTGTAAGGGAATATAGACAACCGTTATACAGAGTGTGAAAACCACGTCAAGAAGCAAAGCAGAAATGGATTAATTCTTCCTCAGAGAAGACTTCTAGAGAGCGTCCACAGGTAACAGTTCGACCGTGGATGGATAGGTGAGGGGAGTCAGCCACATGAGGAGAGGGATACCATACGCAGGCATAACAACAAGTAGAACAGCAGCATGAAGACTTGGGAAAGCAGGGCTTATCTGCTAAGCCCTGAAACAGGTGAGTAAAGGCAGACCAGAGTGGTAGGTGAGGAGTGAGGCCACACAGTAAGGATGGGACCAGACAAAAAAGGTATATAAAAATAAGGACTTTACCTTGAAAGGAACCCCAGACAGCAATTTCACTGAATTTGTTAAATAAAAAGAACTATTACAACAGTAACTAGTCCTGGAAAAGAGATCGTGTCATGGATACAAGTCAGGGAGCTACTGCAACAGTCATAGTCTATGTACACGATGATTAAGAAATCTGGTCTACCACAGAACACCTGGGTGGTTCAGTTAAGCATCTGCCTCTGCTCAGGTCATGATCCCAGGGTCCTGTGACTGAGTCCCATGTGTGTGTGGGGGGGAGGGGGGTCCTAGGCTCAGCAGGGAGTCAGCTCCTCTATCTCCCTCTGCCACCCCCCCTCGTGCTCTCTCTAAATTCTCTATCTCAAATAAATAAAATCATAAAAAAAAGAAAAGAAAAGAAAAAGAATCCAGTCTATCAAAACGAATCTAGACAAAGGAGGCAGATTTGAGAGATAATTAGCACACTGAAACAGCAGGACTTTCTTCACAACTCTGTACGAGGTAAGGAGGGAGACATTCCCAAGGTTTGAGGATGGGTACGTAAGGATACTTATAAAACCAAAAATGACTGGGCCCCAGGCCACCTCTTGGACCTCATCTCATAGCCCATTACTCTTCAGCCACATTGTCTATCTTTATTTCCCTCAAACATATCAAGGTTCCTTTCATGTAATGCCTTTCTTTTCATTAGCTGTTTTCTCTGCTTTGGATAAAAAGTGACAAATTCAACTGTATTCTGTTGAGTTCTAACTGTTGGAAGAAACCCTCAAGTACAGATACATAGAGAGCAATTACACATGTGCAGAGCACAGTCATCTTCACAGAGGGATCTGGGAATCAGCAGCATAAAACCAACAAACAGTCCTTGCAGCAAGAGTGGATGAGATCACCCAGGACACAAGATCAAATATCAGAAAACAACCTGAAACAAACATCCTTACAATAGGAAACGGATCTTTAAAACACAAAGATGTAGCTTCTGAAAGCTGGGACCTAAAAACTCCCTTTATTGAGACTCTGTTTACTACTAGTCACATATCTAATTATATGCAACCTCTATGAAGTAAATCATTTTTTTTTTTTTTTAAGTAGGCTCCATGCCCAACATGGGGTTTAAATTCATGACCCTGAGATTAAGAGTCAGATGCTTAAAAAAAAAAAAAGGGGGGGGGGGCGCCTGGATGGCTCAGTGGGTTAAGCCTCTGCCTTCGGCTCAGGTCATGATCCCAGGGTCCTGGGATCAAGTCCTGCATCAGGCTCTCTCCTTGGCGGGGAGCCTGCTTCCTCCTCTCTCTCTCTCTCTGCCTACTTGTGATCTCTCTCTGTCAAATAAATAAATAAATAAAATCTTTAAAAAAAAAGGTAAAAAAATAAAATAAAATAAAAATAAAGAGCCAGATGCTTTACCAACTGAGAGAGTAAATCATTTTAAAAATGAGAAAAGAGAGGCACCCGGCTGGCGCAGTAGGTAAAGCATGCACCTCTCTAATAACAGGGCAGGAGTCCTGGCCCCACGCTGCGGGCAGAGTTGACTTGAAAAAAATAAGAAGAGGGGTGCCTGGCTGGCTCAGTGCATTAAGCATCTGTCTTTGGCTCAGGTCATGATCCCAGAGTCCTGGGACCAAGGCCTACATCCGGCTCTCTGCTCAGCAGGAAGCCTGCTTCTCCCTCTCTCTGCCTGCTGCTGCCCCTGCTTGTGCTCTCTCTGTCAAAGAAATATATAAAATCTTTTAAAAAAGAAAAAGAAAAAGAAAACAGGTTTGGAGGACAAAAAGTAACTTGCCCAAGGTCACGTATATAATGGCTTATTCAGAACGTGAACTTCAATCTACTGACATCAATGGAAGGATAAGGAAACCAACGGCAAATGATCAAACAAAATACTGATTAACTTCAAGCCAAGATAATGGTTCCCAATGGGGAGGAAGGAGGGGATAGAGATAAAGAAGCACAGGAGGGCTTAGACTCCAAAGATAGAAAGAATGTAAGAGAGCTAGTAAGATCCACCTGAAAGTACTTCTAGGAAAATAAGTTACCTAAAATTTCCAGAGTGAGGAGACAGTGGGAGGGTGAGAGAATGGGAGGAAAGGGTGCTAAGTCAGAAACCTGATAACTGGACCTTTCCAGAAAGTCCAGTAGCAGAGATTCCACAAGCACTTTAAAGGCTATAGAATAAAAGTATAAGCAGATAAGCATATAAATAGCAGAAGGCAAGTTTCCTGGTTTCAGAAAGAATCTGGAATTTAGAGAATAGTCACATAAACTTTGGAATACTTAATCTTCTCAGAGATAAGTGGCTTAAATACCTAGTTGGAAGCTTTTGTTTGTTTGTTTAAGATTTTTATTTATTTATTTGACAGAGATCACACGTAGGCAGAGAGGCAGGCAGAGAGAAGCAGGGAAGCAGGCTCCCCACTGAGCAGAGAGATCAATGCAGGGCTCGATCCCAGGACAGAGACCATGACCTAAGCCGAAGGCAGAGGCTTAACCTACTGAGCCACCCAGGCACCCCCCCCTCCCTGAGCTGGAAGTTTATAAGGAAAATAACTATCTTGCTTTTCACTTTGTGAGGGAGCCTTTGCCAAATACAGCCATGTGTGCTTAGCACACAGTACGCACTACACAAATACCTGGCAACCAAATTATTTGTGGGAAGAAATGTGGCCTTCTAAGGAAAATGTAGCTATTTTTTCAACCAGATCATCTTAATAATAAGCTTATAATAAACCTAATAATAAACCCTAGTAATTAGGAAGGACATAGAGTCAATAAGAGCCTCTAAAAGGTATAAAGGAAAACTAAACCACATAAATCCTATTTACTGCAATAAATCTGTATGGACTCGTGTATTTTATTTAGATCACTTCTAACACTGTCTCCTACCAAAACACTGGGAATACAGCACAGGCATTTTCCTGCAAAAATTTAATTTATTATTATTTTTAATTCTCCTAAAAATCCAGTAAAATCTCTCCAGACAGATTTTCATGATATTTGTCTTATAACTAGTTCATCTACAGAATCACTCATTCCCAAGAACATGGCTCATCTAACAAATTAAAATATGTATATTATAAATCAAAGTCATCTAATCCAAAGCATGGCTCTAACAGATGACGAGATTAATCTGAATGAAGCTTCAAGTAAAACAAAATACAATTAATCTACCAAATACTAATAGATAGTGTATCATCTCTCCTCCACCCCACTTCTCAAATTACAGTCTTAAAGTAGAACAATTCTCGCTTTGCTTTTGATTTATTCAGGAAAAATATTTCAGCTGTTGAAATAAATGTTTATGATGCTGATTTACAATAAGGGCAAAACCAAACTTTATACAAATGTCTTGCTATCATTTCAGGTATGATTTTTAAATTTTTTCATCTTGTTCTATTAAGAGTTAATTTTATTCAAAGATTTAACAGCAATAGATCAGATTTCACCTTTAATTTCTTTTGCCCAGGATTCTACAGAGCACTGAACAAGTTACAAAAAGAGAAGATGGTAAAGATGAACCAGTGAGAGGCCATAATACACTTCACAAAATAAAATGGAGCGTGCATAAACCAGAAACTGTGCACTTCTTTCTAAATACACTGTAATGCAATGAGGACTGCTTCTCAAAGCAAGTAATAGATGTACCTACTAGATATATCTTTTCCGTTTCGTGTACTATAATGTTTGCCTGACAGTTAACAATGCTGAATGATTTCTGGTAAAGTTCACAGATGAACCTTACTATGTTTCTGGGTAACATCAAGGTCATTACAATGGCTCACTGAGTGGTTACCATGGGATTTCTAAACCACTCTAAGTATCAGCTTTGCCCGAGGTTTAAGTTATTGCATATGCTTTTTTTTTTTTTTTAACAATTCTGCAGGGGAAATATAGCAGACATATATGTAATAAGTACGGTGAGAGTCAAACTAATAATTAAATCTTTTAATAAGATAAGACAACAGTGTCTAATGAAATAAGTGCCTATGTAGCAAGGTCTGGTTTCCAGCACTAACGAACAGTTATGACATGATTTTGAAGTGTTTAGAAAAAGTCCTATAAATATGACATTAAAATGTGATGCCACAGAAGACAAATACTTCCACTTCCTGAATTAATTCCAACTCTAGAGAACACACTGATGGTTACGAGAGGCAGGGGGAGAGTATAACAGGTGACAGGGTGAAGGAATGCACTCGGCGTGATGAGCAGGGGTGGGGTGTACAGAAGTGCTACATCACTCTATTGTACACTGAAACCAGTATTACACTATATGTTAAATAACTAGGATTTAAATAAAAATTTTTAAAAAATACAACAGAGGGAAAATAAAAACAAACTTTAAAAAAATGTTAAATACTCCAAACCTACTTTAGCACAGGAGATACAACCAACATTTATGAGCTTTCAAGACCTCTGCATTCGTTATTTGATTTAATTCTCACACCATCCTGTGATGCAGGTACAGGCATACTTCATATTTATCGTGTTTCACTTTACTGCACATCGCAGATACAACTTTTATTGTAAATTGAAGGTCTGTGGCAATGCTAAATTAAGCAAGTCTATCAGTGCCATGTTTCCAACAGTATTCACTTACTTCACGTCTCTGTGTCACTTTTTGATATTACAATATTTCAAATATTTTCATCACTATATTTGTTATAGTGATTTGTGATTAGTGATTATAACTCACTAAAAGCTTCGGATGGTTAGCAATTATTTGTAGCAATAAACTCTCTTTAAATTAAGGTTACATACATTGTTTGTTTTAGAAATAACGCTATGACATACTTAACAGATGATAGTATAAATATAACTTGTTTAGGACAGGAAAACCAAAAAATTCTGTTTGGAGGGAGGTTTAACTTATCCAAATTCTCATAATCAATAAGAGGTAGAACTGGGTTTTATAACCTGGTATTTTTTGTTAAGGATTCATTTATTTTAGAGAGAGAGAGTGAGCCTGGGTGGGGCAGGGGAGGACACAAGCAGAGGGAAAGAGAAGCCCAAGCAGACCCCCCACTGAGCAGGAGTCTGAGGCAGGACTTGATCCCACGACCCTGAGATCATGACCTGAGAGGCAAAATCAAGAGTCAGAGGCTGAACCAACTGAGCCACCCAGCTGACCCTGGTCTATATTTTTAAAAAGAAACTTCACTTTCTGTAATGCAGCCTTCATACTGTAGCAACTGAGAATTCTCTCCCGTGGTTTATACTTTGGATGTGGGGGTAGAGCTCTCTGCCTCAGGAAAGATGGGAAGACTATAGGATCAATCTCTTTTTAAATTTAAATCAATAGAGAAAATCCTGCTGGGACTCTTATCACTGTTCAAATGTTGGGTTGTACTCTAGGCCTCTTCAAAAGTACTCCAGGAGAGAGTATTAATTTCTGAATAGAATCTCTTTTCAACACCAGAGACATGATTGTTAGAAAATTAAAAGGGTTATACTTAAATGTTATCGAACACAAACACTTCTTAATTGTGGCTTTTGGACATTTTTAAATGAATGTTTTAGGCAATTCAACTACTCATTAAGTCATAATACGTGTTTCATTCTGCATTTGGACCATCCAATTACTCTTATTCTTTCTTACCTCACAAAGAGATATTTACTGAGCATTACTTTACACAAGCTGAAGTGTACTTTACTACCAGTCACCACCCATCTCAACAGCTGTACCTGTTCTGTCAGACTTTTGATCAACCCAATACCAGAAATAATTACTATGATAAACATAACTCTAGAATCAGACAATTTTGACAACATATACTGTAAACTGAAATAATTAGCACAAAAAATGAACCTTAATCTCTCATACTACAATACCTTACCATATAAAATCGGTTACCCAGAGACTGTATCTCTTTGCACCTAATCACCACAGCTCTCTGTAAAGCTTACCTGTGGATTATGTTCAGAGAATATTCAGACAAGAAAATGAAATCATTTGCTAAGAAAAGGAAATAAATTCTATATTCAATATAGTACTGAACTGATTTTTTAAAAACCTAAATCCCTGTCATAGTATCCTGACCACGGACTTTTCCAGCTTAGGAATCCAATCTTAAATATGTAATTCATGGGACTTCTAACTTCCTCTGTGGTCTTGATCTCTGACTCCCAGGACAGAGCCAGCCTCCAGCGCCTCATGCTCATCAGGGAGTCTGCTTGTCCCTTCCACTCTCCCTTTGCCCCTCCCACTGTTCATGGGCAGGCCCACTGTCTAAAATAAATAAATACAGTCTTTAAAAAACATTTAAGGGTGCCTGGGTTGTGATTAGTGATTATAACGGACATATATATAATTATATAAGCGGTTAAGAGACTGCCTTCGGCTCAGGTCATGATCCCAGAGTCCCGGGATCAAGTCCTGCAACCGGCTCCCAGCTCCGTGGGGAGTCTACTTCTGCCTCCAACCTTCTCCCCTCTCACGCTCTCTCTCATTCGCTTTCCCTCAAATAAATGAAGTCTTAAAAAAAAAATTTAATTCATGATAAAGGACAGTTGGAATACTGAGAAAAGATTCCCACACACTTCCTCAAAATAAACCTCCTCAGAGCCAGCTCTCTAAAGATGCAACAAATGAGTATTTGGCTCTTTCTTAGTTAGGCCCATACCTGTAAAATAAAGTTTTACTGTACAACAAAAACTGTACAAAGTACAAACAAACTGTACAACAAAGTTAAAGGCACCAGTCAGAACAAACCTCCGCTGTTTAGCAACTAAAGCAAACAGCCATGAAGTGACACTTCTGGAAATTTTCATTTAAGGCTATTTTCATCCATCAAAGATGTAAGGACTTATTTATGGTTCAGACACTGTACTAGTTTTATGGAAGAATGAAAACTCTGCCATTTAAAATTTGAAAACAATGTACTGCATCTGTAAATCCAGGAAGAGTTGATTGTACTGACTCCAAAAGCACAGACAACCAATGTGCTCTTACTCTGCTTGTATCAGAAGGCCCAATCATACAACACCTGCCAGGATAGAAGTTGGTTCTATCACCAAATCACTATACATTAGCAATACTGTAAAAAACGTTTTAATATAGACTGTTATACAGAAGTGTATCACCAGTAAGAAGTTATTAACAGTTTCCTGTAGACACTAGATAGAAGTGATTTCTCAAAGCCATCTTCCCTAAATTAAGAAATGGCCAAATTCATTAAGTTTGTATGTTGTCACAAAGTACTCCTTTCACTGAAAACTACTCCCAGCAAAGAACACCTAAGAAGTGTCATTGAGGGAGTGAGTTCCACAGCTTTCTTCTCAACATTGGAATTACCTTGGGCCCCATCCCAAGCGATTAAATGCCAATCTCTGAAGAATGGGACCCAGGCATCAGAAGGTTCTAATGGCAGCCAGGATGAGAACCATGGATACTTCTCTCATTTCTGAGCAATGACATTATATGGAACAGGAAAACACTGCCTAAATTTACGACTCTTTCTGTACTCTTTACACTTAGTTCAACACTTAAATGCTATGGTTTTTCATCTTTCAACTAGACAATGACGGACTCATATGATAGAATGGCTTTCATAACATACGTAGATCTGACAGGCTACTTGCTTTCCCACAGTATTAACTATATACTCTTCCTTGTTTAGCTTTTCTCTCCACAGCCTAACAACCAGCACCAGCTCCTCCAGGCTATTGGACTGAAAGCCCTGGTCTGCCTATAAAGGAGAGTTCAGTGCCTGGTTCACTGAATTCCCTGGGAGTGAAGGTATTCTATCATCTCTGCACTGCTGGCTCTGTGTTTCCAATGTCCGTATCTGCTGTTCATCACACCTTCTATACTTTCTACACCTCTACTACTTTTCTCTCTCCATCACTCCCATCTTTATTTAGTTTCTGATTTCTTCTCCTAATTTTCATCTAAAACATTCCTAGCCAGACTCCCCATTCCATTCATTCATCACACTAGAGAGAATCTTTACTCTAGGTCCTGCTGAATCTCCGTTATGACTATCTCCTCCTCCACTAAATTCTTAAATTCCAGATTTAGATGTGTGGCTCTACATTTAAGAACCAGAAGCCTAAATATCGTGTGGCTGAATTTTTATAAAGCCCCAAGTTTGCAAATTTAAATTGCTTCGGGTGACTGTTTTTACTATTTCATAAAAATAATGTTGTTTAAGTGGTGGCTGTATTCCCAAAAGAATTTATGAAAGTAGAGTCTATTTAAACTAAGCCTGAAATAAAGTACTATGGCGAATTATAAAAAAGGAAGGAAGTTTGCCAAGGGTTAGGACCTAGTGATATGGACTTGGTCCCTTTACCAATGCTACCTAAGGTCTTGAAGCAAGTCATTTCATATTTCCCACTCGACCCTCCCAAGATATAAAACGGGAATGATCATATCTATCTTATAGTGTTTTGTAATAATAAAATATAGTAAAGTGAGAAATGCTCTGAAAATTCTAGCCTATATCATTATCACCAAGATATTATCCTCAAATACTATAATCTGATGAGCATACAATAAACACTAGTTCACAATGTTATAATTCAATTTATATTAGGAAGGACAGATTGTTGTTTTTAAGATTTTATTTATGTATTTGACAGAGAGAAACACAGTGAAAAAGGGAATACAAGCAAGGAGGGTGGAAGAGGGAGAAGCAGGCTTTCTGCTGAGCAGGGAGCCCAATGCAGGGCTCAATCCCAGGACCCTGGGATCATGACATGAGCTGAAGGCAGACGCTTAACGACTAAGCCACCCAGGCACCCCAAGAAGGGCAGCTTTTAGTTAAAAGTATTTCTCAATGTTTCCACAGTCAGGTCTTCCTACTACTGTCCTTATCTGTTCAAAAGTTGAAATTTTTGAGAATTTGTTATTCTGATTCCTACTGTATTAGATCTACTTATAGAGCCAAAGACCCTCTAAGGATGGCCATTCTTCAAGAAATCTGTATTTCCTTTTTTTCTTTTTTAAGATTTTATTTGTTTATTTATTAGAGTGAGAGAGTCTTGAGCACAGCCTAGAGGAATGGGAAGAGAGAGAGAAGCAAACTCCCTGATGAGCAGGGAGTCTGAACACTACTTGATCCCAGGACCCTGAGCTGAAGGCAGACACTAAGCCAACCAGGTGCCCCAAGAAAACTGTATTTCTTAAGGCTTCTGGAGAAGTCAAACTAAGTTAAACACAAAGATTCAGTGAAGGGTGCCTTCTGTATGCAACCAGCTTTAAATAACTTTAATCTTTTCTATAAATTGTACAAAGTTCTACAATCTCATTTTCAAGTATGCATTTCAACAGTGGTTTTTGTTTTCCTTTTCTGGTTTTATATCTTCCCAAAACTTCACTGTTATGGAAGCTAAAAGATAATCACTCTCAAAACCAAAGAGATAGTAGAACAATGCCTTCTAGGTCTTTGGTATTTATTCTCTTCCCCTGTTGGCCAGCCTTCAGTTTTTCTGCTCCTTCCCTTCCTTCTTAAAAGTTGCCAAATGGTTACATAAATAAGCCAGCTGCCTTCTGAGTCATCACTTCCGTATCCAACTTCTCTAACTCTCAATGTGAACCTTGATATGCTCTATGAACCCTTAGCAGCCCTTGAAATTTTTCAGTGTCTTTTTGAACATAACAGCTGGACATTCAGGGATTTTTCTCACTGCGATAGGGTTGTTAATGACACCTGTTGCTCACATTTTAATAAGTATATCTATCATCCCTTCTAAATATGCCTTTCATCTTGGCAACCCAAGACATTTTTCTCTAAACCTGCTATTGCTTTCCAAAACAACAAAATCTCTACA
Source organism: Lontra canadensis (assembly GCF_010015895.1). Lineage (NCBI taxonomy): Eukaryota > Metazoa > Chordata > Mammalia > Carnivora > Mustelidae > Lontra > Lontra canadensis. The sequence continues at coordinate 14,850,834 of NW_022631019.1, forward strand.
TATGTAAAATTTTATAAGTTAATAAGAAATGCAATAGTCTACATTACTAGTTTAGTGAAATAACTGGGTTTGCCAATGGCTTCTTTGTTATGATACCAAAGACACAGGCAACAAAAGAAAAAAACAGATAAATTAGACTTAATGAAAATTTAAAAACTTTTTGTGCAAAGGACACTACCAACAGTGTGAAAAGGCAACTAATGAGATCATCTATTTGATAAGGAATTGGGATCTAAAATATATAAAGAACTCCTACAACTCAACAAACCTAATTAACAAATGGGCAAAGGACCTGAACAGACATTTCTCCATAAAATATATACAAATGGCCGGGGCGCCTGGGTGGCTCAATGGGTTGAGGCACTGCCTTCGGCTCGGGTCATGATCTCAGGGTCCTGGGATCGAGTCCCACATTGGGCGCTCTGCTCAGTGGGGAGCCTGCTTCCCTCTCTCTCTCTCTCTCTCTCTGCCTGCTTCTCTGCCTACTTGTGATCTCTGTCTGTCAAATAAATAAAGAAAATCTTGAAAAAAAATATATACATATACATACAAATGGCCAATAAGCACATAAAAAGATGTTCAACATCACTAATCATTAGTGACATGCAAATACATTCTCTCTTTGTCTCATCCACACTAATTTTCTGACTCCATCATTAAGTTTGCATATGCAAACTCAAAAGGAACATATTCTGAATGACAGTAGAAGTAAGTTGGCCAATTCAATGATGAAAATATTAAAAGGAAAGTTAGTTACTACGCAAAAATTCCTGATTCTTAGTATGAAAATAGATAAAGCACTGTGGTAATATACAGCTGTGTTTACAATCAAAACCATCATAACAAGAAGTACATCAAGCACAGGTATGAATTAAAGAAAACCTATAATCCCAAAGTACAATGTAACAATCTTCCATTCATATCACCTTCTCAATTATCTTCTATTTTTTTATCTTCTACTATATGCCCCTAAGACTAAACATTTTCCTCTGAATACCACTTTATTCAAATGAATAGGATTCACAAAATCTTATATGAAGTGATAGCTCTCATTCATTTCCAAAGATAACATTCTCTGTTTGCATTTTATCTTTAATTCAAGAGATTTATAGACTTCCAAATAAACAGATTTCGTTATTTACTCCTAAATTATGTTTAAGATTATGAAAAATACAAAATTATGTTCAAATAAAATAAGTAATTCTGATAAGCTTTTTAAAAAATAATAATTATGTTCTGTATAGTTATAGCTTAAACATAATTTGGATTTTGTTATTCTTTTGTTGTGAAGCTCTAATTCCGTTATATATTCAAAAACAAATGTGAAAAATAAGAAAAAAAGGATGTAAATATGATTGGAATTTAATTATTTTTCTCAGAGCCTAACATGATCAAATTTTTAAATGCTCTTGGAGTATCTGAAAACATAAAGAGCATGATCTTAGTTCAACAAGAAAAAAGATATTAAAACAAATATAGTAATTATTATTTCAATGAAATTATCAGTAGTTTTTTAAATCTTTTATCTTAGTTGAAACAGTAAAAAGTTATCTACATACTGTTAGTTTGATACTTATGAAGTTCAAATCATGGATATCCTCAATCATTTTTATCATGATTAAATACATACAATATTTCTCATACATATTATTCTTGTGCTATGTATGTACTATTTATATATTTACATCTGTATCTATTTATATAAAACAAGTTCAACTATTTGTATCATTTAAACATGTGTTTTTCTAAGGCCAGCTGAACAAAATTTTTCATATTTAAAGGAAGAGAAGGAGGGAGGGGGGAGAGAAAGGGGTGTTGAAGGGATTGAGGGAGAAGAATGGGGAGAGAGAAAAGAATGTGGGAGGGGAACAAGGGAAGGAGTGGGAGGAGAATAATATGTAAAAGACTATCTGGCCCACAAAACCCGAATTTTTACCAGCTGGCCTTAACAGATTAAGTGTGCTGATCTATGTGAGGAGTTGGCAATTTTTTTTCTATGAACATTCAAATAGCAAGTATTTTAGGCTTTGTGGCCACACAATCTCTAGCAACTTTTCAACTCTGCAGTTGTAGCACAAAAACAAAATCCATAAATTAGTATGGTTGTGTTCTAGTAAAAAAAAAAAAAAAAAAAAAAAAATTTAAGATTTTATTTATTTATCTGACAGAGCGAGAAAGAGAGAGAGCATACAAACAGGGGAGCAGCAGAGGAGGTAGAGGGAGAAGCAGGCTTCTCTGCTGAGCAGGGAGCCCAATGCAGAGCTTGACTCCAGGACCCTGGGATGAATACCTGAGCCAAAGGCAGCTGCTTAACTGACTGAGCCACCCAAGTGAACCCCCCACCCCCATAAAATTTCATGTACCAAAACCAGCAGGGGGAGTGGGTCAGCTGGGTGGCTCAGTTGATTTAGCATCTGCTTTTGCCTCAGGTCTTGATCACAGGGTCCAGGGATTAAGTCCCACATAGGGCTAGGCTCCTTGCTCAGTGGGGAACCTGCTTCTCCCTCTGCCTGCCACTCCCTGTGCTTATGGCTCCCTCTCTCTCTTCTAAAAGTAAATAAATAAAATCTTAAAAAACAAAACAAAACAGGAGATGGGCCATAGTTTGCCAAGACCTGATCTACATGATTATACTTAGCGATCTGTCTACTTCTTTGAGATGTCACTCTCCCACACTAATTATGGATTTGACTATTTCAATTTATCTCACATATGCTTCATATATATTCTAAAATTAAGAAAATAAGAGCTTATGATGTTACATCTTCTAGGATATAACATTCTAGAAAAAGGATGTAATTAAATCTTTGACTATAGGAATTCTCTTTCTCCTACAGGTTTTTTCCCCCCCCCTTGAATTCTATGTTAACTTGTAAAGGTTGCTTAAGTCTGCTTTCTTTCTTTTCACCAGCATTTTCCTATTAATGGTTCCATATTTTTGTTTTCAATCTTTCTGTATCATGTTTACATGGATATACCTGAATTTTGGGTTTTGACCAATTTCAGTCATTATTTAATGGAAGAACTTAACTTCATTATTATAGTGACTAACATGTTTCATAGTCCTATTTTATCACATTTACTTTGTATTATCCCCTTTCCTGTCTTCTGTTAAATTCACTGGGGTGTATTGGTACCACCTTACTCTTTTTGTATTGTAATTTTTAATTAACATATAATGTATTATTTGTTTCGGGGTTCAGGTCTGTGAGTCATCAGTCTTAACACAATTCACCATACTCACCATAGCACAGACCCTCCCCAATGTCCATCACCCAGCCACTCCATTCCTCCCACTTCTTCCCCTCCAGCAACCCTCAGTTTGTTTCCTGAGATTAAGAGTCTCTTATGGTTTGTCTCCCTCCCCAATCCCATCTTGTTTCATTTTTCCCTCCCTTTCCCCCATGACCCTCCACCCTGCCTCTCAAATTCCTTATATCAGAGAGATCATATAATTATCTTTCTCTGAATTACTTATTTCGCTTAGCATTAACACCCTCTAGTTCCATCCACGTTGTTGCAAATGGCAAGATTTCAGGGGTTTTGATGGCTCCATAGTATTTCAGAGTGTGTGCGAGTGTGTGTGTGTGTACATCATCTTTATCCGTTCATCTGTTGATGGACATCTAGGCTCTTTCCATAGTTTGGCTATTGTGGACTGCTGCTATAAACATTGGGGTACACATGCCCCTTTGGATCACTACATTTCAGAGGTAGAGAGAGAAGTATCTTCAGGGTAAATACCCAGCAGTACAATTGCTGGGTCGTAGAGTAGCTGTATTTTCAACTTTTTGAGGAACCTCCATACTGTTTTCCAGATTGGCTGCACCAGCTTGCATTCCCACCAACAGTGTAAGAGGGTTCCCCCTTTTCTGTATCTTTGCCAACACCTGTCATTTCCTGACTTGTTAATTTTAGCCATTCTGACTGGTGTGAGGTGGTATCTCACAGTGGTTTTTTTGTTTGTTTATTTTTTAAGATTTTATTTATTTATTTGACAGATAGAGATCACAAGTCGGTAGGCAGAGAGGCAGGCAGAGAGGCAGGCGGGAGGAAGCAGGCTCCCTGCTGAGAAGAGTCTGATGTGGGGCTCGATCCCAGGACCCTGGGATCATGACCTGAGCCGAAGGCAGAGGTTTTAACACACTGAGCCACCCAGGCGCCCCTCTCACTGTGGTTTTGATTTGTATTTCCCCGATGCCAAGTGGTGTTGAGCACTTTTTCATATGTCTGTTGGCCATCTGGATGTCTTCTTTGCAGAAATGTCTGTTCATGTCCTCTGCCCAATTCTTGACTGGATTATTTATTCTTTGGGTGTTGAGTTTGATAAGTTCTTTATAGATTTTGGATACTAGCCCTTTATCTGGTATGTCGTTTGCAAATATCTTCTCCTATTCTGTCAGTTGTCTTTTGGTTTTACTAACTGTTTGCTGTGCAAAAGGTTTTAATCTTGATGAAGTCCCAATAGCTCATTTTTGCCCTTGCTTCCCTTGTCTATGGTGATGTTTCTAAGAAGTTGCTGTGGCTGACTGAGGTGGAAGAGGTTGCTGCCTGTGTTCTCCTCAAGGATTTTGATGGATTCTTGTCTCACACTGAGGTCTTCCATCCATTTGAGTCCATTTTTGTGTATGGTGTAAGGAAATGATTCAATTTCATTCTTCTGAATGTGGCTGTCCAATTTTCCCAACACCATTTTTTGAAGAGACTATCTTTTTTCATTGGACATTCTTTCCAGCTTTGTGGAAGATTAGCTGACCATAGAGTTGAGGGTCCATTTCTGGGCTCCCTATTCTGTTCCATTATCTATGTGTCTGTTTTTGTACCAGTACCATATTGTTTTGATGATTACAGCTTTGTAATAGAGCTTGAAGTCTGGAATTGTGATGCTGCCAGCTTTGGTTTTCTTTTTCAACATTCCTCTGGCTATTCGGGTTTTTTTCTGGTTCCATATAAATTTCTTTACTAGTAAGGAAATTACATATCCTTCTACCACTGTATGTGCCAGTTACTTACCTATTATCTTTCAGCTCTAACCTCCTCTAAGTAGGAGGGTACTTTCACCATGTCAGCATGGTTCCAGACACCAGCTCCATTTCAGATCCCAGCCTCTCAAAGCTATTAGAAATGCCAACAACAGACAGGCATATATAAAGTATCAGCCTCACCTAATTCTTTCCTCTACAGAGTTTCTGTTGTCTAAGGACGAACCTTTAGTAAATCCCTTCTCAGAAGTGTCAGCAATAGTCCCCAAAGACCCTTCCTCCAAGCTCCTAGGTCTGGCAACACCACCACTTCTTTCATTCCTTCAGCATTAGGGATGTTAGCTGCTTCCTATGATCATTAATTTCAGGATTACCTCAGCATCTCCTTGATAATCAATCAGCTGGTATAAAAAATTTATGTATTAAATCCCCTCTATTTGGGGTGCCTGGGTGGCTCAGTGGGGTAAGCCTCTGCCTTCGGCTCAGGTCCTGATCTCAGGGTCCTGGGATCGAGTCCCGCATCAGGCTCTCTGCTTGGCAGGGAGCCTGCTTCATTCTCTCTCTCTGCCTGCCTCTCTGCCTACTTGTGATCTCTGTCTGTCAAATAAATAAATAAAATCTTAAAAAAAAAAATCCCCTCTATTTGGAATACTTAGTACAACTGTTTTCTTTCCCCTGAAAAAATATTAAGAAACTATTTAGGTTGTCATGGAGATTTAAATTTTGGAAACGAACTGTAAGAGAAGGTGTGTAATTTTAATGGTTTTCAAGAATAAGAACTGAAATAAACAGAGTTTTGAATAATACAGTTAAGTATGTGAAAATGGAATATCACTGGAAGGGAAGTGAGGACGAGATTTATTTTGCCTGTGAAGTATAACAAAATGTTGTCAACGTAATTTTTCTTCTACGTATCACCTAGTTAGGTATGTACAAAACAAAATACTGGGCAGACAGAAACACATGAAAACTGAGATGATTCTTCACTGAGAAAAAAAATAAGCATTCATCCATTGATAAAAAGCTTAAAATCTGGAGTGTCTGGCTGGCTCAGTCAGAAGAGTATAGGAATCTTAATCTCAGGTTCATAAATTCAAGCCCCGTGTTGGGTGTAAGAGATTACGTAAACAACCTTGAAAGGTCACCTAAAAACTTTTTTAAAAAAAGTTTAAAATCTGAAACTAATGATGTTCTAGATGTTGGCTATTTTAATTTAAATTAAAAAAATAAAAATAAAAGTTTAAAATCAGATTTAGCTCTTCCTTACATCTATCAGTGTGAATGAGTATGTAAGAAAAAGGAATAGTAAATACATCTATGCACTGAGAAAAAAATTTGTCTGGTAAGTGAATTATAACATTTTACCTTCCTAAGAGTCATTTTATATATCAATGTTTAATATTTATTATTGATCGTTACTTGATTCTGCTTGCTTTACTTTTTAAAAATATTTAAGTAATCTCTACAACCAACATGGGGCTCAAACTCACAACCCAGAGATCAGGAGCCATATGCTGCCTTTTTTTTTTTTTTAAAGATTATTTATTCATTTATTTATTTATCTGACAGGCAGAGATCACAAGTAGGCAGAAAGGCAGGCGGAGGCTGGGTGTGTGGGGGCGGTAAACAGGCTCCCCCTGAGCAGAGAGAGCCCAGTGCAGAGCTTGACTCCAGGACACTGAGACCATGACCCAAGCTGAAGGCAGAGGCTTAACCCACTGAGCCACCCAGGCATCCCAAGAGTCATATGCTGCTCTGACAGAGCCAGCCAGGCACACTGATTCTACCTGCTTTAAATGTAACTTAACTTCTCCCTCACTATTGAAAGAATTTAAAATTATTGCAGTTACATAACTTGTGCTGTCTGCTTTTTGTTGGACTGTTGAGTCACTGAAATTCACAATTCTTAGTTCTATAAAGGTGTTAACTTTTTTCCAAGATGCTAGTTTAAATACCACACCTTGCATTTAGCAAAACATTTCAGATAATCACCTGATCCTTGATAAAGCAGAGTTGACCCTTGCACAACTCAAGAATTAGAGCAATGACCCTCCTCACAGCTGAAAATCCACATAGAACTTCTAACTCCCTGAAAACCTAACTACTGTTAGGTAGTTAGGTACTGAGCCTGGGTGGCTCAGTCATTAAGCTCTGCCTTCAGCTCAGGTCATGATCCCAAAGTCCTGAGACTGAGTACCACATTGGGCTCCCTGTTCAGTGGGGAGCCTGCTTCTCCCTCAGCCTCTCCCCCTGGCTCCTATTCCCTGTCTCGCTCTCTGTGTTGAATAAATAAATAAAATCTTTAAAAAAAATAAAAATAAAAAAGAAAGAAAACCTAACTACTAACAGCTTACTGCTGACCAGAAGACTCACCATCAATGACATAAACAGTGGATTAACATGTATTTTGTATGTTATACATATTATAAACTATTTTTATAATAAAGTAAGCTGGAGAAAAAGAAAATATTAAGAAAATCATAAGGAAAATACATTTATAGTACTGTAGTGCATTTATAAAAAAAAAAAAAATCCACATATAAATAGACCTACACAGTTCCAACCTGTGTATTTCAAGGGTCAAATGTACTCCTGTAATAGTTTCTCTGTTCTTCCATTCCTTGGAAATTGATTCCCCTCCCCACCCCATTAAGCTGGGGTATCTGTACCAATTGTACAGATGGGTATGATTAAACTCAGGACAATATTCTACCTAGTATTTACCTCATCTTCAGATCTTTCTCCCATAGTCTCACCTGCCCACTTCCCCCCACAGCTCTCTGAATCACATAAATGGTACCTGGATGGAGTTGTGTGTCTCCCTCACCCACCCCCCAAAACTCATATACTGAAGCCCTATCCCCAATGTGATGATATTTGGAGATAAGGTCTTTGAGAGACAGTTAGGTTTAGATGAGGTCATGGGGATGGGGCCCTCATGGTGGGAGTAGTGCTTTTACAAGTCCCTTGGTGGCCTCCTGCAACCCAAAAAGGACCTCACAAGGAACCAATGCAGCCAGTACCTTGATCTTGGACTTCCAGCCTCCAGAAGTATGAGAAATGAATGTCTGCTGTTTAAGTCACCCAGTCTATGGTATTTGGTTATGGCTGCCCAAGCAGACTAAGACAAATGGAATATGAATTTCTGTGGGAAATATCACAAGCAGATTGAATTGAATTGTCAGGCTGCTCCATCTCCTGATTATCTTTAAAATTCACCTGTTCAATTTCCCATCTCAAAATTTACTGACACATGCTAATTTCTGTAGCCAAACTAAAGTTGCAATTTTCACAGCCATAAAATCCAAAAATTGTGAATGTCACAGCTAGTAAAAAATAGACTGATGGCACTCAAGTGACTATCTCTTCTAAAACTCGGGAAAATAAGTGAAATGTGAAATTCCAAAGTGGTAAACTTGCAAGGAAAATGCTGAGAGAATGCACTACCTATTAAAACAGATGAGCGGTAGCCACAGAAATCAAGAAAACACAGAATCAGACGTATCTATACAAAGAACAAATTGATGGCTGCCAAAGGAAAGGGGGCTGGAGGAATGGGAAAATGAGTGAAGAGGAGTAAGAGATAACAGGCTTCCAGTTAAGGAATGAACAAGTCACAGGAATAAAATTTACACCATAGAGATTACAGTCAGAGGTTTGGAGTATCATTGTACAGGGACAGATGGCAGCTACACTTGTGGTGAGTACAGTATAAGGGTATAGAGTTGCTGAATCACTATGCTGTATATCTAAAACATATGCTATATATCTAAAACCTTATACTGGTACAGTATAAGGTATAGAGTTGCTGAATCACCATGCTGTATATCTAAAACTGATGTAACACTGTATGTGGACTACCCTCAAATAAGAATAGGAGGAGGACAAGGATGAGGAGGAGGAGGGGGAGGAAGCAGTGCTCCCCTCATGATGTGTCCAAAGGAAGCAACTCTTAAAGATCTCAAACACAGAATCCTAAACCTTTTTCTCCCTGACAGAGCTTGGATAAAAATGAACATCATCAAAAAACCAGAGCCCCTATCAAAGACAACAGAAGAAATGTTTTTGAAATAACAGTTTTTACCGATTGATTCTTACAAAATTCTTTGACTTTCTAAAACAAGGTTGAATTAATGTAGCATTTTAAAACTTTCACTCCTTATACTTTAATATTTCAAAGTATAAGTTCTCATCTTATCAATTTGCCAAACAGAATCTAGAACTTGGGAGTTTAAGGTGACGAAAGCCTGAGTAATATTTACAACTTAACTATCATCCTTGCAGCAATAGTTAAAAAAAAAAAAAAAAAAAAAAGAAGAAATTTTGAATAAAAATCACGGAATTTTTTTTCTAGACACATGTAATGAAAAGTATGATCAAGCATATAAAAATTATTTTAGTCATGTTTCATGGTAAGTTACAAGGCTGCATAAAAGATGAAATTCTCCTAGTAGAAAAACATTCGGAAATCCTACTTTATAAATACAGTTACAACTATTTTAATAATAAAAACAAAAAAGACAAAACAGCTGAAATTCTCCAAATATGACAACATTAAAATAATCTCAACAATTAGAGGGAAAAGCTTATCACAATTATTTAGCATATACCAGATGAAACCACATACATAAATGATCTAGATATTTTATTGGTCCTTATAACTTCTACGCTAATGATATTTGTAAAGGTATGTTAATTGATAAAATGTTTAAGGACAGTATGTGTTGCAGTTTTCAACAAGGCATACATTTTTAAGTACATATATTAACAACTAGGGGAGAAAAAAAGAAACAGATGATTTGGCACCATGAGGTTCTACTCAATACAGTTAGCACTGCAGGTTTCTGAACCCACATCAAATCCGTATGTGGTAGAAATGCAGCTTCCAAACACCACACATCTTTTAAAAAAAAAAAAAAAATAGACTGCCTTAGATAGCCATGATGTGTTCCAAAGGAAGAAGGGGAGTAAAACATAATAAAATTTGCTTTGCTTTTTTATAGAAATTCAATACTCATCTATTTCAATAATGAAATATGAAAAAAATTTCAAAGCTTCCTCTATTTTATCCTGCTTATTATAAGCCAGACCATCAGAGTTGTCAAATCAGAATTTATTTTCTTCATGAAAGAAAAAAAAACACAAAACAGTATAAAAGCTTGCATGAAGTAAATAAAATCGCTATCTTAATCATAAATAAAAAGCAATTTGCAAAGCCTAAAATAATCAGTCAATCAAGAACTGCAAAGAAACATGAGAATTTTTCTGTAGTAAAATAAGACTTCTGAAAGGAAAGTGAAGTCTGGAAGTTGGATAAAATGAAGAGACTATAGGAACCATGACTCATCTGAAATGTACGAATAATGAAAATTGTAGTGTTTAAAATATATATCATGGTACACTTAACCTAATGAGAATTGTGCAATGTATACAATTACTGAATCAGTGTACTGTACACCAAAACACTGTGTTAATTATACTGGAACTAAAATTAAAAACTTAATAAAATTTTAAAAAGAGAAGAAATATCATGACCAAGAACTATTCCTCAGTGAAGAAGTCCTTTGCTTAGTATTTCCAGAAACAATAAAGAATTGAACCAGGCGATCATATACCATCACCATTCTCAGTCCACTATAAAACATGACTGAACTGATCTCTCAGAAGAAAGGGAAACCAAAAGAAATTTCCAGAAGCATATAGAAAACATCTATTGCTCCACTTCTTTGGCAATGTTCTGACCACACTTTCTCACTACCTACTGTGAGCATAGCTTAGGAGTCACACAGTCGACTACACAGTGACATCAAGGAGTGGGGAGAAAAAGGCCTTAATGTTGAACCTGGTAATCAGTGCCAGTCTGATCTCCTTGTTTGGTAATTTAGCTCAATTATGTAAAAATTAACTGAGTCAAAGCAAATGTGTAACTACAATTAAGCAATAAGTAGGAAATAGTTGTTTTGCTTAACTTAAGATAATCCAAATAACAAATTTCTCGTATTTTTTGAAAAGATGAAAAGTAAAACAATTTAAAAGTTTGTCTAATTTTAAATAAAAAAATATAGCATTGGGGTGTCTGGGTGGCTCAGTGGGTTGGGGCCTCTGCCTTCAGCTCAGGTCATGATCCCAGGGTTCTGGGATCGAGCCCCGCATCAGGCTCTCTGCTCAGGGGGAGCCTGCTTCCCCCTTCTCTCTCTCTTCCTGCCTCTGCCTACTTGTGATCTCTATCAAATAAAAAAATAAAAAATCTTTAAGAAAAAAAAAACATACAGCATTCAGAAGATTTTCACAATAAGAATCGCCTACTCTGAACTAGTTTCTGAAACCCATGAAGAGGGGTGCTTGGGTGGCTCAGTCAGTTAAGCGTCTGCCAGGTCAGACGCGCTGGGATCAGTTCATGATCCCAGAGTCCTGGGATGAGTCCCACATCAGGTTCCTTGCTCAGTGGGGAACCTGCTTCTCCCTCTCCCTCTCTGCTGCTTCCCCGGCTTGTGCTCTGTCAAATAAATAAATAAAATCTTAAAAAAATAAAAATAAAAAATAAAACCCATGAAAATCTTTTTTTTTTTTTTTTTAAGATTTTATTTATTTGACAGACAGAGATCACAAGTAGGCAGAGAGACAGGCAGAGAGAGAGGAGGAAGCAGGCTCCCTGCTGAGCAGAGAGCCCAATGCTGGGCTCGATCCCAGAAGCCTGAGATCATGACCTGAGCCGAAGGCAGAGGCTTAACCCACTGAGCCACCCATGCACCCCAAAACCCATGAAAATCTTAAAGGGAATTCCATTTAATATGAGCCTCTTGTTTACAAAGAGAAAAACTGCACATTAATAAGAACTTCCACTGGGTCAAAATTTGAAATAATACTGGCAGGACTGAGACTCTTAACTCAGGTCTCTTGACTCCTGGGAGAGTGCATCTTTCTACTTACTTTGAAATCTTCCCCAAAAGATACTTTTAAATTCCAAATTCTTCACCATTTCCCAAGTCAGGGCATTTTGGATTTAGAGACTATTAAAGTGCTGCCATTCCAGGGTAAATGAAAAAAAAATCCATACTTAAAAAGACTCTGTGTCTCTCAAATTCCCTGTAGTTCAAAAATATCCTTTGAACTATTAATCTCTTCTAGACTAATAACTCCAAAGTTTCTCACTCTGATTAAACAAAACCACCAGAGGGGGCCCCTGGGTGCCTCGGTTGGTTAAGCCTCTGACTCTGGATTTCAGCTCAGGTCATGATCTCAGGGTCATGAGAAAGAGGATGAAGGAGCTCCTTAAGATTCTTGCTCTCCCTCCCCTCTGCCCTCCCCTCCTCCACTCTCAAAAAAAAAAAAAAAAAAAAAACAAAACCCAGAGAGGAGAGGACTGGAAAAATTTAGAAGTCATATAACAATGAAAATGCAAATAAAGCCTTAAAATTTAGCATGCACACACACATATGTAAAATCCTATCTTGAAGGGAAAGAAGTAGATGAAGAGGTTGCCATTGATGAAACAGAAACAGACGGGGGGGTGGGGGGGGCGCCTGGGTGTCTCAGTCATTGAGCGTCGGCCTTTGGTTGGGGCTGTGGTCCCAGGGTCCAGGAGTTGAGCCCCGCATCGCGTCGGGCTCCCGACTAGGTGGGAGGCCTTCCCCCTCTCCCACTCCCCCTGCTTGTATTCCATATCTCACTGTCTCTCTCTGTGTCAAATAAATAAATAAAATCTTAACAAAAAAAAAAAAAAAGAAAGAAAGAAAGAAAAGAAATAGGCGTGGGGGGGGGGGGGACAGAGAGGGTACGCCTGGGTGGCGCAGATGGTTAAATATCTGCCTCCGGCTCAGGTCATGATCTCTGGGTCCTGGGATGGAGCCCTCCATCAGGCTCTCTGCTCAGCAGGGATTCAGCTTCTCCCTCTCCCCCACCTCATGCTTGCTTGCTCGTTCGCTCACACTCTCTCAAGTAAATAAGTAAAATCTTTTTTTAAAAAAGTTAAGAAACAGACTGGGAGCAATTTTCTACATTTTCCTTCTTTTATGTTTCAAAGCTATGAAATCCACTCTTCTTCAACTTAGTTGCTTTCACTTAAATCCTAATAGATTCATTTAGTGTCAAATATTAAGTCACAGACACAGGTAGCTACCTGGGACAAAAACACTTGATAACAGAAGCAGGTGAGACTCATCATAAATGGCATTGTGGCTGAACGAGAGTCTTTATTCTTTTTTTTAATGAATTATTTCTTTATTTATCTGACAGAGAAATCACAAGTAGGCAGAGAGGCAGGCAGAGAGAGACAGGGAAGCAGGCTCCCTGCTGAGCAGAGAACCAGATGGGGCCTGGATCCTAGGACCCTGAGACCATGACTTGAGTTGAAGGCAGAGGCCTAACCCACTGAGCCACCCAGGTGCCCAAGAGTGTCTTTATTCTTATCTTTAGTTGATCTGTACATAAGAATAAACGACACTAACTGCTAAAGGAAAATAAACAAGGCTGGCCTCTTCCTTTATCCTGCAAAGGATAAAGCAAAAACTGGGACGAGATCTCAAGCTCTTGGGGAGAACTTCTGAATTTTACAGTAATACCAGTCATGTAGCTAAATTAGAGGAGTTAGACACACATACACACATACATATGTACACAGCCACACACACGTAAGTCCTGAGGAGAACCAGTCTGACAGCCATGAAACCAGTAAATGCCACTTACAGAGCGTATTTAGCGTATCCTAACCTAAGGCAGGATTTTATATAATCCTCATAATAACCTTATTGAAGGATGGTCGAATTCAAATTCTCACCTATATAGCAGATGATAAAACCACGTTCAAGAAATATTAAATAATTTACACAACATCCTGTAACCAGAAAGTGAAAGACTGAGCCCCAGATGCTAGGCCTGTTTGAGCCCAAGCCTGTAATCCTTTTTCCTCTATTTGAAGGCTCTGCTTTCCATTATGCTCCAAGAATATGTTAACTGTAGAACCTAAGGAGACTTGAGTTTCCCACAAAACTCCTCAATTTTCCAAGCATGCCACTCGGAAAAAATTCCTCACTCTATCAACAGAGGTTAAGACATTGCTCAGAAACAAATGAATCCCTGTAAATCAGCCTTTGTTTGAAAGGGAAGGGAAAGAGGGGACTGTGACCAGGTGTGATTTACTGGGTTCCTTAATCGTATAGGCAATATGGTAGCAAAAGAGACCACAAAGAAAAGCAAGACAGATAATACATGGATGGTGACCGTTCTCCTAGGATCCATGTACTCTTGACTTCTAAAGATAACTAATAAAATCACATACATAAAGCCAGCTGTGAGCTCAGCAGCTGAGACCGCAGGAAGAACTTTCTTTTTTAAATGCAAACTATGCATTTTTAAGCAGCAAGGTCTTTCAGAAAACTTAAGTGCTTTGAGCCAACTGCCTAGGTCAAATCATAACTTGAAACAGTAAGAATTTGAAACTGAAAATTAAGTTACTTCCTTTATGTGCCACTGATCAGTTGCTTTTAAGCTCAAAATTTACCTTTTTTGTCTGTATACTCAAAATGGATCTGGGCTCCCTAATATTTAAATATTTTAAAATATTTTAAATATTTTTCCATTTCAGCGGACACAATGTTATGCTTTGTCAATAGAGGGCCCTACAGAAATACTGCAGGAGGAAAGGGTTTTGATTCCTGGTTCCTATTTGGCTTGCACATCAAGCTTCTGCATTATGAGCAGCTTTTCCAGAATCTGGCTTCTCCGGGGCTCAGCTGCCCTAGAGCACACAACACCTTCAGTACACGGCTGCTAGAGCAATGCGCAGCAGCCAGCTGGCCCCACTGGTTAACAGCTACTCCTGGAATCTTCTTAGGCAGCAAAATACCTCCTCCAAGAAACCTACCTGTGAAGAGCTTTCCCTCACCACCCCAGAGGGCAGTATTCCTGGCAAGTTGCAGAGGGTGGATTTCTAGTAAATTCTACTGGAATGTCACCACAACAACTTCTCTACCACTCCGTGAGCCGCGCAGCATGCCCTGTTCATGCCCTGGATCTCAGCCCAAGATGGGAGAGGAGTCTCTTACCTAACACTAACTACCATGGAAAAAAAAGGGACAGACACAAGGTTTGGTAGCCTTTTTAGGAATTTTTTTTTTAAGATTTTATTTATTTATTTGACAGAGATCACAAGTAGGCAGAGAGGCAGGCAGAGAGAGAGGAGGAAGCAGGCTCCTTGCTGAGCAGAGAGACCGATGTGGGGCTCGATCCCAGGACCCTGAGATCATGACCCGAAGGCAGAGGCTTCAACCCACTGAGCCACCCAAGCGCCCCTAAGAATTTTAAGAACAACATACACTACACATTGGAGTGTGCCACACTTTGACCTACTTACAAAGTCACCGTGGGGGTTTACAATTTTGAGTTAAGAACAGAACAAAAGAAGTCCCTGTAGCAAGTTTAGGTTGTGATGCAAGCTACTCTACCATGTGGGGCCTATAATCTGGCATAGTCAAGGTTATCTGAAGTATCTGTGGTAAACATAGAGGCTATACAAGGAGCCTCTAGCCACTGCACACTGCAGCAGCTCTTTGCTAAAGGAGACTGGCACTAGAGGATCCAGCTTTGCCCAACACTCAATAAAGTACATTTCCAGCAAGTTCCGGAGGAAGGGTTTCTACCATATTCCACTGATAGAATACTACAATGACTTCTGTACCATGAGGTGAGCCACAGCCATGCACTCTCCAGTATCAGCCCTGGAGAAGTAGGCTCTTACCTATGTATTGTCTCAGCCCCAGGATAAGCATCTGCTCCTTATAGTTGCTATTTGTATATTCTTCAGAGTTCTCTTTCTTTAATAAGCCAATCCTTCATTACTCCAATCCCCAATTATACTGAATAATCTCTTTTTTTTAAATAACCTATTATAACCCAACATGGGGCTCAAACCCACAACCCCTAGATTAAGAGTCACATGCTCTACCTACTGAGCCAGACAGGTGTCCCCTGAATAAGCTTTTATATTAAATTTTCCCTATTTACATTACTACATAGTTTTTTCTTCTTGATTAGAATTGGACTAATACACAATATTAATAGCTTGGGTGGTTCTGCTCCATGCCATGAAAACCAACACAAGAACCTCCCTTTTAAACAATTAAGAGCTCATTTTGCCATTTTAGTTTTAAAACTCAGAATTAAATAGGAATGATTTAAACCAAGTTTAAGCATAAAACTAAGTGCAAATTAATTTATGTATTTTTTAAAATATCAATCATGGTTTGGAAAGTTGTACATTCCTTCTCCAAATGTTCTACAGTCTTTAAACAAACAATAATCAGCCCTGTAACACAATCACCAGCTTTTAGCATTACTTTGAATAAGTAATATTTTATCTCTTATTACGTAAGTTCTAAAAAGCCTAAAATATGGAAGCAACAATTGAAAATAATAAATTTTCATTATTAAAAGGTGCAGTTGTTATGTATAAACACTGACAGTCTCAAACAGCATGGGTCAGTTAGCTTGACTCTCTCCACATTCCAGTAAGAGACTTCATAATTCTAGCATGCTCTTAACCACAACAAAGCCCAAACAAGCATATAATGGTGGAATGGTACAAGCTAATCAGTATCTTGGGAAATGGCTTAAAATGAAGGGGACCCACGGTGACTTCTTACAACAGGGTTTCAATGTCCCCTGCACCTGTTAATTGGAAATACACTATAAAGTTCACATTCTTTAACGATCCAATATAATTTTAAGCCTAAGAAGGTCCAATAACCTATTTATGAAATCAAAAACCAAACCAACAAAGAAGCCCACTACAATTGCTCTAAGAGGTAAAAACACCCATTTCTTTTTAAGTAGAAAATAACCACCACCACTCCACCAAAGAGAGAAGGAAAACTAGATTATACACTAGAAAGCAAACAAGTGATTTGCGTGGTTTTTTAAATGGCCTCTATAACCCATACTCTAATTTCCTCAACAACAAAAAAGAAAAACTAAGTATCAGTGATAGTTCATTTTGAATGACAATAAATATAACTGTATAAAACTGTCAGTAGCCATGATTATGAGAGGTATGTCTAAAAAATTACAAAATAGGTAAATAAAAACTATTCTTCAAGTAATGTTGTATGTTACTTCTCAGAAATTTGCTTCAGAAAACCAGAAAAACTACTTTTATATGTAAATTTCTTTAAAAATAAAGTTTTTCTTACTTGAGAGAGTCCAGGGGACGATGCATGTCCCGGGGGCGTTGCCGCAAGATTTGGATGCCCCTTACTTATTTCATGTGCTGAATAAGGGGAAGGGGTCGGGGGTCCCGGTTGTCTTGCTACTTGTGTTACCTGTGAGGAAATCAATATTTAGTAAGAGCTGTATACTAGTCACCCAATCTTAATAAATATTGCTGAACTGGTTAATTTTTCAAATTGAATTCTCTACCTCACAATTCATACTAAAATAAGTGTCAGACCGACTAAAGAATTAAAATTTCAAAATGGAGCAACAGAATGATTAGGGGAAAAAGGACTATTATCATCAGTTTGATAAAAGATTCCTGAAGCATAATCTAAAACCAAAAACATTAGGAGCACCTGCATAGCTCAGCAGTTAAGCATCTGCCTTCGGCTCAGGTCATGAACTCAGGGTCCTGGGATGGAGCCCTGCGTCAGGCTCCCTGCTCAGCTTGGAGTCTGCTTGTCACTCTACCTTTCCCTCTGTTCATACTCTCTCTCAAATAAATAAATAAAATCTGTATGAAAAATAATAAAACCAAAAACCTTAAGGAAAATTATGCTAAATGCAAGAAGGTAAATGTAAATTACATGCTGTACAATGCCACTTATGTGACATTTTGTAAAAGAAAAAAAAAGAAATAAACGATTGCAAGGGAAAGAAGAGGACTACAGAAGGGGCACAACATTGTTTTGTAGAGTGAAGTAACTGTTCTGTATTTTGACTATCGTGGGAAATACATGTCTCTAGGAGTTTGTCAAGACTCCCAGAACTGCACACTAAAAAGGTGAATTTTATATTATGTAAATATACCTCAATAAAACTGAACAAAATGGGGCAACTTATAGAGTACACCTAAATATACATGTATAGTCACATGTGTGTATATTTCTATACATATAACTCTGCCTCCATTCTATGTCTAACGTATATGTGTATATATAAAGTGCACACACATATACACATAGGTAAATGTATTATATTAAAAAGATCTGTAAAAGATCTGTAAGAAGATATACAAATACCTTAACAGAAAGCATTACAGGTATTTTTTTCTAATTTTTATTTTCTAATATAGTTCAAAGTCATGAATTTGTATAGAAAAATAATTACATATGTTTTTAAGTAAACAAAAATTATTTTCCCACTTATCATTGGCAATAAAGTGTCCATCAACCTATGATGGAAATGAAAACAATTTACCCAGGCCACTTCCTAAAGCCTAGCAATCAATCCTAGCCAGCTCATCTCTAACACAATCTAATCCAGACTATCACTGAGTTTGGAAAATGCCCATGAATGGGGGGTAATTCTATTGTCATCAAATATAAAAGAATTTATTCTCCTTAAGGTGAGGTTCTCAAATTTTGGGGGGAGGACATGAAACCTTTTACAATCAGTGGAAACCACAGACCTCTCCTCGAATATTTTGAAATGCATAAAATACATAGGCTAATGACAAAACTAATTATATTGAAATGTAGATATTAAAATACTAAGGTAAATTTGTGGTATAGTAACATATGTGTTCTTTACTTATGCATTAAAAAAAAATAAGAACTAGTGACAGTTTTTGCCTAACTTCATAATTCAAAGAAATTATAACATTCGATTAGGTATTTTCTCCATCTAAGTTCGTAGATTCCCTGATTTCCCTCACAGTTGAAAACTCTCCCCAGATAGAAAGGAAAGTGGTTTTCAAATGGTATCAGCTTTTCCTGGAACTCACATAGTCAGAAGCTCTGAAGAAAGTCTACTCCCCAGTAACCTAACTTGAGAATCCCTATGTCTATCTAAAACAGCTTTAGGGGTGCCTGGGTGGCTCAGTGGGTTAAAGCCTCTGCCTTTGGCTAGGGTCATGACCCCGGGGTCCTGGGATTGGGCCCCGTGTCATCTGGCCCTCTGCTGGGCAGGGAGCCTGCTTCCCTTTCTCTCTCTCTGCCTGCCTCTCTGCCTACTTGTGATCTCTGTCAGTCAAATAAATAGATAGAATCTTTAAAAATAAATAAATAAATAAAACAGCTTTAAATACCCACAGGCTCAGCTACCTGCCCCTACTGTCAAATTAAATGGATTCACAGAGAACTAACTAGAAGCAAAAAGCTTAAAGGCTAAAAGAGATATGAATAATGCTAACCAAAGTTTAAGACTTAAAGTAATTGCATTTAATTTTTCTTGTTTTTTGAATAGCTCTATGATTTTCTTTAAAAACTTTTCCAATTTTGAACTGGAAAAGGTGCCCTTATATGGGGCGCCTGGGTGGTTCAGTGGGTTAAGCCACTGCCTTCGGCTCAGGTGTCCTGGGATCGAGTGGTCCTGGGACCTCAGGGTCCTGGGATCGAGTCCCACATCGGGCTCTCTGCTCAGCGGAGAGCCTGCTTCCTCCTCTCTCTCTCTCTCTGCCTGCCTCTCTGCCTACTTTGTGATCTTTCTCTGTCAAATAAATAAATTTAAAAAATTTTTTTTTAAATTACACTTATATGGACACAAGGTTTACTGTGAAATGCTATTGCATTTATAAGCCTCAGAAAAATTTTTCAAAGGACAAAAACTGGATTACCATTTAAACATCTACTTTAGGGCGCCTGGGTGGCTCAGTGGGTTAAGCTGCTGCCTTCGGCTCAGGTCATGATCTCAGGGTCCTGGGATCGAGTCCCGCATCGGGCTCTCTGCTCAGCAGGGAGCCTGCTTCCCTCTCTCTCTCTCTCTGCCTGCCTCTCTGCCTACTTGTGATCTCTGTCTGTCAAATAAATAAATAAAATCTTTAAAAAAAAAAAAAAAACATCTACTTTAGAAAAACAATAACTAGAAATGAATTCTTGCAGCCAAATTTCTCCTTGACTAGGTTTTACAAATGTATCTTATTTCACACGTTTTAGAATAAATTACTTTAAATATATAGCTAAAGTAAAACATCAAAATGGATATATATTTAAACATTAAAAAAAGAAATTCATGCAATGAAAGTGAAAACTAGTAAGTTATTAGCTATATAAAATCCATGTTACCTCAAATCTTCAATTCATCCTGATAAAACAAAGATTAAGTTTACTGAGGATAATATATCATTAATAATATAGGAAAATATACAAAATAAATTGCTATTAAGAATAAATATTGGGACACCTGGGTGGCTTGAGCATACGCCTTCAGCTTGGGTCATGGTCCCAGGATCCTGGGATCCAGTCCCACATCATGCTCCTTGTTCAGTGGGAGCCTGCTTCTCCCTCTGCTTCTGCCCTTCCCCCTGCTTGTGCTCTCTTGCTAACAAATAAATAAAATCTTAAAAAAAAAAAAAAAAAAATATGGGCGCCTGGGTGGCTCAGTCATTGGGCATCTGCCTTCGGTTCAGGTCATGATCCCAACCAGGGTAGTGGAATCGAGCCCCACATCGGGGGGGGGGGGGGGTCCCTGCTCAGCAGGAAGCCTGCTTCTCCCTCTTCCATTCCCCCTGCTTATGGTCCCTATCTCACAGTGTCTCTCTCTGTCAAATAAATAAATAAAACTTTAAAAAAAAGAATAAATATTAAAACGTAGTACTCATACATGTCATTAATAACAAAAGTAAAATTTACAAAAAACCAAAAACAAACACACACACACACACACACACACACAAAAAACTTGACCCTACTGGCAGGTATCTAAGAAACAGAATATAGGTAGACTGTGGCCAGAGATGGTTCCTGTGCTCTCTGGCCACATGGACTGCCTGGTGCTGAATGAGTTTACCTTGTCTCCAAAACTACAGAGCAGTGTGTCACAACTGCATTAAAACCACCCAAAAAGTGATTCCAATTTGGGGTACAAATCTTCTAAAGAAATAATCTCACCTCAAAAATTAGGAACTTCAAAGATCTATCCAGCAGTACTACACATGATAGCAAAAAAGGTAGAAATAGCAAGTAAGAGGTAAAGATAGTAACAAGTGGACTAAAGCCATAAAAAATATATAGATGTGGGCTGTTATCAATAGAAACGAATATGTAAAATAATCAGAATAAAAGAGAAAAAAATATACTTTTTAGAACTGTAAAGTGTTTCTTCTATATACTGATGAAGATGGAAAAAAAACCCCACATGAATGATTTCAGATAAAGGTTAGTGTTCATCTCATTCATTTTCGCCTGAAAACTACTTGAGCGTACTTTTTAAGGGTATTAGGTCAGCCAATAAAATACAAATGTTTGGAAAAAAAAATTACAAATGTTTGAGAGAAAGAGATACAGCATTTGCCAAAGCCAAAAGTATTGTGCTATTACTACATTAAAAATTTCCTTAAACAAGCACTAATGAAAAACAACCTGCACAGGCAAATATTCCTGTGGTGTGCAACCTTTCCCATTCCCAAATGGCTATGCCAAACTGCAGAAATCCTTCAGTATCGTATATTCTATAGGGCACTCCCTCCTAGAATTGGGGGTTTCTACTAATGAAAACCAGCCAGAGAAAATAAATCTGTATCAAATAATAGGAGAAGGGTAGCGGCTGGTGTGCAGTGCTGACATCTCTCTGCCAGGGATGGAAGCTGAGGTCTGTGGGGAGGAGAGGACAGAAAGAGCAGGGCCAGGTGACCAGGCAGTCCATGTAGCCAGAGAGCACAGGAACCATCTCTGGCCACAGTCTGAAATCCTCCAAGACCCATGACCTGCCGAAGCGCCCCCTCTGAGGAACATCTGAAGGAAATAAAAATGTTCACATAGGTAGGCATTATCTACAAGGAAGTAATAAAAAGGACACGTGACTGAATTTTGGAAGATGACAAATTACCCCACTCCCCATCAGAAAAAAGATGAAACCAATGCTGCTCTTGCTTCTGAGAGAAACTTTCAAAAAAAAAAAAAAAGTAACAAGAGAATCACAAAAATCATATCATTCTAAATTTTTCCTAGGGGCACCTCGGTGGCTCAGTCGGTTAATTATCTGCCATCGGCTCAGGTCATGATCCTGGGGTTCTGGGATAGAGTCCTGCATCAGACTCCCTGCTTAGCAAGGGCCTGCTTCTCCCTCTCCCTCTGCCAACTGCTGGTGCTTGGGCGCACACTCTCTCTCTCTCTCTCTCTCTCCGTCAAATAGAAGTTTTTAAAAGACATTTTTTCCCTAGAAACAAGCTGCTCCATGCAATAAATCTTTGACCTGTAATTGTGCTCTGCTTAATGCAAAAAAACCCCTATTACAAGTGTCACACTGCACAACACACTATATGTTTGCTTTTAGTGTATTATAGAGCTTAATATCTTTGCCAGGGAAAAAGGGTATACCACCTTCAATTAGAAATTATACAAAATGTAAGTAGTGGGGCGCCTGGGTTGCTCAGTGGGTTAAGCCTCTGCCTTCAGTTCAGGTCATGATCTTGGAGTCCTGGGATCGAGCCCCACGTCGGCTCTCTGCTCAGCAGGGAGCCTGCTTCCCCCACTCTCTCTCTGCCTGCCTCTCTGCCTACTTGTGGTCTCTCTCTCTCTCTCTCTGTCAAATAAATAAATAAAATCTTAAAAAAAAAAAAAAATGTAAGTAGTTAACACAAGCCTAACCCAAGAAAATGGCACAGGACTAATGAAGTTGTTGGGGACAAAAATCAAAGTTACACACAAGTTTGAATACCTCTTTCAAAATATTCCTAAATAAATGATTATTAAAACTTTTAATATCTGACTGGAGTTTCTTCCTCCTGGCTAAATTATTCCATCTCAGATCATACTGTTAAAATTCATGTACTTCAAAGGTAGAGGAAAAAAGTTTTCGTAGAAGGAAAAAAACATTATTTCACACACATTACTACCATCTCAATTATGGAGGCAGGGAAGAGGTATAAAATAGCTGATTATGACAATGCTTAACCAATTCCAAAGCAAAAAAGATTATTGTCTTTCATGTAATATTAATCCAAAGCAAAATTAATCAACAATTTCATGAAGTACACTGGTGCATTGCATTAAAGTTTAAAAGATAATGTGCCCAATAAACTTTTGCATTTTTTAAAGATATTATATTTTTTGGATGCCTGGGTGGCTCGGTCGTTAAGCAGCTGCCTTCGGCTCCGGTTATGATCCCGGCATCCTAGGATCGAGCCCCATATCGCATTGGGCTCCCTGCTCAGCGGGAGGCCTGCTTCTCCCTCTTCCACCCCTTTGCTTGTGTTCCCTCTCTCAATGTGGCTCTCTCTGTCAAATAAATAAAAAAAATCTTTATAAAAAAAAAAAAGTTGATGGAACTAGAGGGTATCATGCTTAGCGAAATAAGTCAATCGGAGAAAGACAACTATCATATGATCTCCCTGATATGAGGGAGAGGAGATGCAACATGGGGGTTTAAGGGGGTAGGAGAAGAGTAAATGAAACAAGATGGGATTGGGAGGGAGACAAACCATAAGTGACTCTCAATCTCACAAAACAAACTGAGGGTTGATGGGGGGAGGGGGGTTGGGAGAGGGGAGATGGGGTTATGGACATCAGGGAGGGTATGTGCTATGGTGAGTGCTGTGAAGTGTGTAAACCTGGCGATTCACAGACCTGTACCCCTGGGGATAAAAATATATTATATGTTTATAAAAAATAAAATTAAAAAAAAAAAAAGAAGAAAAAAGATATTATATTTTGCCTTGACAACAACAGGCAGTTTCTAGAATTCTCACTCATTTGCTGGTGGGAATATAAATTTGTACAACCACTTTGGGAAAGAATGTGGTACTAGCTACTAACTATGAAAGTAGGCATACCCTATGATCTAGCTACTCCATTCCTAGCTATACATCTGTGAGAAACAGGAAAATGTGCAACAAGGCACATGTACAAAAATGTTCATAGTTGTATTGCTCTTAGAAAGCAAAAACTAGAAGTAATATACCTGTTCATTAACAGGAGGATGGAGCAATAATGCAAGATCTTCCTATACAGAAATTCAATGAAAAACTACAGCAACACACTACAACCTGAATGACTCTCATAAACCATAAAGAATATACACAGTATGATTCCCGAGAAGTTCCAAAGAAGAAAGCATTTGACTAAATTAGTTTAGAAATACATGGATGGCAAACGGTCAATAAAAGCAGGGACATTTTTTTTTAAAAGCAGATACATTACTTTGAGAAGAGAGGGAGTTGTTAACAGGAAAGACCATACACTATTTAATTTTTTGTACCTGGGAGGTGATACACAATTTCTGCCTAAAATGATTTAAGTCTTTTAATTTTCTGCACTTTTATACATGCACATTTTAATACCTTCTACTTCCTAAAAAGGACTAAAGGCAAAAACAAGCAAACTAGCCAGTAGCTGGAGTAAAATATTAGTCACATTAATTTGTTATAATATGTCGTTACAGAGTAGAAAGTATATATAAAAAAAATTTTGGCACAAGAGAGGGAACCTCTAAAACTGTGACTCTGTGAAAACTTCAGCTCACTAGTGAATTTTCATTCAGACTTCTACCTTAAAAAAATTTCCTAAAAAAATCGATATTTGGTGATTGCTGACCAATATAAATTAAAGGATCTTTTGAAAATATAAAGGTAAACCATAAAGTCATTACTTTTTTTATTTTTAACTTTGATAAAGTTCATTAAGTGAGGTCATCTGAAAACATTCCAAGAGCTTCAGCTCCCATATAGAAATAACCAGGTTCAATTTGGGGAAGACTGGAAAGATTGCAAAGCTTTCCTTACTTGGTTACTTTCAATACTATGACCCACTAGCAGCTGGATGGGTAAATTATTTTCCCTCTTAGTTTTTCATATCATACTAGTGTTTCCTTCAGACCATTTGTTTCCCACTATTTACAGATATTTATTAGAGAGACTAGGAAATACATAAAAGCAGGCATACTCAACCAAAAAGGAGCATCATACAGGATACTAAAAAACTTTCCTCAATATCATGACATTTTTCACATTCTCTCTGACATTATCACTACCAATGCCCACCTAACCAACAAGAAAGAAGAGAGGGGCACCTGGATGGCTCAGTCGTAAAGCAAGACAAGATTATCATAGAGTAAATCAGTAATATCCTAAACTAAAATTTTAAAAAATTCAGAGTCTCAGGAGAAGCCTGAGGGTCAGTAAGTTAAGTGTCTGCCTTCAGCTCAGGTCAAGATCACAGGGGCCTGGGATGGGCTCCCTGCTCAGCAGGGAGTCTGCTTCTCCCTCCCCTTGAACCCTCCCCCTTCTCGGGTTCTTTCTTGCTCTCTTTCTCTCAAAATCAATAAATAAAATCTTTTTTTAAAAAGTTCAGAATCTCAGAATTAGAGAGGTGACTAAGCCAATTTCAGCAGTCCTAGGATCAATAAGGACATAGGACCACAGGGAAAAAGAAGACATAACAACAGATTTTTTTTTCCTTAGGTTGTTTCAGTATTGTTTGTAATTGAGGTATAACAGAAAACAATTTCTTAAAAAATATTGGGTCTGCTGATACTGAAACAGAATATAAAAAACAGAAAAGATACCACGCAGAGATCATAATACAAACCAATCTGATACAATCCCTAATTTTAAATCCTTTTTTTTAAAAGATTTTATTTCTTTATTTGAGAAGGAGAGAATGAGAGAGAGAGAGAGAGAGAGCACAAGAAGGGGAACGTCACAGGGAAAAGCAGACTTCCTGCTGAGCAGGGAGCCTGATGCAGGACTCGATCCTGGGACTCTAGGATCATGACCTGAGCCAAAGGCAGTCACTTAACCAACTGAGCCACCCAGGCACCCCATCCTCTCTCTTAAGTCAACTATAAGCTTCAATGCTCCATCAAGGTCTGTATTAAGCTACAGAGATAAAATACTTCTTGTATGAAAGGAGCTCCAACAGAAAGGAAGTCACAGGTAAATACAGAAACAAGTCCTGTGATAATTACTAATTGATGTACATTAGAAGTACTGCTGAAAACCAGAAGTAACCAGGTCTGAAACTTTGCAAAGGTCTGGTGACACCTGAATTGTGTCTTGAGAGGTAAAAAGCTTCAGTTCAGACCAAGAATTAGAAACAGGATATCAAAAAGAAAGGTAATGGCTTCAGAGGTAAGAAGGCAAAACATGTTCTGCAAACTGGAAAAGGGTTCTCTTTGGAAAGGGTCTGCGGAGGAGAGAGAGTGTTAAACAGAGAGAAATGGGACTGGTATTATTACAGCCTGATTTTATAGCCAAGTTGTGAAAAACTACAGAATCCTTACTAAGATATTTTAATTTCTTCTTTTCAGCAAAGAGGAGCCACTGAAATTTTAAAATCTCACCTCTTTTCTATTTTGTAATGAGAAGAGAGAAGCTAAATGTTGACACAAAAAGTGTACATAAATGTTCAAAGCAGCATTATCCATACCAGCTGAAAAGTGGAAATAACTCAAATATCAACCATCTAGAGTTACTTACCAATAGATAAAACAAATATGGTAGATCCATACAACAGATATTATTCAGTGATAAAAACATTATGCTAAGAGACATAAGTCATCACAAAGGACAAGATACTATATGATTCCATTTATATGAAATGTCCAGGCAAATCTGTAAGAGACAGAAAGTAGATTAGGGGCTACCTAGGGCTGGCTGGGGGTGATGGGCTAATAAGGGAAACAGGATTTCTTTTTGGAGTAATGAAAATGTCCCAGTACTGACTGTATTTATGACTGTGCAACTCTCAACATGATGAAATCCAGTGAACTGCAGATTTTAGATGGGTGAGTTACAGGATATTGAATTTTATCTCAATAAAGTTGAGAGATAAGAGACAGAAGGTGGAGCTGAGGAAACAAACTAGGTAGTGGGAAAGGAGATGATTTTCACACGGGATTCAACTAAAAAAAAAAAAAAAAAATTTGTGGGATGCCTGGGTTGCTCAGTCAGTTAAGCATCTGCCTTGGCCTGGGTCATCCCGGGATCAAGTCCCACATCAGGCTCCCTGTTCGGCGGGGAGTCCAGGGAGCTTGCTTTTCCTACTCCCCTCTGCCTACCACTCCCCCTGCTTGTGTTCTCTCTGACAAATAAATAAAATAAAATCTTTGGGGAAAAAAAAATTTGAGAAATAACAATAACTTTAACCAAGAGTTTCAGAGATGACTTGTACTTTCTACCTGCAATACATCACAGTAACTGAAGGCATCAACAAGAAAACTATGAAGAACCACATCTGACTGCAGGAAAAGATGTAGCCAACTTTGAAGTACTTTCTTCTACTCACCAAATCTGAACTTCAGATCATGGGCTTCACTGACACAACAGCAAACTTAGCAATATCTCTATCTTAGTTACTACTATTCATGTTGTTTTTTTTTCCATCCTTCTTTCATATGTTAAAAGCTGAGGTACCGAAAATATCATTGGAGAAAATAGAGCCATATGTAGTTTCAGCTCTATCATTTAACAGGTGTATTACCATGGGCAAATAACTCTAAGTTTCACTTTCCCACCATATAAAATAAGGAAATCTTAAGAGGTATGTATTGAAGATTAGAGATAAATTTTAAGGAGTACCTAATATAATGGTTAATACAGAAAAACTGGAAGCAAATTCTATTTCTACCCATAAAATAAATATTAGGTTCATAAAAATCTTTGTAAGAAGATACAAATTATTTATTTATTTATTTATTTTAAAGATTTTATTTATTTGACAGACATAGATCACAAGTAGGCAGAGAGGCAGGCAGAGAGAGAGAGGAGGAAGCAGGCTCCCTGCTGAGCAGAGAGCCAGATGCGGGGCTCGATCCCAGGACCCTGGGATCATGACCTGAGCTGAAGGCAGAGGCTTAACCCACTGAGCCACCCAGGCGCCCCGACTACATTTCTATAGTGCCAATTTTTGTTACTTTATTAAAAACCAATTTATAAAAATTAGGTGACAATCTATAATTACAATAATTCTTAGCAACACTGTTGAAATTCGATTATCTCAGCCAAGAAAATTTGTATTGAATTATTAAAAATAAAGCAGTATGTCCAACAATATGGCAGTTATTGATCAAAAGGAGGAAATAAAAAGAGTTAACAGTATTTAACACATGTAATGAGACTACAAGTATTTTATCCCCTAATTTTCTTAGTTTTCTAAAATGTACATTAGTTTATTAAAGAAAAGAGCTTACTTTACTATTTTAATAAATTTAGACATTCCAAAGATTATCTTGTGTGATACTGAAGTTTTAAAAGCCATATTATTAATAATTAATAATAATAAACTGCTTATGGAATACATAAGCAGTTTCTCTAACACTACATTAAGGTTGTTCAGATGTCATTTCAAAGGGATGATAAGAGCAGTCAGTACTCCCTGGTTCTTGTTATAACCGTGGTAAAACCAGCGTGGTGACAGGGGACGCAGCTGCAGCTAAATACCTGAATGATGATTACGTATCAGGTTTAATCAGCTTTAAATAAATCTGTCTCATTTAACCTTCATAATGACCTTTGGAGATGAATATAATAACTATCTCCATTTTATCAATGAGAAAGGAAACTGAGGTAACAAACAAGTTAAGCAATGTGCTCAAGGACACAAACAACTGCTATGTGAAAGTGCCCGTATCTGAATTCAATCTGCAGGGTTCCGGAGCCCGCTAGCCACGTATAACCACTGCTCCCCATGTAAACTGCAAATTCCAATCCATCCACTAATACCATAAATATCAAAGTATTTTTATAATTTAAATCTATATCATGTTATATCCATACCTGAAATCCTTCAATGGCTCCTGCATGTCAAATAAAATCCAAATGCCTTTTAGGGACCTTACAAAATAAGCATGATCTACACTTTGTCACTCTCTAGAGCTGCAGTTTCCAATATGATCACCACAAGCAGCTATTTACATTTGAAAGAACGAAAACTAAACAAAATTGAAAATTCAGCTCCTCGGTCGCATTAGACACATCTCAAGCGCTGAGCAGGCGGGCTTTTAATGGACAGCACCAGTTCCCAGCATCCCACCTTGTGCTGTCTCCAGAGCACTGAGCTTCCCACCACCAGGAGAGCTCTACTCATCTGAATGCCTTGGAGCCTCTGAAAATCTATTCACGCATTTATTTCCTCCCTATCCATGAAGAACTGAATTCTCCTCATAGTTCGGATATCCTAAAATGCCACTTTCTCAAGCTTCCCACGCACACCTAATTAAGAGTTACTCTGTTATCAGGGTGCCTGCGTAGCTCAGTTGGTTAAACATCTGTCTTCAGCTCAGGTCACGATCCCATGGTCCTGAGATCGAGCCCCACGTCGGGCTTCCTGCTCCACCGGGAGGCTGCTTGTCCCTTTCCCTCTGCCCTGCTCATACTTTCTCTCTCTCTCTCTCTCTCTCTCTCTCTCTAACAAATAAAATCTTTTAAAAAGAAAAAAAAATTACTCTGTTATTAATTTTGTATCCTGTGTATCTCCTTCATAGCCCTTACTACAATTTTCATTAGTTTTTACATTCATACCAATGCTTTTCTCCCAAAAGTAGTATAGTACATAGTGGATATTCAACAAATACTAGCTGGATTGAGTCTTAACAATTTTAAGTCATCTTAATGTTACTAACATCTAAGTAAAACAGAAATCAGGTTTGCTCAGCCATGGCATTACTGACATTTTGGGTTGGATAATTTTTGTTGCGAGGTTGTCCTGTGCACTTTGGGACGTTCAATTGCATCCCAGGTCTATATAGCCTTCAAATGCTATGGGAATTCCTTTCCCATTCCTGCACCAAATTGTGACAATGAAAAATGTCTCCAGGCATTGCCATATGTGCCCTAGAGGGCAAAAGCATCTCTAGCCGAGAACCTCTGACCTAAATTTTTTTTCAAGTGATTATACAGAATTCTAAGTTCAACATTAAATCAATGGAGAATATTAAGAAAATAACTAAACACCAAAAAATTGGATAACCTAGGTGAAATAGACAAATTCCTAGAAATGCAAAATCTCCTAAGACTAAATCACAAAGAAACAGAAAATCTGAATAGGTAAGTAACTAGAAAGGAAAATGAATCAGTACTCAAAAAACTTCCAAAAAGTAGAAAAGCCCTGGATTTGATGGCTTCATTGGGAAAGGATACCAAACATGTAAAAAGGAAGTAACATTGGGGCGCCTGGGTGGCTCAGTGGGTTAAGGCCTCTGCTTTCGGCTCAGGTCGTGATCCCAGCGTCCTGGGATCGAGCCCCGCATCGGGCTCTCTGCTCAGCGGGGAGCCTGCTTCCCCCTCTCTCTCTGCCTGCCTCTCTGTCTACATGTAATCTCTCTCTCTGTCAAATAAAGAAATAAAATCTTAAAGTAAAAAAAAAAAAAGGAAAAAAGACACTACAAGAAAATGACAGACCAGTAACAATGCAAAAATCCTAAAAAAAAAAAAAAACCCAAAAACAAACCAACAAGAGACACACAACACTAGCAAACAGAATCTAATAGCATAGTAGAAGGATGATACATCATGATCAAGTGAGATTTATTCCTGATATGATATGCAAGGACAGTTCAATATATAAAAATCAATCAGTGTAATACACCACACCAACATGAAGGAGAAAACCCATTTGACCAGAAAAAATTTCACCACCTTTTCGTGATAAAAAAGACTCAACAAACTAAAAATCAAAGGAAGCTGCCTCAACATAATAAAAGCTATATATGAAAAACCCACAGCAAATTTCATACTCAGTGGCAAAAGACTAAGGCTTCTCTCTGAAATCAAAAACAAAGCAAGTGCTTTCACCACTTCTTTTCAATACAGTATTGGAAACCCTAACCAAACAATTAGGCAAGAATAAAAAACAAAAGCCATCTGAACTGAAAAATAAGTAAAATTACTTGTTTGAGATACGATCTTCTATGTAGAAAAGATTCTCTTTCCACAAGAAAGCCATCAGAATAACAAAAGAGTTCAGGAAAGCAGCAAGATATGACGTCAACGCATAAAAATCAGTTGAATTTCTAAACATGAGCAATAAATAATCTGAAAAGGAAAGGAGGAAAACAATTCCATTTACAATAGCCTTAGAAAGAATACTTAGAAATTAACAAAAAACGTGAAAGAATTCTACAATGAAAAATATAAAATGCCACTGTAAGAAATTGAAGACAAAAAATGAATGAAAATACATTACATATTCATAGATTTAAAGACTTAATATTGTTAAGATGTCAATATTCCCGAATGTGAACTACAGATCTAATGCAACCCCTACCAAAATCCCAATGATATTTTTTACGGAAACAGAAAAATCCAACCTAAAATTTATGTGGAATTTCAAGAAAGCATAAATAGACAAAACAATCTTGAAAAAGAACAAGACTGAAGGACTCACATTTCCTGATTTCAAAATTTACTACAAAGCTTATTAATAAAAAGCGGTGTGGTTTTGGCATAAACACAGACATACAGACCAATAGAATAGAATCAGGGACCAAAAATAAATACTCGCACATATGCTCACATGATTTTCAAAAAAGGACGCCAGGACCATTTAATGGGAAAAAGAGTCTTGTGAACAAAGGATGCTGGGAAAACTGGAAAACCGCATGACTCAAAAAGGAAGGACATTCTGACACCTGCCACAATATGGATAAACACTGAGGACATTATGCTAAGTGAAATAAACTAGTCACAAAAAGATAAATACTGTATAATTTGACTTACACAAAGTACTTATAGTAGTCAAAATCACAAACACAGAAAGTAGAATGGTGGTTTCCAGAAACTAAGGGGAAGAGAAATGAGGAATTGTTATATAGTAGTTGTAGTTGTTTTAACAGGCAGAGTTTCAGTTTTTAAAACGAAGACTTTTAGGAATGGATGGTGATGGGGCTGCACAAAAATTTGACTTCATTAGTAGAACTTTAAAATGATTAAGACAGGGGCACCTGGATGGCTCAGTAGGTTAAAGCTTCTGCCTTTGGCTCAAGTCATGATCCCAGGGTCCTGGGATCGAGCCCCACATAGGGCTCTCTGCTCAACAGGGAGCCTGCTTTCCCTTCTCTCTCTGCCTGCCTCGCTGCCTACTTGTGATATCTGTGAAATAAACTAAAAAAAAAAAAGAAAAGAAAATTATTAAGACAGGGGATGTCTAGCCAGCTCAGTCAGAAAAGCACATGGCTCTTGATCTTGGGGTTTTGAGTTTGAGCCCCACATTGGATGTACAGATTAAACAAATAAAGTTTTTAAAAAACAATTTTAAAAAATAAAATGATTAAGATGGTAAATTTTATGTTAAGCCATTTTACCACGATTTTTTTTTAAAAAGAGGAAGTATCTAGGGGCGCCTGGGTGGCTCAGTGGGTTAGGCCTCTGCCTTCGGCTCAAGTCATGATCTCAGGGTCCTGGGATCGAGCCCCGCATCGGGCTCTCTGCACGCGGGGAGACTGCTTCCCCATCTCTCTCTCTCCCTCTGCCTACTTGTGATCCCTCTCTGTCAAATAAATAAATAAAATCTTTAAAGAAAAAAATCACATAGCTTTTATTTAAAAAAAAAATGAAAATAAAAAAGAAGAAATATCTAAATGTGATTTTCATCTTTTATTTTAATTTCAAACACAAAAACCTAGATTTCTAAATATGTTCACGTATCAGCAATGCTATTGGAGAAAAGTGACAACAATAATAATTGTAAAACTAAAATCTTCTTACAACAAAATCCTTTTTGTCACAATAGACAGGAAAATTTCATTTCTTTTGTATACTCCATAATGTAAAAATACTGAATGGGAAAAAGCATTAAAAGGCTTTTAAAAAGTCCCCAAACATTCCTAATTATTACATTTCTACAACTGAGAAACGGGTAATAATTAAACCTTTGCTAATTTTACAGACAAAATATGCTATCATTTTACCAATGTTAAACATTCTTCCACAGCCACTTAAAACCTGCTAATTTTCTCCGTGAACTGTGAAATAGCATTCTTAACCGATCAAGTTAGCAAACACAGTTGAAATGGGAACAGCTTGGGGTGTCTGGGTGGCTCAGTAGTTTAGGTGACAGACTTGATTTCAGCTCAGGTCATGACCTCAGGATCGTGAGACTGAGGCCCACAATGGGTCCGTGCTCAATGTAGAATCTGCTTGAGATTCTTTCTCCTTCTCCCCCTGCCCCTCCCCCTACTAATGCTCTAAATAAATAAAATACATATATTTTTTAAATGTGAACCCCTGAAAGTCCAGACAATGAAATGGATACACTCCTATACTTGTGGCAACATAACCTACCATAACTGTGTAATATCAAAAATATTGGGCGCCTGGGTGGCTCAGTGGTTAAAGCCTCTGCCTTCGGCTCAGGTCATGATCTCGGGGTCCTGGGATCGAGTCCCGCATCGGGCTCTCTGCCCAGCGGGGAGCCTGCCTCCTGTCTCTCTCTGCCTGCCTCTCTGCCTACTTGTGATCTGTCAAATAAATTAAAAAAAAAAAAAATCATAAAAAAAATATTAAGCATCGTTAAAGATACACATAGTATCTATTATGTGTGTTATTTTAACATACTAGGGTTACTTTTGAGAATCTTAGCCTAAGGTAAAAATCCTATTTAAACAGATGAAAATATGCACACATATGTGTATTTTATTTATGCGTATGTACATATCATAAAATTATCTGAAACAGAAAATAAAGGGAATCCTCAAGACAAACACTAGTTCTTAAATTTACTCACTGTGGAAATTATGGTTCACCTCATTGACACGATACTTAAACTTATGTTTGTGCTTACAATGTTTGTAAGTGTCATGTAATAACATATAAAATTATTTACAATACAATGTTTATTAAAAAAGAAAGCAAGGGAAAAAAATTTAAAAAAAATAAAATAAAAAAGAAAGCAGGGGTGCCTGGGTGGCTCAGTGGATTAAGCCTCTGCCTTCAGCTCAGGTCATGATCTCAGGGTGCTGGGATCGAGCCCCACATTGGGCTCTCTGCTCAGCAGGGAGCCTGCTTCCCTCTCTCTCTCTGCCTGCCTCTCTTCCTACTTGTGATCTCTGTCAAATAAATAAATAAAACCTTTTAGAAACAAATAAATACAAATAAAAATAAAAATAAAAAAGAAAGCAACCAAATTGTATAATCACATGATTTTATTATGTTTAATGAAAAACAAACTCTATCCTTAGAGGGGAAAAGAATATATAGAACATGTAATTATGTCAGCCCTCTATTTTGAACCTAAAGTTTATCTTTTCTAAAGATATTATAATAATAGTAATAATAATAATAATAAAGTTTACTTTTTCTCCCAGGAAGAAGCTACTGATAAACACGATATGGAAATATCTCAAAATAATTAACCTGAGTGACTAAAGTCAAAAAACAACCAGCACCTACTGTGTTATTCCTTTTCCTATTATAGCTTTTAAAAAATATCTAGAAAATGAATCCATAATAACAAAAAGCAGACCAATGGTGGGGGAAGGTGGAAAATAGAAAGGAAAGATTAGAAAGACAAATGAAGAACTTAAGAATGATGCATGTTGGGGCGCCTGGGTGGCTCAGTGAGTTAAGCCTCTGCCTTCAGCTCAGGTCATGATCTCAGGGTCCTGGGATCAAGCCCCGCATCGGGCTCTCAGCTCAGCAGGGAGCCTGCTTCCTCCTCTCTCTCTGCCTGCTTTTCTGCCTACTTGTGATCTCTATCAAATAAATAAATAAAATCTTTAAAAAAAAAAAAAAGAATGATGCATGTTAATTTTGATTGTGGCAAAGATTTTCATGGGTATATATGTATATGTTAAAACTTCCCAAATTATACACTTTAAATAGTACACTTTAGATATATTTAAATCACTGGCACTATATATACTGTCTGTCAAATATACCCCAATAAAGCTGTTTTTAAAAATAAAGTCTACAAAAACAAATCATCAGTTCAACTGGTATATTTACCACGGGGGGAAAATGGATTGTCATTCTGGACTGCATTATAGGGCAATTAAGTGGATTTACATCTTGCTAGATACAGCTGTCTAAGGAGTACTGATCCACCCATGCTAAATTTTGTCCCTGTGCAGATATCTTCACTGATATGTTGGCCTACTCAGTATTTATCAGTGACTACAAAAAAAACATAAAAGCATTATTTTCTAATTAGATATCACAGAACTACAGTATGACAGAATCAAGACTTTAAAAGTATAACCTGGCTAAAAAGGATAAATGTTACAGCACTAAGGAGTAATTTACTCAGATTAACTTATTTACAGGAATTTTGCAGAAACTGTTAATAACCCAACTCTTCCAATACACCAGAATATGTGTGATTGCTGCTTCTTGTAGTAAAGTCATTATTCCAGATAATTTTGTATTAAGTTTATTTCTGCAATTTTATTAAAAATACTGG
This sequence comes from Lontra canadensis, assembly GCF_010015895.1. NCBI lineage: Eukaryota > Metazoa > Chordata > Mammalia > Carnivora > Mustelidae > Lontra > Lontra canadensis. Next base: position 14,886,295 of record NW_022631019.1, read on the forward strand.
CTTAGGGACACCTAGATGGCTCAGTAAGTTAAGCAACCAACTCTTAATCTCAGCTCAGGTCTTGACCTGGGGTGATAAGTTCAAACCCCATGCTGGAATCTATGCTGGCACGGAGCCCACTTATAAAAATAAATACTGGCTTAACAGTCACAAAATCCAATTTCTCTAAATAAAATATTAAGCCAAAAATATACAACATGGTAAAATCTCATAGTTTGTTCTTAAGAAGCATGCCAATTAGGAGAGTTATTAATAAATATACTTCAAATCAGTTCATTCCTCTTCAGCTTTGCCATTTCCTCTCTACCATATAATATATATTTCTCTTACTAAAACTTAAAAACTACTAGCTTCATTCATTTTTTGTTCATATAATCAATCACTCTCATATAATTATGGCTAATAAGGAATAATGACAAAAGTATCTCTCCCATCCCTGAATAAGGAATATGACAAAAGTATCTCTCCCATTCCTGATAAATGTTCTAAAGAGAAACTTCTAGAAATCAGGCTAAAGTAAATAAATAAATGACAATCAGCCTAAAACATTAACTTGACATTATAAAAACTGAGTCTTGGGTCACCTGGATTATGTAGCTGATTAAGCATCCAACTCCTGGTTTTGGCTCAGTTCATGATCTCAGGGTCCTGGGATTGAGCCCCAGTTCAGGCTCCACACTCAGCATGGATTCTCTCTCCCTCTCCCAGCCCCCCTCACCCACCTCTCTCTCCAAAATAAATAAATCTTTAAAAAAAAAAAAAAGTCTTCCTTTTGATGCTTCTTTGATTATCAGCAGAAAACCTATCTAAAATGCTAACATGAGGGCATAAAGCCTATATAATAGGCAAAAGAAATAAAACCTTTGATTGCGTAATTTTTTAAGACTGGCCAGAATTCATTTTTGCCTTTCAAGGAATTCAACCAACTCAATTAAAGGAACATATGGGCACCATATGGTGAGACAGGAGGAGGTGAACTGAGGGTTAGCCTGTATTTAATGACAGAAATCATGCTAATGGACCTAGACACTAGAAAAATAGTAAGAAGTAACGTATCTTGGGGCTGAGAAGAAGGGGGATTACAAATGTCAAAGCACCTGGTCACAAACTCTCTTACTCATTCAGTTAAAGTGCACAAGACTGTAAAAGTGAGGCAGAGACTTAAATTGCTAAGAATGGAAACAAGTGATCAAGAAAGTAAAGACTGCCATATTTTAAGGTAAGTTTTTATTGCCTAAAATAAAATCTCTTGTCCCTCCAGAATAGGCATCACATGTACTTGGTGCACCCACTTTTTTCATTGACTAAAGGACTATTAATATGGCAGCGGCTTCAAATAGTAAATGTCAAATTTGATCTAACTCAAAAATAAATTCAAAACCTTTGTTTCAAAACATGACATGTAAATTCTGTAGCAGGCATTGTGCTATCATTCACATGATTTGGATAACCTCCTCTCCAAATCACTAAGTTTACAAAGTCACATGTCTTCATTTATGAGGAATTTCAAAAACATGTCTACATTTTTAACTCAGTAGTTTCATTTTCTAGGAAGTTATTCCATAAAAATAATCCACAATTCAGAAAAGGCTTTAAATTTAAGTAAGTTATTTCTAATAGGTAATATTAGAAACAACTTAATGTTTAACTTCTCCCCTAAATAATGTTTACATCTACTGATTTTTCTCAACAAAAACCCTGGTCCTCACCCAGTGTTCATCTGCATGAAAAGTACCATGTTCATCCAGTTACTCAAGCTAAATCCCTAGCAACACCATTTACTCTTCTTTCATATCTCACATCCAAGCTACCATGATATCCTTTTCAGTCTACTTTCAAAATACATACCAAATCGCACTACTCATCTTTTTCTGTACTGCCTTAGAGGAAGTACATCATCATCTTCTGCCTATTTTACTACAATCACCTTTTTTTTTTTTTAGATTTTCTTAAAGATTTTATTTATTTATTTATTTGACAGAGAGAGAGAGAGAGAGAACAAGTAGGCAGAGAGGCAGGCAGACAGAGAGGTAGAAGCAGGCTCCTGGCAGAGCAGAGAGCCTGATGCGGGGCTCGATTCCAGGACCCTGAGATCATGACCTGAGCCAAAACAAAGGCAGAGGCCACCCAGGCATCCTTAGATTTTTTTAAATTAACATATAACCTTAATATTATTTGTTTCAGGGGTACAGGTCTGTGATTCAACAGTCTCACACAATTCACAGCACTCACCATAGCACATACTCTCCCCAATGTCCATCACCCAGCATCCCCATCCCTCCCACCTGGCACCACTCCAGCAACCCTCAGTTTGTTTCCTGAGATTAAGAGTTCTTTTATGTTTTGTCTCCTTCTCTGGTTTTGTCTTGTTTCACTTTTCCCTCCATTTCCTTATGAACTGCGGTCTTATTTCTCGAATTCCTCATATCAGTGAGATCATATGATAAATGTCTTTCTCTGATTGACTTATTTCACTCAGCATAATACCCTCTAGTTCCATCCAAGTCGTTGCAAATGGCAAGATTTCAGGGTTTTTTCTGATGGCTGCATAATAGACCATTGTATATACATACCACATCTTCTTCAACCATTCATCTGTTGATGGACATCTAGGCTCTTTCCACAGTTTGGCTATTGTGGACATTGTTGCTATAAACACTGGGGTACAGGTGCCCCTTCGGATCACTACATTTGTATCTTTGGGGTAAAAACCCAGTAGTGCAATTGCTAGGTCGTAGGGTAGTTCTATTTTCAACTTTTTGAGGAACCTCCAGGCTGTTTTCCAGAGTGGCTGCACCAGCTTGCATTCTGACTCTAACAACCTCTTAACTCATCTTGCTTCCACTTCACCACCCCAGCACCTGCCCTTATCAGTCTACTCTCGGTAGAATAGCTACAGTGTCCTTTAAACAGAAATTCAGACCTACTGCTTTTAAGTTTCTAAAGGCTTTCCATCACATTTAGATTAAAATCCAAATTCTTACCATAGTAAATAATGCCCTACATAATCTGATGCTCCAGATACTTCTCTGAATTTTATCCCTACCCTCTCTCCACTCCAACCACACTAGTTTCCTTGCAGTTCTAAGACCACATTAAGCACATTGCTATCCCTAAGCCTTTGCACTACTATTTCTTTTACCAGAAATACGTTTTTCCTACAAATCTGCAAGGCCACTCCCTCACTTCTTAGCTTTCTACTTAAATGCCTTTAGACAGGGGTGCCTGGGTGGCTCAGTGGGTTAAGGCCTCTGCCTTCGGCTCACGTCGTGATCCCAGGGTCCTGGGATCGAGCCCCACATCGGGCTCTCTGCTCGGCAGGGAGCCTGCTTCCTGCTCTCTCTCTGCCTGCCTCTGCCTACTTGTGATCTCTCTGTCAAATAAATAAATAAAATGTTTAAAAAATAAATAAATAAATAAATAAATGCCTTTAGACAGAATGTCCAGGATTGTCCAGTCATTCGCCATCCCTTTATACTACTCCATTTTCATCAAGACACTTATTCCTACCCATCACTATATTGCACATGTATCTGTTTACTTTCCTTCTATCCCACAGAACAGTATAAACTCCATGAGTACAGTAGGTTTGGTTTGCTCACATCCACAATGCCAAACAGTGCCTGACACACATTAAAAGCTCAAGAAATATCTGTCAAATGTCCAGTGAATATTAAATTCTTATGACAAAATAGATAACCATTATTTACGACATGCTTCAAATAGCATAGGAAAAGCTAACATTATAACATGAACTGACCCAAATAGAATAAAATATCTTATATAGCAACAACACAGAAAAAAAGACAAAGGAAACTATACCAAAAAATGGTTATAGTAGTTGCTTCTAGAAATCACTCAAGATTACTAGAAATTTTCATTTTCTTCTTTTACTTATCTTAATCTTGAAAACAGAAATTGAATGACAAAGAGTGTACTTCTAATTAGAAAAAAAATGTATTTTATGAGTTATGTCAGACTCGGGGCGACTGGGTGGCTCAGTGGGTTAAAGCCTCTGCCTTCGGCTCAGGTCGTGATCCCAGGGTCCTGGGATCGAGCCCCGCATCGGGCTCTCTGCTCAGCAGGGAGCCTGCTTCCCTTCCTCTCTCTCTGCCTGCCTCTCTGCCTACCTGTGATCTCTGTCAAATAAATAAATAAAAATCTAAAAAAAAAAAAAAAAAAAAAGTTATGCCAGACAAATTTAAGTGCCCTTAAGGTCAGTACTAACAAAACACAACAAAACAAAACCCTTTGGCCTACAGAAAGTTTATGCCAGAAAAATCTAAAAACTATTTTTCAATGTAAATTGAAGGTTCTCAATTACTAGGATGATCAGGCAATTTGTCACCTAAATGGAGTCCATCTGAAGAGTTGGGGGTTCAAATAATTTACAAGTGTTAACTGAACTATAACAGGTGTAAACTGAGACTTGTTTCAGGGAAACCATCCTACCTACTCATTCCTACACAATAAGGTTCTAAGTCTTCACAACAATCTTAAAACCTCCAAAACCCATCTACTATCTCATCTCTACTTCCGCTACAGAACACTGCCACACAAAGCTGACTACTGACCACTCCATTAAGCATGTGTTTAAATTTTAACTTCCTAGAAGGCCTTGTGTTCCCTACTCTGCCTAGAGAAGTTCTATGCCTTCCAGCATAGTGCCACTTCCTCACTGAAGTGGCCTCTTCCTTTCCCATCTCTAACTAAAAGTTCTTAACTAACTCCTTTGCATCTCTAACTAAAGGTTCTTAACCTTAGGCTGATGAATGGTCTAACAAATATTTGCAAAATTCTGAAATTATATGTAAACACTGGATATATGGTCTCTTTTGAGAATAAAGCATTGTGGCTATGTTCAGATTCTAAAGGTAATTCATAACCCAAAAGGATAAGAATCATTGCTTTATCATACCATGTTAGATTACAATGACTTATTTACTCATCTTTCTCACCATTCTGAGTTTCTCTGAAGCACCCTATTTGGAAGATGAGGAATTACTGGTATGATAAACTGAAATAATAAAAAGATGTCTTACTCTTCCATTCTCCTTAAATTTCCTTAGGCTCACTGTGAAACACCTGAAATCTGCTTTTAATTTTATGACCTTCATCCTCTACCTTTTAAATTTCCCTTCGTTTATGAATTTGAATTAATCATTTAACACAAAAAATTAAATTTCCCAGATTAAAACCAATGTTCTCATTTCCAAACTTCTTTTGCATTTTTTTGTAATCAGAGAAGGGGAAAAAATGAAAAACCTTTAAATATTAAAATTTTTTAAAAAATTTTAGTATCAAAAAAGAAAATTAAAACTCAATGCCTTCAAGAGTCACAAGACAAGGCCAGAAGTTGATTTACAGAAAGATGAAAAAGGAAGAAAAAGACAACAGGTATACTAGCCAATGTATCTTAAGACAATGTCTGTTTCACTATTAAATTATGATGAAGGGGAAAAAAGCCTATTCACCCTTCTTATATTAAATACACCTAATTCAATTTCTGATTTTAATGAACCTTTGTCAAAAACCTTTCCCATGTCAATCAAACAAACATTGCTGTGATATCAAAGGCTCATGTGGCAGAAGTTAGGCGCCGCAACAGAGACCTCAGGTACTCACCGTGCTGTACACCGCCGAGACAGCAGGAGTGAAGATTCGGTCCTCGAGGGGCTGTTGCACAGGTCCTCTAGGGATTCTAGAAGAGCGAGTTAAGGATAAGAGAACTCAAAAATGCCTTGCTTTAGCATTAACAGAAAATTACCGTCACAAGGTTCTGTCAATGACCCAACTTTCGTCACTCAATTAGTAAGGTTACTCATTTACTTCACTACAAAACTGGAAAACAAATATTTCAAATTTCTTAATGTAATCAGATCAATCTCTCCAAAAGTGATTCCCATGATAAACATTCCATGGCAACTCAAAACAAATAAAATTGCACAAGCCTCCACACTTTAGGTCCAGGATGAGACTGTACCACCTTTACTTTCTAGAGAAAAAGACTTAAAGTATAAGCAGGATATTCAGGAAGATACGTGGAAATTACTGACAAAGACACAGTCTGTTCTGCTAACTACATAGAAATGGTGAATATAATTGTCTCCTTGTTTTTCTACTTAGCTGCTACTTTCCCCATATCCCCATTAAAAAGAAAAAAAAAGAAAAGCTCTCCAGCATAATATTTAAAATATTTCAGCATGTTGCCAGGATATTCCGTTAAAAGACAAAAGACTATCATTTTATTAAGCTTCAAAACCAAATGATGTGAGTTCCATCTACCTGGTAAAGTGATATTTTACCTCTTTAAGAATGACAACCAGGAAAAAAAAAAAAAAAAAAAAACACATACAGACAACCAAAAGATTAATAGCAATTCTCTCTAGACTGTAGGATTACATAACTGTCTTGTATGTTTCTATAATAATTCAAGCATATTTTTTTAAATGACTATGAAAAAAAATAAATAAATAAAATAAAATAAAATGACTATGAATATAATAAACCCAAAATGAAACAGAATGCTTCCTTAAACCTAACAAATACTTCATATTTGTTGTATCATAATTCTTTCTAATGCAATGTAACACTGTGGAAGACAAAATGACAGCTGCAAATAATAACTCTACATGAATCACCACAAATTGATGAAATCTGAATCCTTAGAAGATAAATCCTTTATATGTAAGTAGCAACAGTTTACTGAGGTAGGAGAGGGAAAATAAAGCAAAAACCCTCAAAGCTGGGGTGCCTGGGTGGCTCAGTGGGTTAAAGCCTCTTCCTTCAGCTCAGGTCATGATTCCAGGGTCCCGGGATCAAGCCCTGAATTGGGCTCTCTGCTCAGCAGGGAGCCTGCTTCCTCCTCTCTCTCTGCCTGCCTCTCTGCCTACTTGTGATCTGTCAAATAAATCTTTAAAAAAAAAAAAAAATTAGTAACACTCTAAGAGTCTCTAGACAATTCTTAAAACTAGCAACCTGAGACGACAGTTCAAGTTGTCATAAATGCCTAGACACAAAGAACTGATTTAAAATGCTGTAAAATTTCAGTAAACAGTTTATTTGGAAAATTAAAAAAAATAATAAAATGCTTCAAAAAATAACAAAGCTAAAGCATTTCATAAAGGAACTACTTTATTTAAACTATATATAAGTTTGCAATGTAGAAAACATAAGGCTAACAAGTTCCAGGACAAAAGCTCCTCATTATGAGTTTGACAATTCTCTCAAAATGAAGATTACCCTTGGCTAAAATAAAACTTTCTTTGAATTACAGTAGTGCATTGTGGTTACATGAATGGTGGAAAATATAAGACTATTTTTTCTTCTGCAAAGCCAACAGCTATTGCTTTTTCTAGCTAAGGCTAATTCTCACACTATAAGAATAAGTTCTCGGGACGCCTGGGTGGCTCAGTTGGTTAAGCAGCTACCTTCGGCTCAGGTCATGATCCCAGCGTCCTGGGATCGAGTCCCACATCGGGCTCCTTGCTCGGCAGGGAGCCTGCTTCTCCCTCTGCCTCTGCCTGCCATTCTGTCTGCCTGTGCTCACTCTCTCTCCCTCTCTCTGACAAATAAATAAAATCTTAAAAAAAAAAAAGAATAAGTTCTCAAATGAGAGTTCTCAGTACTATGCCCCAAAGGTTGAGCCACACCATTTAAGATTACAAAGGAAGGCTAAGGTTCCTGATTTCTATTAGTTATTTTATTGGCTAAAATATAATTACAAGATTTGTAAAGAGGTAATAATTTTTATGGTCAATAGTCCCAGTAACAAACATTCTTTCTCCTGGGCCACAAATACAGAATGAGGATTTTGTTTTTATTTTATTATCTGTAAACCACAAACAGAACACTGTGGATTGATAAACTGTTTCTTAAAAAGAAGTTCTGAGTAAAAATCACTTATTTTAAAACAAAAACACAGTTCTGTAAAAAAGAAAAGTGAAAACAGAGGTCAAGAGATCTGAATCTAAAGTAGCCTGCAAGCCTAACCAACTAGGTTGTCTTCACTGAACCATTTTACAGTATCTCCTGTAAACTAAGGTTCAGCAAGAAGTAACTTGCCCAAGTTAACAAGGCTAAATGGTCAGGCCAGGTCTCCCTGAATTGTAAAGATCACACTCTTGTTTAATTAATTTAATTCACTAATTAATAAAAATAGAGATCACTCTCTTCCTATTATATCAGTGTGTCCACAGACAGAATACTTCATTGCATAGTAAAAAACAGTATCACAACCTGGTCAAAATATGGTTGCCCTATCCACATGACAGAACTAAATGAGCAGTTCATCTCATGGAAGCATCAATGAAGTTTCACCCCCAAAATTCCAGAAACTTCCAAATTCTTGGCTCAAACTGAATCATCTGCCCACAGCAAACAAATACCTAGTACTACAGACTGAGCAGGTAACGCATCAGACCAAGTGAACTTATTTTACAAAGCAATTTTCTCCTTTAATTCTTAGTGGTCATGACTGCCTATCTTCATAAATCCTATCTTCATAAATATGCTAAACTCACTGAACTATACACTTCAAAAGTATGAATGTTATGATACGTGAATAATATCTCAATAAAAAAATCAACTTTAGTAATTTACAAATAAGTCATTTAGTCCCATTTCCACTAAAAACAGCCTCTACAAATTAGTATGAAATAGGCACTTCTAGGCATTTTCTCCATAAATAAGTGAATTCAAAGAAATGACAGGCATATAAAGCTCTTTCACTATAAAATATCTCAACCTAATTCTGCCTGCATTTTTTTTAAAGATTTATTTATTTGAGAGAGAGAGAGAGAGAGAGAGAGAGCATGAGCAGGTGGACAGGCAGAAGGAGCTGCTGAGCAGGGAGCCCAAAGTGGGTCTCGATCCCGGGACTCCAGGATCATGACCTGAGCTGAAGGCAGTCGCTCAACCAACTGAGCCACCCAGGCGCCCCTAATTCTGCCTGCATTAAGCTTATTACCAGCTTTCACCAACCTCTGTATCCTCGGCATAAATCACTGGATGTTCGCTTTTTTATGTTTGGGCTGAAGGTAGCAAGCAAATGGCTTCTCACAGTACCACTTAAAATTCTAATTCAATCAAGGAGCAGTGTAATATTCACGTGCAATGCTCTAGAGCATGTTGTTGTTATTTTTTAAATCTTATAACTGAAATACAGGATGTATACGCTCTTGACACCTCTGTGTTTCAAACTGCTATAAATTATACCATTAGGAAATATAAGCAAAATCATTTTAAAAACTAGCCAGATAGTATGTAATAAGTGAATTTAAGACTCTAAGTAGAAATACAAATGCAAAATATTTTTAATTCCCCACTTTCATTTTCTATAAAAAATTAACAGATTTCAGAAATGAATAAAATTAGAAGATTAGAGAGTATTAAAGCACAACAGACTCTAAATTGATTATTAAAGTACTTACTTCATACTCTCTACCTTAAATGTCAATTAGGCAGATAAAAAATTTTAAAAGACCAAATTTCATCAAAGAAGTTCAAAGACCTATGAGATTACATAATGACCTGCAGGTTTCCTACTGATGTCAGGAAAAAAAGAAGGGACCAATAACTTTTTAAGCACACATGTGTACTGAAATTTCATGAATGATGACCTCTCATTAGGATGAAGCTTATTGATCAATGGCAATCACATCTGACCCTGAGTTTGACCTATAATCAGTATTTCCTCAAAAGGCAGATTTTGAGAAATTAGAAAACAAGTAATCAAAGACAACAGAAATCTTCCACCAGTATGCTGAAACACTAATGTTCCATTTATAGCTCCGGGCTAAATGTTCCTAAAGTTTGCCTGGTCCACTGTAAGAAAAGCTACTATCCTGGATCAATGCTCAGCGTAAGTAATATTCTTAAAGTGACAGCCTCAAGTTATTATTGCCTCACTGAAAAGGAAAGCAACAGTACAAATCCCATTGCACAAATTACTATAGAGAAGACACAGGCAACTGATTTCAGGAGATGAAATCAAGTGATAAAGATCTTTTTCTGCATCATTTCTTATTTAAGCCTTATGGCAATATGGTAATGAGTCAATTTACACCTTCTCTTTTTTTGGATTTTACTTTTTTAAATAATCTCTACACCCAACATGGGCTCGAACCTACAACCCCAAAATCAAGAGTAACATGTTCTGCCAACTGAGCCAGCCAGGAGTCCCTCTCATTCTTTTAATATACGAAATCGAAAAAGGCATGATAATGAGAAAGGAAAAGAACTTGTATAAAATATAAGGATAAGGGCAGAATTTTTACACTATGCACTGCTTCACAAAGATATCATACATGGGGGTGCCTGGGTGGCTCAGTCGTTAAGCGTCTACCTGTCTTTGGCTCCGGTCATGATCCCAGGGTCCTGGGATCAAGTTCCACATAAGGGTCCTTGCTCAGCAGGAAGCCTGCTTCCCCTTTGCCTGCTGCTGCCCCTACTTATGCTCACTCTCTCTCTCTCCCTCTGACAAATAAATAAAATCTTTTTTAAAAAATAAAAATTTTAAAAAATTTAAAAATAAGAATGAAAAGATTAATGCATGTCATTATGAAGGATGAAATAGATAGGAATGAATTAATTTGAAGTTGTCAAGTATAGATCAAGTATGTAAAATATCCCACAAAGTACAACATCCTGAATGATCCTATCCAGCAACTATAGAAATCTCATGGGTCACAACGTTAGTAACTCTGAGTAGACAAAAGCAAAACAGAAACTGCATTCCCAAACCTAAACACTATGACATAACTATTCCTGCTTTAACTCTGGAGTTAAAATATATAAGAAAATATATTTTTAAAAAAATATACCATTGTTCAAAGAAAACCAAAACTTTCTTCATTGTTCTGTATCTTTTCCCAATAAAACTGCAAGGGAAATAAAACTAGCCAATTTTATTCTTTATCTCAATTCGATTTAATGTTGGACTGTTAAGTTAGGTCCAAAATCCTTTACTGGAATTCAGATTTTTTCCACTGGTAGAAGACTAACACAGCTGTTATATCATGTAACACCTCCAGCAGGGTCTTCGGCAGCATCCCTTAATCAAACACATTAATATCTCTTCTGCAAAATATTTAAGTATTCAGACTTCAGGCTTTCTGTCCAGAGTTTTTGCTAATTTACCAGAAAAAAAATGAGTTTTCTGAACCCTTTTTATTGGAAACTACAAAACTACAAAAAGCCTGTACCTTCCTTCCCAACCTTGCTCTAAAAGTCTCTAGAAGTCACCACATAAACGTTAACTAGGAACCATTAAACTGCGTTTTTTTATTAATCTGGAAACATTGGTTTCAACGTGCTCAGCCAGAAAAGCCCCTGTTCTGGCTCTGGTTTTCTACCAACTCAGAACTCTGGATTTCTACTAACTCAGAAATTGATTTCCTGACAGTAACATTTAAGTATACCCAGAAACATACACTGCTTAGATGGGTTAAAAAAATACAAAAACAAAAACAACATTGCCGAGAAGATGGCTGCTTACCATGGTGTTAATACTTCTACTCAAGACAAAAATATAAACTTTCTATGAGATAAAGTGACAGACACATGAAAAAAAAGAAAAATATACTCACAAATTCCAAACCTAGCTTTTAGTTCTCAAGTTTTTAATTCTAAGACAAATACTTAAGTGTTATACTAACACACACTTCAGATTAAAACATCATCAATCCATGTAGCCAAGCAAAAGCAGAAGGCAACAAAGTACCCCTCTTCCATTAAAAATGCCCATCTCGAAGAAACATTAAGAAGGATAAAGTGCAATTAGCAATTCCATTTGTTTCCTATATCTGAATCACTCAAAAAGCCTTAGATAATAACCAAATAAAATATACTGGTATACTAGATTTCTCTTGATATGGATCCAGATAATAACAAGTATGGAACACACATTTGACAAATTTTAAAAGCTACCCTCCAAAAAAAGACCTGAATGAGTTAGCCATTCACATAGGACAAAAGTCAACCTTCGCTGGACATCCTACTGCTGGCTTCAAGTTTTTAATAAAACTCTAAACTTTGGAAAATTTTCAAGGACTTGACATTTACCTGAACTGGTAGACCATTTTTAAAATGTAATATGAAGATGAGATCATAATTGCAATGTTCTGATATTCCAGTAGTAGAACTTAGGCTTAAAAAGAACCATGACAAGTTAAGAAAGATGAAAAAGACCTGGAGATGGACAGTGGTTATGGGTGCATAGCAACATGAATGCACTTAAGGTCACATTACTCTACATTTTAAAAGGTTAAAATAGGGCCGGGGAGGTGCCTGGTCGTCAGTAGAACATATGACTCTTAGTCTTGAGGTCAAGAGCTTGGAGCCCCATGTTGGGTGTCCAGATTACTAAAAAAAAAACTTAAAAATTTTTAAGAGGGTTAAAATGGTAAATGTTAGGTTATATATGTTAACACAATTTTAAAAATAAATTTTAAAAATAAGAAATTAAAACACCACTATCGAAGAGCTAAAGGAGATTTTCTTGATTCTTTAAGATCTGGCATTACCATTCTGTACAAAATGTATGGGGATTCTATCAATGATTCTACCTCTTTCTGATTTTCTACCTTCTTTCTGGGGTCAAAGAAATAATCTTTCTTTTCATAGACATGGTGCAGTACACTAGGATGATGCAGACAATGGTGATCGTGTACACCTGTATGCAATGCAATCATTTTCAGTCTGTATTCCTAGAAAAGAATGTACACAATCTCCCACATTCTCCCCACATGATAAATCTTCTATCTCTGTGGGTCAAACTGTGGCTCACAAATCCAGATAGAAAGGAAGAAATGACTCATGAATTTGGGATATTGCTATATATTGTTCCTACATAAAAGAATATTATAGATTTGTTTTTAATGATAGGGAAAATGACGTTTCTGACTTTGAATAAACAAAAGGAAGGGAACATAGAAGAAACATCCAAACCTTAAAATACATGAACCCCAAGTCACTGTGACGTCAACAAAAGGACTGACAGACACATCAATGAAACAGACTAGAAAATTCAGAAACAGAGCCATAAAAACCTAGTGAGTTTACTTTTCACAAAGATGTAAAGGCAATTAAATGAATAAACAATATACTTTTCAATAAATGGTGCTGAAATAATTAAAAAACCATCTGCAAAACAATGAATCTCTTAAACAAAAATTCAAAACATACCATAGACATACTGCAAAATTTTAAATACTAAAACTTTCTGAAAAACCTATAGAAAGAAATAGATGCGACTGTGGACTAAGCCAAGAGTTCTTAGATGTGATATTAAAAGCATGCTCTTTAAAAGAAGAAAAAAATTGGGGCGCCTGGGTGGCTCAGTGGGTTAAGCCTCTGCCTTCAGCTCAGGTCATGGTCTCAGGGTCCTGGGATCGAGCCCCACATCGAGCTCTCTGCTCAGCGGGGAGCCTGCTTTCCCCTTTCTCTCTGTCTCTGTGCTTACTTGTGATCTCTCTCTCTGTATCAAAAAAATAAAATCTTAAAAAAAAAAAAAGAAAAAAATTGATTAACTGGCTATCTCAAAATTAAAATTTTCTACTCTATGGAAGATATTGTTATGAAAAATAGAATGGAGAAAATACCTGCAAAATCTTGTATCTGATTAAAGGACTTGTATTTAGATTATATAAAGAACCCTCAAAACTCAATAGTAAGACTACCTTTTTTCAAAATGGGCAAAAGATCTGAAAAAATGCCACCTCACCAAAACAGATGTGCAGATGACAGAAAAAACATGAAAAGACGCTAAGCATCATTTGTCAATAAGGAGTGTAAACTAAAACAACAGTGAACTATCCCTACACCTATTAGGTCTACAAAATGACAATACCAAGTGCCAAGGATGAGGAATAACTGGAAATCTCACACTTCGCTGTTGGCACAGTACAAAATGGTACAGCCACTTGGGAAAACAGTTTGGCAGTTCTTACACAGTTAAGCATCAATCTGTATGTATGACCTAGCAATCCCGCTTATACACACTTCCCAAGAGAAATGAAAATTTATACTCAGCCAAATGCTTAAGCACAAAGGTTTATAGCATCTTTATCCATAATGGCCAAAAAGGGCAAAGAGCGCAATTATCTTCAACTGGTAAATAGATAAAATAAGGTACACCCATATAATGGAATACCCCAAACCTCTGAAAAGGAATGAATTACTGACAGAACAATGTGAATGATTACCAAATGCTAATTAAGTGAAAGAAACTAGACAAAAAAGGCTTTGAGTCTATTTATACAACATTCTGAGAAAGGCAAAACTACAAGAATGGAATAAAGTTCACTGACTGCCAGAAGCCAGGGCGTGGGGAAAGGTTATCTGCAATGCCAGCGCACTGAAAGACTATAATTGGGTGATGAAAATTTTCTGTATCTTCAGTGAAGCAGGGTTACAAAACTCCACATTTGTCAGAATTCACTGAACTACATACTTACAATAAATGAAAACTGAGTTTCCCCAAAGGTTAAGCAATAGAGTCACCATGTGACTCAGCAATTTCACCCCTGGTTATATATCCTAAAATATGGTTATATATCCACACAAAACTTCTTATGAATGTTCATATTAGCATTATTCACAACAGCCAAAGGGTAGAATCAACCTAAATGTCCATCAACTAAAGAACATACAAACCAAATGTAGTATACCCATACAATGGAATTTTACCTGCCAAAAAAAGGAAATGGAAGACCTGACACCTGCTACAACATGGATGAACCTTGAAAACATAATGCTAAGCGAAAGAAGCCAGTCACAAGGGACTACATATTGTACAAGTCCTCTTAAATGAACTACCCAAATTAGACAAATCTAGAGACAAAACGTATAAACAATCAATTAGTGGTTGCTTAGGGCTGGGGGGATTGATAAAAACAGGGGAAGGAGGAATGACGGCTATAGGGTATGTGCTTCTTTCTGAGGTAATCTGAAAGTTCTAAAACTTTGGTGATGGCTGTAAAGTCTGTAAATATACTAAAAAACCACTGAATTGTACATTTCATTGTTTTGAGGGTTTTTTTTGTATCTGTATGGTTTTATTAATGTATTCCCTCTATGTTCATCTTTCATAATGGTAGAAAGAGCAAATCACTTCACAGCAAAATCCAACCACATGGAATTCAAAAATGGATACTGACGCTCCTATGTGAGCCCAGCATCCTCCTCCTGAACTGTACATTCTAAATGAATGAATTTTGTAGTATGTAAATTATCTCTCAATAAAGCTGTTACTCAAAAAATGAGTATTATTACTTGTAATTTTAAAATAAAATTTTTAAAATAAAATAACTGAGCCACCTGGGTGGCTCAGTCAGTTGAGCATCTGCCTTCAGCTCAGATCATGATCCCGGGGTACTGAGATCAAGCCTCACATAGGGAGCAGGGAGCCGACTTCTCCCTCTCCCTCTGCCTGCCACGCCCCCTGCTTGTATGTACTCTCTCTCTCTGTCAAATAAGATCTATGAAAAAATTAAAATTAAAATTAAATAAAAATAAAAATTTACAATAATATAAGAACTCCCCAGTGGGGCAAGCACTGTATCTGTTTTGTCTACCACTCTATATCCCCAGAACCTAGAATATCACAGAAAGGGGTCTTATACTCAAAATGTTTCATCAGCATGATCTAGTCCAATGAAGTTAAAAGTAAGTCTCATCCTAAGAATCCACAAAGCAAACAAGGAAAAGTGTTATGCAACATAATAGTGAAACAGGTATCCAAAAGGAAAATGGGTAGCTCGATTCCTCAGCAAACTGCATTTCTTTCAATGACAGAAAGCAATACAGGACCTTATTAGTATAAGGATCTCCTGAAACCCTACCTAATGACCTAGCAATATGCAAACTTGTCCAGCAAGCTTTTTGACATGACTCTTAACAAACATCTCTCTTTGGTAATAAGTGGAAAAGATCCATTTCTATCCATATGCAATAAACCCAAGCCAAAGCACAGGTATACTAAACCAATAGGTCAACACTGCTTGTCGATGTACCAAAGGGGAGATTTAATTACAGTACCTAGAAATGAGTCAAAAGTATTTATGGACGCTAGAAAAATGGTAACACAGATTAAAGCAGACCACTACAAATAACTTCACAAGATAAAAAATCATGGTGAATTCATCAACAGTAAAAACCATACCACATTATAGTTGGAAGTGCCTCACTGCTCTATTCAACCTAATATCAAATGCAGGGATTCCACACACCCAGGGTACACTACTCCACAGGAAAACCCTTCAAATACCTGAGAACTGTTAATAAGTCCCCCTTTATTCTTTTCCAAGTAAAATACACTCACATCCTTTGACCACTCATCAAGAGGCAGACGTGCCATAATGCTGTGAGAGTAATGTGGATCAGAGACACTTTCCCATTATCAATGACCCATAGGTTACATAAGGTTTCTTTACTTCATAAATACTTTCTACTTCACATTGTCTACGATAAGCTATTCCCTATACATTTTCTTCCCATATAAAGTTGCCACAAAGTCATGTCTGAGGCATTCTGTGCATAATAAGCAATCACTTCAATGCACACAGAACACTTGACATTTGTGCCTATTTCATTTCATCAAGCAGATTTGGATTTATTTCATTTTGACATATAACTCTACACTTTTTTCATCTAAGTTACTCAGTAGTGTTAATGTACTATAATAACAGACTAGAAGACAGCCCTCCAGTAGCCCAGTCTGTATGGCCACGTGAACTCCTCCTATTCTCACTTCCTGTCCCCTTCCATACTCCAAATACTGCCAACTACTCCATCCCATACATCTAATGTTCACTATTTAAACAGCAAGGAAGCAACCAAAAAGGAATGTTAATTCCTCTGTGTTCCCTAACTATTGCTCAACTTTTTTAAAATTCTGATTTTAGACTGTGGAAAACGTTGTGAAGAATTCCCAAGAGAATACTGAATACAATTCATTTCATCTAAAGAAGGATGAGTGAATGGTGACTACGAATACACACTAAACAGTAATAAAAAGGTGAAAGAGAAGTAGTAAGATCCATTAACTGGAGGAAGGCAGCAGAGGAAATAAGACTAGTTAGGAGACTATACCACTGTCTAGGTAAGAGATGATTATGGCTTGAAAGACTGTAGTGGAAATAAAAAGAAAAAGCCAAGTTTAAACAGTAAAATCAACAGGATTTGCTACTGCATTGAGAAGGAAAGGAGGGGCTAAGTTGGTTAAGCATCTGACTTAAGCTCCGTTCATAATCTTAGGGTTCTGAGACCCAGCCCAGTGTCAGGCTCCGAGCTCAGCAGTGAATCTGCTTGTCCCTCTGCCACCCGCCCCGACTTGTACTTTTTCTCTCAAATAATAAACATATTTACATTCACTGAATTCTCATATTCAATAGCCATATTCAAATCACTCAATTCTCTTCAAAGGGCTCTTACTTGAAAATCCAAATGCTATAATTTAGCATGGATTTAAGAATAACTTTCTTTTAAGATTTTATTTACTTGAGAGAGAGAGACAGCCAGAGAGAGAGCATGAGCGGAGGGGCAGAGGGAGAAGCAGACTCCCCACTGAGCAGGGAGCCCAATGTGGGGCTCAATCCCAGGGCCCTGAGATCATGACCTGAACCGAAGGTGGACCCTTAACCAACTGAGCCACCCAGGCGCCCCATAGAATACCTTTTTCAAAATATTATTCACTACCACATCTAGCATATGTGCTTTGGTTCTTCCTTACTGTCTATAACCAGTCTGTGTTAAAACACTTGACTTTCTCTTTTAACTAGAAAAAGCACAGAATCCAAATACAGGAAGAATAAAACACAAATACAAGTACCTTACCTAAGCCTAGCATTTTGGATCAATCCTACAGAATTATAATATTCAAGGCAAGAGTGTTCAGCCTCCTATTAAATCAGGTAATAAAGATTTTTTTTTTAACTTTGAGTATTCTTTTTTTTTTTTTTTAAGTAATCTGTATACCCACAGAAGGGCTCAAACTCATGACCTTGAGATCAAGAGCTGCATGTTCTTCAGACTGAGCCGGCCAAGCGCCCCATAAATGAGGTAATGAAAATTTAATGTTACAGGCAATAAACCAAATGGAACCCCAGAAATATTTTAGGATAAAATTAATTATTTGGATTACTTTTAGACTGTATTGTACATCCCTGGGCACTGACAAACAAGTGACACATTAGGAATGGCAAGTATTTTGGAAGTGGGAAAGAAAAGAATTTGAATCCCAGCTTCCTCATTTACTAGCTAGGTTATCTTGGGAGAAATGATCTGATCTCCTCAAACCTGTTTACTCAACTATACTTTGTGGGAATGCTGTAAAGATTTAACAAAGTAAGGTTTGTAATTTGAACAGCACATAGAGTAGGTAATAATTATTATAAATAGCTCTTCATAAACATTGTGATGTTCCTTTCTCCGGACCACTCAAATGGCAAAGTATTAAACTGTTTCCTAGCAACTTGCTAACCACCCAAGAACTCTCCTACTTCATTCTGCAGAGCTTAGAAAAGCTAGGGCTAAAGATGTAGTAAGGAAAAGGTCTTTCAGAGCTTCTGACAGATACCATGAGATGAAAAGGGAAGCTAGAAAGAATGCAATCTGTTCCACATCTGACAAAATTCTGAAAGATACTGATGGACTTCTGCAACTTGGATAGTGAGCTTTTAAACAGACATTTGCCTCTTCAAAGATTTTTCTCTCTCCTATGAAACTTGTTGATTCTGAACTAACTGTTCTTCCCAAGGTGAGCAGCTAATCAGACAGATTTTATTTTAAAGATTTTATTTATTTGAGTGAGAGAGCAAGAGAGAGAAAGCATGAGAAGGGAGGAGAGGCAGAGGGAAAGGGACAAGCAGGCTTCGCACTCAGCAGAGAGCCTTACACGGGGCTCAGTCCCAGGACCTGGAAATAATGACCAGAGCTTAAGGCAGACACTTAACCCACTGAGCCACCCAGGCACCCCATGAATTCTCAGCTCAAAGTTTATATGGAAGAGTGTCAGGTAAAGGAAACCGCTTTCCTAATTTATATGTGAACTAGCGTCATTAGCCAAAGTAATTCACCCAACTATCACATGAAGTGATACTCAGATTACTGAAAATACTTGATCCCACCAGGCCAGCTATCAAGGAGACGTATACAGAAAATCAATACCCTTTTAGGAACAAAACCTATCTCCAAAGACCCCCACCCACTTAAAATTCACGTCAATCTAATTTTTCTCAAAAAAAAAAAAAAAAAAATCTGATAAAAACCAAAGGTGGGGTAACCTGGGTGGCTCAGTCAGTTAGGCATCTGCCTTCAGTTCAGGTCATGATCTCCAGGTCCTGGGATCGAGCCCCACATCCGGCTCCTGGCTCAACAGGGAGTCTGCTCCTCCCACACCTTCTCCCTCTGCCTCTGCCCCTGCTCATGTTCATGCTCTCTCTCTATATTGCTCTGTCTCAAATGAATAAATAAAATCTCTAAAACAAAAATCTATAACCTGGTTATCCATTAACATTTATTACTAGGGCACCTGGGTGGCTCAGTCATTAAGCGTCTGCCTTCAGCTCAGGTCATGATCCCAGGGTCCTGGGATGGAGCCCCACATCGGGGTCCCTGCTCAGTGTGGAGCCTGCTTCTCCCACTCCCCCTACTTGTGTTTCCTCTCTCGGTGACTCTCTCTCTCTGTCAAATAAATAAATTAAATCTTAAAAAAAAAAAATTATTCCTAGGGACGCCTGGGTGTTAAGCATCAGACTCTTGATCTCGGCTCAGGTTTTGATCTCGGGGTCATGAATTCAAGCTCTGTGTTGGGAATGAATGCTGTACATAGAGCATACTTACAAAATTAAAAAATTAAAATTAAAAAAACTTATTCCTGTCATACTTTTTAAAGGCTAGGACCAATTTCTTCTATCGCTTGGTACTTAGAAATATTTAATAAATTTGATGATTTGGGAAATTTAAATATTTGTGAAACTGTATTATATGACTGCATATGTTCAGAATACCTCTGAAAAAACACATAAGGACCTGATAACAGTAGCTGCCTCTGAGAAACACAACTAGGGAATAAGGGAAAAAGGGTTTAATTTTTGCTATATACAGACTTTTGTCCTGTTGAAATTTTTTATCATCTGTAAACATTATTTTATAAACATACAATTTTAAAAGTACTAAGTTAAAAGATGCTTATCACCGGCTTGGTGAACATAAAACTAACAGAAATATTATACTTGTCACTTGTATAAACATCTACAAGGTATCTATGCTGATATCTGGAATATGCTTTGCCCCCAATATATCATTTCATCATCGGAGTTACCGCTCAACTTAATTGGAAAAGAGGAAGACATGAGTTCAAGATAGTTAGACTATGCAGGATGGGGTCCACAATGGTGGAGGAGACCTTAGATTTTGTCTGGTCCCAGGAATTCAGCTAGATAGCTATCAAATCATTTCTTTTTTTTTTTTTTTTTAATTTATTTGACAGAGAGAGAAATCACAAGTACGCAGAGAGGCAGGCAGAGAGAGAGGAAGGGAAGCAGGCTCCCTGCTGAGCAGAGAGCCCAATGCGGGGCTCAATCCCAGGACCCTGGAATCATGACCTGAGCCGAAGGCAGAGGCTTTAACCCACTGAGCCACCCAGGTGCCCCGCTATCAAATCATTCTTAACACCCACAGAGAACTCAGCAGGAGACCTAAGAAAAGAACAGCTTCAACTCTACAAATAGAAAAGTGACCACTTTTTGCAGGAATGACAATACAGAAAAACTCACCTCAAAAAAGAGAACAAGAAGCAGTACTGACTGCCAGGGACCAAACCAGTACAGGTATACTGATGTTGGAAGGTGCTGTACCAGAGTTGAGAATAGCGATTTTAAAGATAATAGCTGGGCTTGGGAAAAAAAAAAAAAAAAAAAAAAAAAGGAAGAAGACACGAGAGGATCTCTTTCTGAAGAAATAAAAGAATTAAAATCTAACCAAATAGAAATCAAAAAGGTTATTAATGAGATGCAATTAAAAATGGAGGCTGTAACTGCAAAGATAAATGAGACAGACGAGAGCATTAGTGATACAGAAGACAAAATGACGAAGAATAAAGAGGCTGAGAAAAAGAGAGATAAACAACTACTGGATCACAAGGGGAGAAACACAACCATGCAGAAAAAGTGACTACACTGGACTTACTGAGACACAGTACAGTGGTATCTGATACGACTCCTTTAAGAGAGAATTTTGTCAATAATTCTGACACTGCAGCTTCTGAATTAACCATCACACCACTACCAGTATACTTCTCTGTACAAAACATCCCAACCACTCTTTCCTACTACTTCTTTTCCAAATGTACAGTACCACGCTAGTTATACTGTCCTCTGCAAAGATGCGTTTTAATTATTCCACCCAAAAGCCAATTTGTTATATATCAAACTCTACTACATTAAACATTTTTTGTATTTAAAAAAATCCTACTGGCTAAAATGGGTCAATCTATACCACTTCTACTTCAACAAAGCAACAGTCCAATTACTTACTAACGTGCGAGCTGTCGGTATACAATTCCAACCTATGAATTCATCAATTTCCTCTCTATACCATTTTTGTAACTTTTGTAGAAGCAATCTTCACCTTCCCTTTCCCAAGGCCATGGCCACCACCTCAATTCAGATCTTTATTTTCTACTTGCAGCAGCTGCCTACATTTTCCTAACTAGAGAATCTTCCTCTTCAATACATAACAGTTACCATCAGCTCAGTCTTCCTGAATAATACTGGTCCTCAATGAACAAAAAATGACTCTCCGTCTGTTTTTTACTTCCAAATGCCTAGCTTGTGTTTTGATTACCTGGAAGTTTTCTCCTAAATAACAGACAGGCTCTTTCCTGACTGCTCTTAAAACTCCCAAAGTCTGGAATGCCTTTCCCCTTCCCTCCACTAATCTGAATCTTCTCAACTCCCAACTGCTACCTGGATTAAATTCCTGGTTTCCCTGCCTTGTTGTAAGGAATCACATCTTTCTTCCTTTCATTTAGCTTCCATTACCCTATTATTTGGAAAAGGAGACAGGAAATACCTCAAAGAACTGTTGTAAGGATTAAATACAATATATAATCTTTATAAAGATCTTTGTACATACTAGGTGTTCAATAAATGGTATCCTATATAAGAGAACACTAATTAGACACTTTCTCATTTTCCTTATGTAAATGTCCTTTCTCCAAGTCAAAAAAACTTTTTTATAAAAGCCCTGGTGGAAGAATTCACCAAGCAACTCTGTTCCAAAGTTATTGAGAATCCAAATCTGTTTAATTCTTTTTGTACTGAAAAAGGCTTTTAGGATAGGGATTATTCTCGAAAATAAGGATCACTTCCTTAGGTGAAGACTGGAAAGGACATGGCATTCCAGGCAGCCCAAGAATCACCCAAGAGTACAGATAATGCTTCAAAGATCAAATCAAAGTACCTAAATCCTAGAAACTCCACTGTCTCTTCCAGCCAGCCTACCCAGCTGCAGGCACCACAGATGAGTCTGTGAAGAGAGGCCACCAACAACCCAGATGACCCATGTTTAGAAGACTCCAGTAGGAATACAGAGCAAAGGGAATAGGAAAAGGAAAAGAAAAAGAAAAAACTGGGCAGAAAAATAAGAGCTAAATTCCTCCATTTTCCCCTACCCACTCACGTTGCATGGGAGGAAGCAGACAGAATGCAAAGTAAGTAACCACTTTTAGGAGAGTACGACCTGACTTTGAATCTCCAACCCCCTAATTCCTCATAAATAGCAACAGCCATTTCACAAAATTATTATGAAGATTAAGCTCAATGTACACGTCCTAGAATATGGCAGAATTTCAACTGATACTGTTTCCATTCCCCATGTCTTTGACTTCCATGCTATCCTTTAAAAAGAACAGAAGAAAAACTTTATGACAAAAGAGGAAGGACACAAAACAGTATAAATGAGGATATTATATAAGTATCAGCTTAGATATAACTTAATATTAACTGAAATTAAATCTAAGAGAAAAGTAGGCAATAAAGACAAACATTTTATGTGATTAAGAATCTGAACTCTGAGGGACATCTGGGTCGCTCAGTCGGTTAAGGATCTGACTCTCAATTTCAGCTCAGGGTCCTGGAATCAAGCCCTACCTCAGGGCTGCGCACTCAGCAGGGAGTCTGCTTCTCTCTTTCTCCCTCTCCCACTAACCCCTTCCCACATGTGCACTCTCTTTCTCTCTCTCTAAAAAAAAATAATAAATCTTTAAAAACAAAAAAATACGAACTCTGGGGTGCTCCTGGGTTGCTCACTCGTCATGATCTCAGGGTCCAGAAATCAACACCTGACTCAGGCTCCAAAATGGGCACAGAGCCTACTTAAGATTCTCTCTTTCCCTCTCCCTCTGCCCCTTCTCCCCCCTCATCGTGAGCACGTAGTCTTATTCAGGAAAAAAAATAAAAAAGAATATGAACTCTGATGTTAAGATGCGAGATTCAAATCCTGACTAGCTGTATGATTCTGGCAAGTCACTTAAAGTTACTGAGACTTGATTTTGTTATCTATAAATGGGAATAATAATAGCACCAATACTGATGAAAATTAAATAACACATATGAAGTGTTGGATATAATCCCTAACAAAGAATTTAAATCTAAATCTAAATTAATAGATTATGATAAGAAATTTTTTTCCTCCTGTTAAAAAATAGCTTCATTAAAATAGAAGGATTAAGAAATGACAGTTTTAATTATTGAGATGATCTACTTCAGTGTTTCTAAACTTTATGGTCTCAACACCTTCATACTTAAAAATTATTATGGAACCTAAACAGCTTTGGCTTAAATAGGTTTTATCTATGTACATTTACCGCAACAGAAATTAAAACTAAGGGGCACCTGGGTGGCTCAGTCGGTTAAGCATCTGCCTTTGGCTCAGGTCCTGATCCCAGAGTCCTGGAATCAAGCCCTGAGTCCCGCTCTCTGCTCAGCAGGAAGCCTGCTTCTCCCTCACCCTTTCCTTGCCACTCCCCC
Source organism: Lontra canadensis (assembly GCF_010015895.1). Taxonomy (NCBI): domain Eukaryota; kingdom Metazoa; phylum Chordata; class Mammalia; order Carnivora; family Mustelidae; genus Lontra; species Lontra canadensis. Next base: position 14,910,327 of record NW_022631019.1, read on the forward strand.
TCCTTACAGACTTTCTGTGTCAAATAAATAAATAAAATTATTTTTTTTTTAATAAATTAAAACTGGGGTGCCTGGGTGGCTCAGTAGGTTAAAGCCTCTGCCTTCAGCTCAGGTCATGATCCCAAGGTCCTGGGATCAAGCTCCACATCAGGCTCTCTTCTCAGCGGGGAGCCTGCTTCCCGTCCTCTCTCTCTGCCTGCCTCTCTGCCAACTTGTGATCTCTGTCTGTCAAATAAATAAATAAAATATTAAAAAAAAGAAAACTAAGAAAATTTTTGAATATTAAGTTATTTTGAGGTACCAATAATAAAACAATTACATGTTAATATAAGTAACATTCTTGGGGCGCCTGGGTGGCTCAGTGGGTTAAGCCTCTGCCTTCGGCTCAGGTCATGATCCCAGGGTCCTGGGATCTAGCCCCGCATCGGACTCTCTGCTCGGCAGGGAGCCTGCTTCCCCTTCTCTCTCTCTGTCTGCCTCTCTGCATACTTGTGATCTCTGTCTATCAAATAAATAAATAAAATCTTTAAAAAATATATATATATAAGTAACATTCTTTATTTTAATTTAGGGGAAACACTGGCATTGTTTTAAATTCTGCAAACCTCTTTAATGTCTTTAATACCTAGTTTACTAGACCAGGTGAAATCTTAACATGTGCTTCTGCATTCAGTTGCAACATGTTATTTTGAAGTCTATGAATAAAATCTAATCTTGGGGTGCCTGGGTGGCTCAGTTGTTAAGTGGCTTCCTTCAACTCAGGTCATGATCCCAGGTTCCTGGGATCAAGCCCCACATCCGGCTCCCTGCTCAGCCTTCTTCTCCCTTTCCCTCTCCCACTTCCCCTGCTTGTATTCCCTCTCTTGCTGTCTCTCTCCCGTCAAATAAACAAACAAATCTTTAAAAAGAATAAATTTTAAAAAATAAAAATATATTAATAGCCTTTCCTGATAACTGTGGATATTCTTTTTTGCTATTACACCAAAACTTGACAAGTGGTAGTTCTTAAGGATTAGAGATGATATGGAATCTGAAACCATATTAACTTTTCACACAGTTAAATTAAAATTAGTTGTTTTATTTGCATTTTAAGTGGATCTTTCACCTACACATAATTCTGGAATATCTGTATTGATCACCTAGGAAATGTTGTTACATTAAGTTATGCATGTTTTCCAAATGTCGACACATTTCATTGTACAGTAGTAAAACAAAATCTGTTAGTATCACCACTGATTTCCTCAGAAAAGTCTATTAAAGTATTGGGAAGCTGTCAAACTCATGGTAGCAAATACAAGTTTCCAATATTCTAATTTTCACTTGAAACCTATAATTTTATTATTGTCAAGAGTTTTCAGTGAAGTGACAGGCACACTCATTTATTTCTGAAAATATGTCTGCTAAATATCCAAGTCGGAATACAGTTTATCATTCTTTCAAGTTAAAATGGCGTTACATAAAAAAGCAGTTAGTGAAATACTAACACTCTATGTTAACTATACTGGAATTGAAATTAAAAAAACAAAACAAAACAAAAGGAGTGGTTAAGTGTGCCTGGGTGGCTCAGTCATTTAAGCATCTGATTCTTGATTTCAGCTCAGGTCATCTCACAGGCTCATGAGATGGAACCCAGCATCAGACACCACACTGGTGCAGAACCTGCTTAAGATTCTCTATATCCCTTCCCCTCTGTCTGTTCCCAGCTCATGCGCTCTCTAAAGAAAATTTTTTTAATTTAAATTCTGAAAAAGTGGTTAGTTCTGCCTGCAACTCACTCACACAAGTCGTCTGAACCACTACTGGAGGGAGGCCTGGGTGATGCAGTCAGTTAGGTGTTCGAGTTCTTGTTTTGGCTCAGGTTGTGATCTCAGGGTCGAGAGATCAAGCCCCATGTCAGACTCCATGCTTCGTGTGGAGTCTGCTTCAGATTCTCTCTCCCTCTCCATCAGCCCCTCCCACTAGTGCATGCACACACTCTCTCTAAGACAAATAAATAAATAAATCTTTTTTAAAAAGCCATTATTAGACAACTATGTAACAGAAGTGCTTTATGCATGCCTCCCATTTCCTCACACAGAACATTAAAAAGACGTCTACTGAAGGGTCAAGATTTAACAAAACAAGTTTTACTGTTTCATGAACTATATTAAGACAAAAAAAAAAGATATTAAGTGAAACTGGCACCTTTGTTTTTCGTTGAGAATGCATGTTGGTGAAGAATACAGTAATTCTGAGGACAGTTTGGTACCACTATCTTGATTCATTCTAAGGCTCCAGCAGTGTGACCCACCTATGATTTTACACCATCAGTGAAGATGTCAATAAAGTGAAAAAGGAAAAAATACCTCAGAACAATTATTAAAATAGTTCTGACCTCATCTCTCTCTAAAAAGCATGCTATCCTATGAAAACCATATTCTTTCATATAGGGCTCACTAATGCCAGGAGCAGAATTTCGATACTACTACTATCCAAAATAAAAATCCCAGAGCATTATAAATCTAGGTAAGCAGGCCAGAAGCACACTGCTCCAAGTCAGGGCACCAGAGAACCCCATAAATGTAGTTATGCTAAATTCATGAAAAAATGGTCATCAAATGAGGTCATGAAAAAAATCCAAAGGGCTTTTCATTCACACTGACAGAGAACTACTGTGCATTTGAGAAAGGAAATATGATTACTCATTAAAGTTCTTTCTGGGGAAAAAAAAAAAAAAGAACAAACTGGTATTTATGCTGGAATGCATTCCGTTAGCCCTAGTATAAAATGCTAAAATAAATGTAGCAGTAGCAACCTTTAATACTGTTTCCCCAGTGTAGCCATTCCGTCTAGGCCTCAGCCCAGGGTCACGTAGCTCTCCATCTTCAACTCATCTTTTGGATCTTACACTCGATGCCCTTTCAACACAGCCTCACTAACCGGCACAGTTTAAACCACTAGGAAAACAAACTCACTTGTTCTTTACTTCTCTTAAACCTCTTTTCCTTTTCTCTAGCTTCATCTTAAGCAGTTAAACACCCACACCTCATGAGATGTCTTTCTGGAATGGGTACAACTGAGATGGACCAAGTCAGTGGCTCCAATTTAGGACAAGAACTCTGGAGTTGAATCGTATACATCCCACACAAAGCTCTTTATAAACTTGAACCAATAATGTCAGCCAACATCTAGGATTCAAAGAACTTAAACATATTTCAATTAGAAGCTCAGAATTTAACTGAAATAGATCAAAAACACTTAACTCGGGAGGCAGTTTACTCACATCACAGTCTAGAGCACAAACGCGATTTTACCATTCCCGTTCTTTCACTTACTACCTTTGTAACTTCTGGGGAAGTTACATTTAACTTTTTTTTTAAAGACTTTATTTATTTGACAGAGATCACAAGTAGGCAGAGAGGCAGGCAGAGAAAGAAAGGGAAGCAGGCTCCCCGCTGAGCAGAGAGCCTGAGGCGGGGCTCCATCCTAGGACCCTGGAATCATGACCTGAGCTGAAGGCAGAGGCTTTAACCCACTGAGCCACCCAGGTGCCCCTAACATCTTTATTAATATGTGTCTTCAACTGGAAATTGAGGACAATAATCGTACCTACACTTCATAGGGTCAAGAAACAGGTTAGAGGATTTACATAAGGCATCTAACCCAGTGCATGGTATACATTGGGCATACATTAAACCACGGCTAGTATTAATCTCCAAGAGCAATTACTCCAAGAGCATAATAGCACTGGTGTCTCAGTGATTCCCAGGGTCCAGCAAAGGGACCAGATTTCCAGAGCCCTGAAGACAAGGGGTAACAAAATATGGACTCATTTTCCACTCCACCTTCATTAGCCAAGGCAGCTGCCAAGAACAAAAGCCACGTCTCCCGATACCTGGCAGACAAATGCGGTACCACCTCACGAAGTGACTGCTTCTCTGAGGTGCCCACAAATGTATTTGGGGAGAAGCTTCAAGAACAAGTTGAGGAGCATCTGTCCTTCTACAAGACAGGAGAGATTCCACAGAAGAATCTGGATGTCATGAAGGAGGCAATGGTTCAGGTAGAGGAAGCGGCTGCTGACATGGTGAGGAAGCGGAGAAGCAGGTAAAGAAAGGCTTAAAGGAAGAGAAGAAATGGCTGGCTGCCCTCACCCTTGTGTCTTTGGAAAACAGCAAGAGTACCCCAGAGGACTGTGAGGGGACAAATGAAAGACCCAAAAAGAAGAAAAAGCAAAAAGCCCGGGAGACTCCACAGGAGAACGGAATGCAGAGCATGCTGGCTCTGTCTCGGTCTCAAAACTAATGAAAAAGAAAGCTCCTTCCAAGGAGGTGCTGGTTGGTACTGATCCTAGAGAGACAGCTGGCAGTACAAGTCTTCCCAAGAGGAAGAAATCTTTCCCCAAAGAGGAACCAGTTAGTGATGCTGAAGAGGCAGGAAACAGGGGCATCCCCAACAAAAATTCTCTTCCAAGGAGGAGCCACTCAGCAGTGGACCTGAAGAGGCTGCTGGCAGCAAGAGCAGCAGCTCCAAGAAAAGAAGAAAGCTCCAGAAGCTAGCCCAGGAAGATGAGAATGGGCATTTACCTGGTGGGCATCACCCACATGACATTTCCCAACCCATCCCTTATATCCCAATAAAAACAAATTCACAAGGAAAAAAAAAAATCAGAATAGCAGCAGAACCAATGACAAAGCAATAGAGAATCTCCCTCAGAGTTCAATTACATATTTATGTAACAGCTTAAGTAACGTTAACTGTGAATAAATTTTCACCATGTTGTATATTATATTCCCTTCATAGGATATGTACTATCAAAGCCGTAGCATCTAAACATTTAGTACACATATCTAATACTGAGATTATTAAACAGAACTTAAAATGTTCACATTTTCCAGCAGACACTATGTAGTGGCAAGGGTAACGAACTGTGACACTAAGTTTATGTTAACAAATTTGTCTAAGAGTAAGATGAGTGACAGGTAAGCAAATAAAAAACCATAAAATTGGTGTTCATAGGACACCGATCAAAAGACATTTGGGGTTTAATAAAATCAGGAAACAAATTGAGAGCTGCTGGGAGGGGTGGGGGGGGAATATGGTGTTCAGGTTATGGACATTGGGGAGGGTATGTGCTATGGTGAGTGCTGTGAATTGTATAAGACTGATAATTCACAGACTTGTACCCCTGAAGCAAATAATATATTTTATGTTAATTTAAAAAAAAAAGAAATAACTTTTGCTTATTTCATACTAATGATTTATATAATCAATGCAACACTATTTACTTTTTCCTGTCAACTGGGGCAAGAAGCATTCTTTGAATAATCCATATAACTGTTCATATTATCTAATAAAAGAAGTTCATATTATCTAATAAAACATAAAACAATAAAACCAGCAGACATGGGTGAAAAAGTTTTTTTTAAGGTTTTATTTATTTGACAAAGAGAACAGGAGAGCACAGGCAGGGGGAGTAGCAGAGGGAGAGGGAGAAGCAGGCCCCCTGCTGAGCAGGGAGCCTGACATGGGGCTTGGTCCCAGGACCCTGGGATCATGACCTGAGCCTAAGGCAGTAGCTTAACCAACTGAGCCAGCTAGGCACCCTGGTGAAAGAGAGTCCTATCTGTATCTCATGAATGAATATCAAGCATCAACAATGAGTTAGTGGTGCTGGTGGGGAGAGGAGTGGGGGGATAGGGTAACTGAGTGATGGGCATTAAGGAGGGCAGGTGGTGTGATGAGCACTGAGTGCTACACGCAACTGATGACTTACTAAACTCTACTCTGAAACTAATTATGTACTATAGGTTGGCTAATTGAATTTAAATAACAACAAAAACAATGAGTTAGATGAGATAGAGCCATACAAAAAAGAAAGTTTATTTTGACTTTTTAAATGACAAAGAATAATGTCAACAAGATCAAGTCTTGAATAATGGCACTTACTAGTAATGGCATCTTCTTTACCAAAAAAACCATGAGAGAAAATGAAACTTTGCTTTTCTTTACATTTTTCATTACAAGATACTGGATTTCGCTTTTGCAACTGTTTATTTTTAAGTAACAAGGTAAAATTCTAAAACTGATCCTGTTGCTACTACGAAGTATGAACAATGAGACTGGGGGTGGTGAAAGAGAAAAGCTAGCGCAAGCCCTAACAAAGGCCCAGAACACCGGCTTGGGCTAAACTCCCCAGAGTATGAAAGCACTCTTTGTCTTTCTGGTCAATGCAAGACCATTGAATGTCCTAGTATATAGTTGGGTGGGGGGGGGAGGCAGAAGAGGGAGGATGGGAGTTCTGCCTCTTTAGGGGATGTCTCCTCAGCTGCCTGGCTACAGTAAGGATGAAGACTGTAAAAGCACAGAAAAGCTCCCAAGCATGCAGCTACCCAGTCGTCTATTAATACATACCAGCAAAAAAGCACTCATGGTGGGGGTGGGAGACATTCATGTGCCTTCATTACACTACATCTTACTTTACTACTGAACAAAATTCTAGGACATGGATTTCTATTTCACATTGACCCTCTCAATCTAGTTCATTCAGAAAACCACAAAGGAAATAAAGTGTTTTGGCTTCCAATTTGGACTCCAGCAATAATAATCTCCTCCCTTGTACTCAGAAAAGTTTAAATTAAGAAAGACCTTTCAGGGACACCTGGGTGGCTCAGTCGGTTAAGCATCTGCCTTCGGCTTGGTCGTGATTCCAGGGTCCTGGGATCAAGTCCCACATCATGCTCCTTCCTCAGCAGGGAGCCTGCTTCTTCTCCCTCTGCCTGCTGCTCCCCCTGCTTTGTGTGCTCTCTCTCTGACAAATACATAAATAAAAACTTAAAAAAAAAAAAAAAAGGAAAGACTTTTCTTTTTTTTTGCTCAAATGTTTTTCAAAAAAACAAATAAGCAGCGTAAGTTCTCTAACAAAGGCAACAGCTCAAGTTGTTTCAGCGCACTCTGTTTACTCTATTTACCAAAAAAAGGACCTCTCAAGTCCGTTTCAGCGCACTCTTTTACTCTACTTACTACGAAAACTGTACACCCTCAGGGTGTGGACCACAACCATTTTCATCATTGCTATAACTTAATGAACTGGAGGGAAGTTAGTGAAAGAAGCTGTCATAGTCTAATTAAATTTGACTGATAACCCATTGTATAATTTCTATGAAGCTACAATTGGCATAAGACACTACTTCTTTTGAAGTTCTAAACAAAAGGCTCATTTTCCAGTATTATGATTAAAAATGAAAATGTTGATTTGCTGAAAATACACACACACACACACACACACACACAGCCCTAGTTAATGTCTTTAGTGCTGGAAATTTTCATTTCAAAATCCCACTCATGACTCAAGATTTTATACATGCATATGGATGATTTTGAGCAGCACTAGTTTAGCATTCCAAGAAGCAAATCCAATTGCAAATGTATTTTAATAATTTACATTTATTCTGAGAGTTATGCAGACTTTGGTTAAATAGAAATTTTGCTTGTAACACTACTTTAAGAATCACTGAATTCTATCTTTTGAGCTGAAATGAGTAGGATATTATAAAATCAGCAATTTGGAAAAGTCCTGGGAGATAATCTTACAAAATATACGTGTAATAATGAAGGAGGGTAGGGGAAGATAGCCTCAGAAGTTAAGGCCACACAGCTCAATGTCCTTTACACAGACAGTAGAAAATAAAAAAGCCAAATTCATATACAGTTTGCAACCTCAATTTTACTGGATCATAATTTGCAAATGAATAAATCTTCTACTAGTCCCAAAGGGCCTCTAAACAATTTTCTGGAAACCATACTGACTTCTGAAGTGAAATGGTATTTTGGTGAGAATTAAAAATATGTAATAGAGGACCCCTGGGTGGCTCGGATGGTTAAGCATTTGCCTTCAGCTCAGTTCACGATTCCAGGGTCCTGGGATTAAGCCCTGCATCGGGCTCCCTGCTCAGCTGGTAGCCTGCTTCTCCCTCTTTCTGCTGCTCTCCCTGCTTATGCTCTCTCTCTGCCAAATAAATGAAATCTTAAAAAAATAAAAATAAGAATGTATAATAAGAACAAAGAAAACCATCTGAATTTATTTAGTAAATAAATATATTTTGGTAATAAAAGGAAGGAGCAAAAATTATTTATTTTAAAAATAAGGCATAACTACAGATATAACCACAGTCTGTAGGTCAGTAGCTCTCTTGGGCTAATAACTATAACTAGTTTTTACAAGAGCACTTGATAACCCTTAAACAAACAAACTGCAAATGGCGCAGAGGATATAAAGTAGAAAGTACCAGCAGGGATGGATCTGAGGTAGAAAGTCTTCTTCTGCAGGTAACCACAGTCAAGTTTCTAACACATCTTCCCACAAATATTCTATACATAAACGTACACTTTCATTTTTAACAACTCTTAAAAACTGCTTCTAAATTCATCTAAAATGTCAGATCACGATAGGTTTAAGAAAGGAGAATGAAATTCCTAACATGGGTCATTCACAATTATGAAAACATGATGATTATTACACGAGAGAAAAATTGCAAAATAGAGAAAATAAATGTACTAAGTGTTAACTAACAGCACCATGTGGTCTAATTTTCCATCTGCAAAGACCATTTTCAGCATATAATTTCACACAATGGAGCCAATAAAAATATACACACTAAGGGCACCTGGGCGGCTCTGTGGTTAAGCATCTGATTTGGCTCAGATCATGATCTCAGGGTCCTGGGATCAAGATCTGTGTCAGGCTCCCTGCTCAGCAAGGAATCTGCTTCTCCCTCTCCCCCTGCGCCCCTCTCCCACCTGCTCATGCTTGCTCTCTCTCTCATATAAATAAAATTTATAAAAAACTAAAAAATAAAAAATGCTACCCAAGAAAAATAAAAGTAGCCACTGATTCTTTTACGATTTTCATATTATAAGCACGTTACCAAAACTTTGTAAAATAGAAAATTTCAAAACTACCCACAAATCTGGGGACCCTGGATGGCTCAGTCGGTTGCGTGCCCAGCTCTTGATTTCAACTCCATCCTGATTTCAGGGTCCTAAAATCAATACATGCATCGTGCTCCATGCACAGCAGGGTGTCTGCTTGGGATTTCTCTCCCTCTCCCCTTCTCTCAGCCCCTCCCCCAGCTCTTGCATGTGCACTCACTCTCTCTCTCTCTCTCTCTAAAATAATCTTAAAAAAAAAAAAAATACATATAGGGGCACCTAGGTGGCTCAGTTGGTTAAACATCGGCCTTTGGCTCAGGTCATGATCCCAGGATCCTGGGATCAAGCCCTGCATGAGGCTTCCTGCTCAGTGGGGAGTCTGCTTCTCCCTCTCCTCCCTGCTCACACTCTCTCTCAAATAAATAAAATCCTTAAAAATAATAAAAGTTAAAAATTAAAATTAAAAAATACATATATATATATATTATACACACAAATACACACACACAAAAAACCATACAGAATTATTTTGTTCCTCAAGTGTTTATATATAGCTAGAATAAAAGTAAAATCTTCAAGTCTGAAACACTTAGGGTCAGAGCAGCAGGAGACACATTCCTTTTTATTAGTGTTTCCTAACTGTTGGTGTATACTCTAATTGTGTCTCTAATGTTTTTAAAAAGAAAAATGTTACTCCTTTGACAGATCCTGACCTGATCATTCAAATCTGTTATGGAGCCCAGGAAAAGAATCACTGCAGGTTATCCACAACTCATCTCCAGAGCTCTTCCAGACCACCCACCATCTGCCCAATCCACTGTATATTCTCAGCATTCCTAGTTCTAGGACAATCCTCACACCACTATTTTGGCCCTATACCGTTGATCCTACTTTTTGACAAACGCTTTAACTGACAACCTCATTGGGATCACCAACCCAGCCTATCCTGTCAGTCAGTCCTATCCACCACACCAGCTGAAAAACAGACACAAGCCAAATTCAAGTGAGGATGGAAACCCACTCTTCATCTGGCCTTCCCACACAAAAGAAACAGATACAGTGAGATATTACATTCTTCAGCTCAAATGCAACGGAGGACTACAGAGAACAGAAATACTTTCAGTACTGTTAAGATTTAGTCATTCATTCACTCATTCATCATTCAACAAATATTTATTAAGAGCCTACTTCATGCCAGACATTTTTAGGAATAGGAGATAAAGTGAGTAACAACAAAGACCCCACCCTCTTGGAGTTTATATAAAATCAGTTAACAGTAAGTCAACATCTTGGTAATGACATTTTCATCCTAAGGTTTTAATCTTCATATACTCAAAAACAAAACAAATTAAAAACTGTAAAACAAAAGTGTTAAAAGAAAAAGGGGCACGGATGGTTTCGTTTAATGTTATGAACAAATTCACAATGTAATCTGCACTAACAGTCATACTAAATATATTTTGGGGGGAAAAACAGGTTTTTCCCTTTATAGGCTATCAAATCTCAATCTCCTATTGAACTATGATAGATATCTATTCTAACTATTAGCGAGGGTGACCACAAAGCAACCTGTAAAAGCTAAGAGTGAATGGCTATTACGGACAAAGAATACACTAGGCAACTAGAATATAAAAGGGTAAAAGGGAATTAGTAAACGTACATCCATGCTGGGCATTATACTACAAAACACAGTCTCATCCTCAAAGAGCTTACAATTTGGTTAAATTATATATGTGTATAACAAATAATCATTCAAGAAGTTTTCTGAGGAATGCCAATCCATAACATCAGTGACTGTGTAGGACTTCAGAAAACAAGAATTTCTGGACTACAGAAGAATTTGTGGACTACAAATGATTAGGAACCATCCACAAGGAAGAAAAGACTGAAATGGATTGTACAGGAAGGTTAAGACTGAGAAGTAAAAGACCAAGAGGCTTTCTTAGTAAAGAAAACACAGAGGCAAGAATGTACGTGGAATATTCTACGATTTTATATTGTGACTGGTACCAGTACTGCAAATGAACAGGAGGTCCACAAAAGATCAGAAAGTCATAGGATGGCAGAGCTAGAAAGAATTCCAAATTCTACCCACATTCTTCCACAGATGAAAAAAGTGAAACTCCGGAAGGCCACCAAATAAGGCCACACAGTAAGCTGACGGCAAAGTTAAGATTATAATCTAGGTTTGCTGATGTTTATGACTGAACACTAGCTCCCTTCGGACTATGAACTAATGGCAGGATGATCCAAGAGAAAACATGCAGCAGGTATTTAGGCAAAGGTCCAGGTAAAGAAACAGTATGGATTTGTTATCATTTAAAGATAAGGTTTAAAGTTATAGGAGCAGGTAAAATCTTGGGGAACTATATGGAAGAAAACAAGAGCCAAATCTGAAAAACTGTACAGGGATCATGCTCTCTTCCCCCCACATACCTGTCTTACCCACAAAATGGACACTACTGCCATTTTTTCACATTAGTGGATAAGACATGGTGTCACTGTGCATGTGGCAGGCCATTTTGTTCTTCTCCTCTAAGCAGTAAGCCCTGACCCAGACTCTTAAGGTCCCAAGTTCTGCTGGTGACTATGTTAAACCCAAAGAAGTTAGAAGGGATGACAAAAGCAGAATGTTTCGAGATTTGAAGGAACCAATGTGATCATCTTTCTACTCACCCCTTAAAAGTTCTAAGTAAGAGAAAAACAACTGTGAGAGAAATTAAAATGTCAGCTTTACTACTAATAAAACCTCGACTAGAGGGGTGCCTGGGTGGCTCAGTGGGTTAAGCCTCTGCCTTCAGCTCAAGTCATGATCCCAGAGTCCTGGGATCAAGCCCCACATCAGGCTCTCTGCTCGGCAGGGAGCCTGCTTCCCCCCTCTCTGCCTACTTGTGATTTCTGTCAAATAAATAAATAAAATCTTTGAAAATAATAATAATAAAATAATAAATTTTAAAAAGAACCATTCATTCATAATATACATAAAATGACCGTTTTGGTATTTTCTGTCTGCCTTAGGATGAAGTTCATTTCAATCTCACTCCAAGATTTTCTACCTTAGCTCAGATCATCACTGAACCTACTTATTCCCCTGTACTCCCCCAAAAAGTTCATCATCTTCCATCTTCACAAAATTCATTTTTTAACTTGTGGTATAATTGGCATACAGCTTTATAATAGCTTCACATTTTGCAATGTACACTGCAAAATGATCATCATGGTAAGTCTAGTTAACATCCATCACAATAGTTTTTTTTTTTCTTATGATGAGAACTTTTAAGATCTACTCTCTTGGTAACTTTCAAATATGCAATACAGTATTATTAACCATAGTTGCCATGGTATACAGTATTATCTGCACAACTTATCTATCTTATAACTGGGAATCTATGCCTTCTGACTCCCTTTATCCATTTTGCCCACCACCCACCCCCGGTAACCACCAATCTGTTCTCTTTATCTATGAATTTTGTTTTGGGGTTCTGTTTTTGTTTTAAATTTCACATATAAATGCAATCATACAGTATTTTTCTTCATAAAATTCTTTAATGCTGGCTTTTCCAAGGAAAAATGAGAAAGAAGACTTATTGTGTCGATACAAAAACATGGCAGGAATTTTTTTTTAAGATTTTATTTATTTGAGGGGCGCTTGGGTGGCTCAGTCAGTTGGGCAGCTGCCTTCAGCTCAGGTCATGGTCCCAGTGTCCTGGGATCAAGCCCTGCATTGGGCTCCCTGCTCAGCGGGAAGCCAGCTTCCCCCTCTCCCATTCCCCTGCGCATGTTCCCTCTCTGTCAGATAAATAAATAAAATCTTTTTTAAAAAATAAAGTTCTATTCTTAAAAAAAGAAAAGAGTTTATTTATTTGAGAGAGCATGCATGGGGTGGGGAGCAGAGGGAGAGGGAGACAGACAAGCAGATCCCCTACTGGGTAGGGAGCCCGAATCAGGGCTGGATCCCAGGACCCTGAGATCATGACCTGAGCCTATGTCAGATGCTTAACAGACTGAGCCTCCCAAACACCCGACCTGTAGTATTTTAAAGGTTGATATTTCAGGGGCACCGGGTGACTCAATCAGTTAAGCCTCAGACTCTTGGTTTTGGCTCAGGTTGTGATCTCAGGATCATGGGATACAGCCCCAACTAGAGCTCCAAGATCAGCACAGAATCTGCTTATCCTTCTCGCACCACCCCTCCCCCTGCTCACACTCACGTGCACTCTCTCTCTCAAATAAATCTTTTTTAAAAAATTATTACAAGACTAATACTTCAGATTATGTCAACTAACTTGCCCTTTAAAACAGTATATTCTTTAGCAGCCATAAATTATTTTTTAGTTATATAAGCTTAGAACCTTATACATACTTTCAATGCTTCTTTAAAAAAAAAAGTCTGCTTCTCCTCTCCCCCAATCATGCACTCTCATATAAATCCTTACAAAAAAATTTTTTAAAGTTTAACTCCATTTGTGTTCTATTGTGCTAAAAAAACCTTTCAACTTTGCTTTTAAAGAGTTCAATTAAATAATCTTTTTAAAAAATCATAGCAATGAGAATGAACAACTATATACAACTGGTATCAATCTCACAAACAATGCTCAGTAAAAGAAACCTGAAACAAAAAAGAAAATTCTGTATGATTAGATTCACACAGACTTCAAACCTAACAAAAAATAAGTTATGCTATTAGAAGTAGGTCAGTGGACACAGATACTAACTGGAAGGAAACATGGGGGTCTTCTGTGGTTCTGTTTACAGTACATTTCTAGCTATTCTACACCATTGTTTTCAGTATGTGAAAATATTGTGATGTTCACTAACAACTGTTTTGGGATGGTTTGTTACACAGCAACAAAAGAACTTCATCTATGCACAAACACAACTCTTCCATTAAAATAAACTTAGAACGCAGCATTATGACCAAGTATGGCCAAGTCTAGAAACCCCATACATAAAACAGAATTGCTGTTAAAGATTAAATGAGTCAATCCTCTACACGGTAGCTGGCATAGACTCAGTGCTCAATAAATGTTAGCTCTGGGGTTTTTATTATTATTCCTTCAAAGCTCTCTAAATATGCCATATTCACTTTCCCTCCTGTATCTCTGCCTCACTTTCATCACCTAGGTCCTCTGAACTCACACAAATCCTAACTAGTCCTCAGGACCAAATATAAATCCTTTTTCTCCAACAAAGTATTTTATGACTACTCTTACCTCCAAACTTTCCCTTTTCTAAGGTCAACTGCATTTACTGAGTAAATGCACAGAACAGCAAAACATAATTATTAATGTATATATTTAAGTTTTGTTTATCTTCAAAGAATCCTATTTCATTTTCCCTACATGTTCCCCAGTACATAACAGAGAAGACACAATAAGCTCAGTAGAATTCACAAACTATTAGGTCCATCCATTGACCTGTCACACATATGAGTAATAATAGGAGTGTTCTAGTTGGATACCCCATGGGATCTTCTACATATCCCAAATACTTAAGTGACCACTGAAAACTAATCTGTAACTTCAAAGTCCTACCTCAATGCTCCACTGAGGAGTCAGGTGAGTAGCATAAAAAGAGGGGTGGGGAAAAAGTTTCACATTCTAAAATCCGAAGCTCAGTAAGAACATGCACCTATGTATAAAAAACAAAGGCTAACTCCTCCACCTCACTCTGTTCCTGGTATGAAGAAGAATGCTGAAGGTAAGGAGAAAGGTGTCACTTTTGAGAAAAGAGGCTCTCAGTAATGGCACAGCACTGGGGGAAGAATGAGAAAATTAAACACAACAATAATAGGAAGACACTACTGAGCACTCCTTGCAAGTTGCACTCCATGCTAAGCATGTACATGTACTTGTCATTTAAGGCTCAAAACAATTTTTGAAATAATGGCTCTTAAACCCATTTTAAAGATCAGGAAGCTGAGGAAAACAGACATTTGGTGGCTTTCCCACAGTCACACAGCTAGTAACAGTCAAAGCAGGGATGCCTGGGTGGCTCAGTTGGTTAAGCGACTGCCTTCTGCTCAGGTCATGATCCTAGAGTCCTGGGGTCAAGTCCCACATCAGGCTCGCTGCTCAGCAGGGAGTCTGCTTCTCCCTCTGACCCTCCCCTTCTTGTGCTTTTTCTCTCTCTCAAATAAATAAATAAAATCTTAAAAAAAAAAAACAAAAAAAAAAACAGTCAAAGCAAAGATTCAACCCAGGTCCCTGAGCTCCAATTCCAAAGAAGCTTATGGCCACCATCCTGTTCCCCTGTAATGAATTCATGTATTTATAAATAATGGGCTTAATGACTAGAAAGAATCTTAAACAAAGCTGTATTTCAATTCAAAAAGATCAAGGAGTTTAGGTAACTCTCAATAGTACTTCTTTCACTACATTATACAAAAACTGCTTTATGCCAAAGAATAAATTCTAAAATTACCAAATAAAAATAAAATCATGTGACCATTAAGACATCAAATAATTTCTATCTCCCTATATATCAGAAAACCAAAATCCAAGTGACTAATTCAAGCCATGTAACTTCTTTTTCTGTTAATTCATGACCAGTTCTGAAGTACAGGGTGAGAGAAGGAGGACAACTTTTTTTTGTGAATGTCATAAGTTAGTTGGAATTTAGTCACAAATGTAAACTTGCTGCTTTTCAAATAAACACCTCTTTATTTAATATGCTTTCACATACCTAATGCTTAATACTTAAGGCAGTTAGCATACACATACAGGACAAATTTCCTGCCAGGTCAAATAACAGATTTTTTTTCACTTTAGACTAATTCAAGTTCAACTGTGATTCAATTACTACAGTCCAGGCCAATATTATTGAGCACTTTCATGTAAAAAAATAACACAAACTTTGCCTCTCCCACTCTCCCTGCTTGTGTTCCCTCTCTTGTGTCTCTCTCTGTCAAAAAAATGAATAAAATCTTAAAAAAAAAAAAAAAGCAAGAAAGAAAAAAAGAAAATAACACAAATTAGATGTGTGAAAAACTTCTTTCCAGTGCATTTAACACATCAGCTGGGGGCTTAGTCTGCCAGTTTGCATTACACATGTGAATAATGTGTAATTGCACTTATACTAGTAGCAATGCTGAATTTCAGACTCAGGCAAGACTTATATCATGATAAATTTGGAGGCTAGAAATTTACAAGCCAAAACCACGTGTGAAGGCAAAACTGCCTAACTGGAAATAGAATGTTAAGAGTCATATAATCTAATCCCAATTAAAAATAAAATCCTCTAGGGCCACGTGGGTGGCTCAGTCGTTAAGCATCTGCCTTCAGCTGGAGTCGAGATCCCAGGATTCTAGGATCGAGCCCCACATCATGTTCTCTGCTTGGTGGAAAAACCTGCTTCTCCCTCTCCCACTCCCCAAGCTTGTGTTCCCTCTATCGCTTTGTCTCTATCAAATAAACAAATAAAATCTTCTAAATAAATAAATAAGTAAATAAAATCCTCTAGAAACTGTTGTACCTTTTGATACCAGGCTTCTTCTGAGATGTCTTCATGACCCTCCTCATTCCCTCTTAATGGTGCATTATCAAAATATCTGAAGATTGTAAAACATCTCTTGAGTCTCAAAAGATCTGCATTCTTTCTATCTGCCCTAGTCTACAATGACTCTGACTCAGTGGTTAAAAAATAATAATGATAAATTAAATAATACAAGGCAAAACATTTGAGGGGGGAAAAAAGTAATCAATCAAAAAAGAAAAACTTGATGCCTTTAGCACCTAAATTGAAAGAGATCAGAACATTTGGGCCAAAAATTGGCTTAAACCTTACTGGCACTAGAGTAAAAAAAAAAAAAAAAAAAACTATGATGGGAACAAATTGCTCTGAATGGGGGCAGGGTGGAGGGCGCTGGATGGCTCAGTCGGTTAAGCCTTGGGACTCTTGACCTCAGCTTGGGCCTTGATCTCATGTGTTCATGCTCCTTGTTTACTCCCTGCTGGGTGTGGAGCCTACTTTAAAAAAAAAAAAAAAAAAAATCTAATATGCCAATCCCCACCAAACAGAAGCTCCATAAATTTAGGTAGTTACCATACAGTGCAACAGTGGTTTCTGGAGTAGAATTCAGTGATTTATCACTGAATTTATACAACACTGCACTGTTGTATATAAGTCATTTATACAATACTGCACTGGTTAATTTTTTATTTTAAACAGAAAAAAAAAAAAACTTACCTGCAAAAAAATTTCTTTCCTACATTATAATTAAGTAAAATTTTGCACAGTGTCCATGAAAAACAGGAATACTACTAAATGGTATAATCCCAGGGATGACAAAGTGTATACAGTGAAGGCAATTACAAGAAGACTGAAATGCTCTGGTACACAGTTTTGGATGTGGTCTAGGGATCAATTAATGGACTGGAAACACATCATATTCTCGTCCTCAAATATCTCAAATATTATATATCTCCTCCTCAAATTCAAGTGGCATTCATTTTGGCCTGCCAATGAACTATTTTCCTAAATACTTAAACAGTATAACTTTTCGAAAAAAATTAATACCAACCATTTAAAATTGGTCAGGGGCACCTGGGTTGCTCAGTCAATTTAATGTCCAACTGTTGATTTTGGCTTGTCATGATCTTGGGGTCATGGGATCAAACCCCCCCATCAGGCTCTGCCTCAATGTGGAGTCCGCTTGTCCCTTTCCCTCTGCTTCTCCCCCACCCCGCTGTTCCTTCACCTGGACAGGTGCGCATGCATACTTCCTCTCTAAAATAAACAAATAAAAAGCTTTTAAAAATATATACATACATACACACATAAAATAGTCGAGCTAAAGACCTTCATTTTTTTGAAAATACATGCTAAGGTATGCCTTTTCTCAATTGTTAACCAAAAAAGGAGAAAGGGGGAGCCTGGCTGGCTCACTCAAAAGAGCATGTGACTCTTGATTTCATGATCATGAGTTCAAGCTCCATACTGGGTGTAGAGATGACTTAAATAAATAAACTTAAAAAAAAAAAAAAGAGAGAGATTAATATTTCAGTCATGCTTTTTTTTGTTACTACAGTGTTTTCTGGCTTTGTTCTTTACTACCAAATAGATCTAAAATTACCACCACATCAACTAACTGTTTCCTGTTTCAACTTCTCCAGGTTAAAAAACAAGTTCCACAAGGATACATCCAAAGTAAAACACGTTACCAAAAAAACAACATCAGCTACTATAAATTTAACAAGAGGCAATTTAATTATATATCCACTTAAAGCCACTAATTTCTCAATAACCATGTGCCCATTAAAATGCTAACATGTAAAAGATCAAATCTGACATGCATATGAAGCTTATGAGATATAAAAAAAACAACTTTTTAAAGAGGAGATAAAGTAAAAAGAGTAAGAGGAGGGCAAACCAAGAAACAGACTCAACTACGGAGAACAAACTTAAGGTTACAAGAACGGAGGTGGGTGGGGGAATGAGCTAATAGGTGATGGGGATGAAGAGGTGCACCTGTGAGGAGCACTAGGCGTTGCAGGCAAGTGCTGAATCACCGTATTGTGTATGTGAAACTAACATAACACTGTATGTTAACTGACTGGAATTTTAAAAAATGAAGCAAATCTACACTACACTACAATAAAGTAAATTAAAAGAGGAGACACAACTAGAAGTATAATACTGTGGTCACCTTAACAAACAACAAGATAGCATGACAGTTCTTTATGCTTAAAGAACTAAACTCTTGGAATATAAAAACTTCTGATAATTACAGACCTAACTAACAAAGTTCTTTTTTTTTTTTAAGATTTCATTTATTTATTTGAGAAGGAAAGAGAAAGCAGAAGCAGGAGAGAAGGGGAGTGGGAGAGGGAGAGGGAGAAGCAGACTCCCCACTGGACAGAGAGCCCAATGCAGGACTCGATCCCAGGACCCTGGGATCATGACCTGAGCCAAAGGCAGATGCTTAACCGACTGAGCCACCCTGAAGTCCTCTTTATAAAGCAGGATTTTTAAGTAAGATGCTCCATTAGCCTACAAATATGACTGGCTTAATTATTCAAACACAAGTTATTTCTGTATACCCAGTCATCAGCCCAATTTCAGGGACATATTAAGACTTAAAATTTTAATGGTCACTAGTTTATTTCAAAATAGAAAACTGAACCAGGCATATCTTGATGATCTAGGAGATGGTACATTCCATCAGAATCATTCAACTGCTGACAAAATTACTGTGAAACAAAAACAGGGAAATCCTAGAAATACTTTTAAACACTGTTGAAACACCTCACTTTGTTAACAACAAAGCGCCCTTAAATGCAAAGGCTTATGGTTACATATTCCATATAATATGAACAGCTCATATTATTAGGCCCTTACTACATATGCCCCCCTTTGTTCTGTGCACATTAATTCATTTACAACAAACCTCGAAGGAAAGTTTCATTATTTTGTCGCATTTCAGGGAGGACAACTGAGGCAGAGAAAAGCAAAAACAAAACAAAACAAAAAACTCGTAGGCTGGAATTCAAACCTCAATATTCTGACTCTGGAGTCCACACTCTTAGCCACAATACCATTCTACGTTTATCTAAAGTATTAATACTGAAACTAAAGAGACTTAAGCAAACATTACACAACATAAGGGAAACAAAGTCATCAGGTATCACAGTTCATACATAAACAGAGATGACACTAGGTCAACTGACGAAGTAGCTGAGTTTTGCCCTCGGTACTCTCACTTCTGTACCCTCACGTATTTTGCCTCCCGTAGTGGCATTCCCCCTTTCTTTCATAGGCATCAAGCACCTTTAGCATCACTGAAAAGAGTAAAAGACTGAATCTTAATAAATAAGATAAATAAATTACCTTAATAAATAAGTGACAAGGGGCACCTGGGTGGCTCAGTGGGTTAAAGCCTCTGCCTTTGGCTCAGGTCATGATCCCAGGGTCCTGGGATGGAGCCTCAGCCCCACATTGGGCTCCCCTCAGCAGGGAGCCTGCTTCCCCCTCTCTCTCTGCCTGCCTCTCTGCCTACTTGTGATCCCTGTCTGTCAAATA
The DNA here is from genome assembly GCF_010015895.1 of Lontra canadensis. NCBI lineage: Eukaryota > Metazoa > Chordata > Mammalia > Carnivora > Mustelidae > Lontra > Lontra canadensis. The sequence continues at coordinate 14,930,256 of NW_022631019.1, forward strand.
AATAAATAAAATCTTAAAAAAAATAAAATAAAATAAATAAGTGACAAAAATAGTTAAGCCTTCTAGAATTATTACTATTTTACAACAATAAATTACGAGGGTACTACACTAAGCAAAATAAGTTAATCAGAGAAAGACAATTATCATATGATCTCACTGATACGTGGAATTTGAAAAACAAGGCAGAGGATCATAGGGGTAGAAAGGAAAAAATGAAACAAGACGAAACCAGAGAGGGAGATAAACCATAAGAGACTCTTAATCTCAGGAACCCGCCAATGTTTTCTCGTCTCAGAATAAAATCCAAAATCCTTACCATTTCCTATGAGGGCCTACATGAACTGGCCCCTGACATCCTCATCTCAAATTATACTGGCCTCCTTCACATGCCAAATGTGTGTGAATGGTATAAACTTAAGAGATTTTGCACCTACTGTTTCCCTCTACCCGACACACTCCACCCACAGATATGCTGACAACTTAATGCTCCACTTCCTTCATATCTCCGTTCAATTTTCCCCTTAAAAAAGACTTCCTTGGAGTGCCTGGGTGGCTCAGTGGGTTAAAGCCTCTGCCTTCAGCTCAGGTCATGATCTCAGGGTCCTGGGATCAAGCCCCGAATCGGGCTCTCTGCTCAGCGGGGAACCTGCTTCCCTCTCTCTCTCTGCCTACCTCTCTGCCTACCTGTGATCTCTCTGTCAAATAAATAAATAAAATCTTAAAAAAAAAAAAAAAAAAAGACTTCCTTGATCACTTTAAGTAACAACTCTCTCCAATGTCTTTGTACAGTGTTTGTTTTTTTTTTCACATAGCACTTATTACCAAAGGACTTGACATACTTGGTACTTTCTACCCCTGCTATAATACAGGTTTAGTTAGAAAAGGGCTTGTTGGGGCATCTGGGTGGCTCAGTGGATTAAGCCACTGCCTTCGGCTCAGGTCATGATCTCAGGGTCCTGGGATGGAGTCCTGCATCAGGATCTCTGCTCAGCAGGGAGCCTGCTTCCCCCTCTCTCTGCCTGCCTCTCTGCCTACTTGTGATCTCTCTCTGTCAAATAAATAAAATCTTAAAAAAAAAAAAAAAGGGCTTGTTTTTATTCTCTGGGCTCTTAATATAACACCTGACACACAGCTCGTATGCAATAAACATTTCTTGAATAAATGAACAAATGAGTGAATTCTTTAACCCCACCTATGCATAAGGCCACCCTGACTTCCTAGTAATAACAGGTTAATGAAGACTCTGAGATTCAAACAGCAACTATCTCATAAACCATTTACCATATAACTACCTTACATCACCCTATCAAGCACTAATTGATGAAATTACCCAACTCCGACTCTACGACCCAGCAATTGCACTACTGGGTATTTACCCCAAAGATAAAAATGTAGTGATTTGAAGAAGCACATGCACCCCAATCATTATAGCAGCAATGTCCACAACAGCCAAACTATGGAAAGAGCCTAGACATCCATCGACAGACGAATGGATAAAGAAGATGTGGTGTATATATGCAGTGTAATATCACGCAGCCATAAAAAATCAATATTGCCATTTGCAACGACATGGATGGAACTAGAGGGTACTACACTAAGCAAAATAAGTTAATCAGAGAAAGACAATTATCATATGATCTCACTGATACGTGGAATTTGAAAAACAAGGCAGAGGATCATAGGGGTAGAAAGGAAAAAATGAAACAAGACGAAACCAGAGAGGGAGATAAACCATAAGAGACTCTTAATCTCAGGAAACAAACAGAGGGTTGCAGGAGTGGCAGGGGGTGGTTAGGATTGGGGGGCTGGGTAATGAACACTGGGGAGGGTATGTGCTATGCTGAGCGCTGTGAATTATGTAAGACTGATGAATCACAGACCCACCCCTGAAACAAATAATAAATTATATGTTAATTTAAAAAAAAAAAAAAAAAAAAGGAAAATTACCCAGCTCCTCCAGTAGGGAATGTAGGGAAATTACACATAATACACTTAAAAAGAAATAAGTACAGGTGAAGAAAGACAAGTATCTATGTTAAAAACAGATGTCTTGGGGCGCCTGGGTGGCTCAGTAGGTTAAGCCTCTGCCTTCGGCTCAGGTCGTGGTCTCAGGGTCCTGGGATTGATCCCCTCATCAGGCTCTCTGCTCAGTGAGGAATCTGCTTCTCCCTCTCTCTCTGCCTGCCTCTCTGCTACTTGTGATCGCTGTCTGTCAAATAAATAAATAAAATCTTTAAAAAAAAAAAAAGGCACCCATGAAAATAAATTTATACCAAAAGTTTGAGCACTGTCAATCTTATAACTTTGTTGTTGTCATAATGAAGCTCAGATCCAAATCTGCAACCCACACCCAACAACCATCCAAGGTCGTTGGCATTTATTTCAATAGAATACTTGAGCTCTACCTGTCTGTCTGCCTGCCTGTTTACCCACATCCTGTTTTCCCTTCGCTTTGATTTCCTTATCTAGTTTCTTCATCTACTGTTACATCAAGTATTTTTGTAAACCACATTGAATCCTTTTTGGAATTAAGTTTATCATAGGTTGATAAACTCTAAAGATTTTCATCAGATTACTGTTTCTGCTAAAGATATAGAAAACTGCAAAGAATACTGCACCCACTCTAAAAGAAAAGGCCAGATAACTGAAAACACCACAACTTCACTTGAGCCCATCAGAGACTGCTAAAGTTGTGAGGCAACCAAATAAGCCAAATTCCAAAGTCAGACAAAGCCCCCCAATAAAGGACAGAACACACATGGCAGACTACAAGAAAAAGAGGTAATTAGGGGCGCCTGGGTGGCTCAGTCATTAAGCTTCTGCTTAAGCTTCTGCCTTTGGCTCAGGTCTCAATCCCAGGGTCCTGGGATCAAGCCTGCATAGGGCTCCCTGCTCAGTGGGAAACGGGCTTCTCCCTCTCCCACTCCCCTTGTGTTCCCTCTCTCTCTCTCTCTCTCTCTCAAATAAAAAAATAAAAAAACTTTAAAAGAAAGAAAAAGAGGTAATTATAATACCTAAAATAAGCTCCTAAGAGCTAAGTGTAGACTAGCCTAACACTCTCCCAACTCAGTATTCTAGGTACAATGGGAGTCTGCACTCACTTGCAAGCTCTTTGCTAAAGGCCTCCACTAGGTGCTCATGAGAAAGACTAGATTCATGGCAAAAAAAACAGAGAGAGTCCCACTCAATATTACAGGAGTGTAGGAAGTTTTCAGCCATCACAGAGAACAGGCAAAAAGACCCACTGGCTTCCCCAGATCCTTTTCTCCTATGAAGCAAAAACCTTACTAGGCCACTGGGAAAGAGGCAACAAACATTCACACCACCAGGACACTGGCAGACATCGACTGTTGCCAGGATAAGACAATAAGCAAATTCCTCTACCCTTGTAGGGAAGGGTAAGAAATCATTTTGGGCCTAGGATCCAACACTGACACACCAAGTAGACATATCCTAACGCTGGGTGAGGGGCAGGAAACCCCATCCAAGAACAACCACAAATACAAGGCAAATACTGTCAAGAGAAGGAGGAAAGGGAACAATGATAAAGCCCCATCTTTAGGGCCAAAGTGGACAATGAGGCCTAACACTGAGGCTGGACCAGAATAACTATACCCACAATCCTAACATCAACTAGCAAGCAACAGCCTTCTACCAGTGGGCTAACATTAGCCACCACTGTAAGACTTTGAAGTCTGTGGTACACTGAAGATGAGAACAATAAATCCCCAGACTAGCTCAACTCATGATGAATTTGACTCAATACCCCACCACAATGGGTGGCCATATTTTCAAGAATAAATACTAATTCCCTCAGTCTCTACTATACTACACAAAATGCCCAACACTTAAATAAAAATTATGAGACACACACACACCAAAAACCACCAATACTGAACAGAAAAAGCAATCAAGACAAGCTGAACTCAAGGATCACTCAGATACTGGAGCTATCAGATAGAATTCTCTCTTAATTATGATGATTAATATGTTCAAGGACCTAGTGAAAAAGGTAGATAATATACATGAACAGAGACATAATTTCAGAAAAGAGATGGGAGGCTATTTCTAAAAGTGAAATTGAAATGCTTCAGTGTCAGAAATAAGGAATTCTTTCAACAAACTCAATAGCAGAGTGGACTCAGCTAATGAAAAGAATCAATGAACTTGAAGATACATGAAGACACATGAATAAACATTACCCAAATTGAAAGAGAGAGAGAGCAAAAAAAGCATCCAATGTTGAGAGACACTATCAAATGGCCTAACTTACATACAAAATGAAGTCTCACAAGGAGAAAAGAGAGAGACTGGGGCAGAAGAAATACTAGGAGATAATGGTCAAGAACTTTTCAGAAATAGGGGCACCTGTGTGGCTCAGTAGGCGTCTGCCTTCAGGTCAGGTCATGATCCCAAGGTTCTGGGATCAAGCCCCCCACCCCCACCCCTATCAGGCTCCTTACTGAGAGGTGAGACTGCTTTGCCTCTCCTTTTGTCCTTCCCTTCCTGGATCAAGCACTCTCTGCAATAAAGTCTTAAAAAGAAAAAAAAAAATTTTCAGAAATACAGGATGATATCAAACCAAAGATTCAAGATGCTTAGAGAAATCCCAAGACAACCAACACAGATGCCTCCCCACATCAAAGTCAAACAGCTCAAAGGCAGCTAAAGGTCTGGGGGTGGGAGGGGGTGAGGGGTGGGTATTACATATACACTCAAGAACAAAGATAAAAATTCATCAGATTTTGTCAGAAGACAAGGACTTTTTTTTTTTTTTTTTACTACTTCAAAGTAGCAGAAGAAAAAAACTGTCAACCCAGAATTCTATATGCAGGAAAAGTATTTTTCATTATGAAGGCAACATTAAGATAACTATCAATATAAATAGTGTTCACCATGCCAAACTAAAGATAAATAATGCAAGATATTTTTTACTTGAAATGCAATAAACATGGTAAAAAGTGTCCTTGACCACAAAATAATGCTGAAAAAGAGGTTATTTTTCATAACATTCAAACATTTCCTTCACCTTTCAAATGAAAGTTTATCATCTCCTTAACATACTACTCAAAACCCTTCCTGTTAACACTGATAACTTCTCATCCAATCCTATGGTTTAGAATACTATGGAGGAACTGAAGCAATTAAAAGAGAATGAAATAAACCTTGAGAAACATGCTAAATCCAAAAAACTATTCTGAATAATGGAATTATGGTTGATTTTTCGTCACATCTTTTAAAGCCTCCCAATTTCCCATTTGAACATATATTTTGTTTCAGATGGAAAAATTCTATTAAAAACAACAATGCACCAGAATTAAATAATATTGCAACTTTACCCTTCTTCCTTCATGGCTGATGTCTGCGCCACTCCAGTTTGGACTATCACCACTACTTACAGAGAAGTGAACGAAGATCAATCAAGAAATAAAATAGCTCTACCTTCTACCATAGCCCCACCTTCCAAAGTATGAAAAATCAAAAAGGAAGGACACCTGGCTAGCCTAGTTGGTAGCACATGTGACTCATAATCTCAGGGTTGTGAGTTAGAGCCAAACTGCCGGGCACAGAGTTCACTTAAAAAAAAACAAATCAGAAAGGAACATCATCCAGCTTATATACTCCACTCATAACCATCTGCTCCAACAATTAAAAAAGAGGCTAAGAACAGACTGAGATTTCAGGCAGCTTTTTAAACCTAAAGACCACAAATATTAAGTTTTGAAAAATATCAAATATGCTAATAAAGGACTGATGGGGGGCACCTGGGTGGCTAAGTGGGTTAAAGCCTCTGCCTTCGGTTCAGGTCATGATCTCAGGGTCCTGGGATCAAGCCCCGCATCAGGCTCTCTGCTCAACAGGGAGCCTGCTTCCTCCTCCCTCTCTGCCTACTTGTGATCTCTGTCAAATAAATAAATAAAATCTTTAAAAAATAAAAAAAATAAAGGACTGATGGTGGTTCAAGGTATATTAAATATTCTAGTCGTCACCCCCCCCCCCCGCCATTATCCTAACACAAGCACTATTCCCATTACGGATAAGGAAACAGAAAAATCAGAATTTAGATCCTTAAAGATCACTATCATCGTATGCATTATCCCTAGTCTTTGAACTAAATTTCTTGATTTCCACTGTGTATTCCAATGTCACCTGCTTCTTCTCTGCTTATGCCTATCAATAGTGAAGAGACCATTATTTAATAAAACCTCACATGAGAATTTTACTTCACTGAGCAAAATAATTTAAAATGGTCTTGTCCTTAGCCTTTAGGAGATAAAAAAAATTAAATGTTCAAAATATCGGCCAATAACACTTAGAAAAGCTCTCTGAAATAAAATGTTCCTATTTCTCAAAATGAAACTTAATAATTCTATCCAGAAATAAAAATCTGGAAATAAGTTCAGAAAAAACTCCACAGGCTTAAAAAGTAGTCACAGCAACTGTGACTTAAGAATGCTGTCAGGCGCCGGGGAGGCTCAGTGGGTTAAACCCTCTGCCTTCAGCTCAGGTCATGGTCCCAGTGTCCTGGGATCCAGCCCCAAATCAGGCTCTCTGCTCAGCAGGGAGCCTGCTTCCTCCTCTCTCTCTGCCTGCTTTCTCTGCCTACCTGTGATCCCCATCTGTCAAATAAATAAATAAAATCTTAAAAAAAAAAAAAATACTGATGTCTGAGGCACCTGAGTGGCTCAGTGATTGGGCTTCTGCCTTCGGCTTGGGTTGTGATCCCAGAGTCCTGGGATGGAGCCCCACATCAGGCTCCTGGCTCAGCAGGAAGCCTGCTTCTCCCTCTCCCACTCCCCCTGTTTCTGCCCCCCTCTCTCATTGTGTCTCTATCAAATAAATAAATAAAATCTTAAAAAGAAAAAAAAAAGAATTCTGATTTCTTCTGCAGTGTAATAAAACTAAAAAGATTTGGAAAACTGAAATACAAATATATAGGAAATATACAAAGAAATACATTAGACTAGGGGTGCCTGGGTGGCTCAGTGGCTCTGCCTTTGGCTCAGGTCATGATCCCAGGGTCCTGGGATCGAGCCCCATATCAGGCTCTCTGCTCAGCAGGGAGCCTGCTTCCCACTCTCTCTCTGCCTGCCTCTCTGCCTACTTGTGCTCTTTCTGTCAAATTTTTTTAAAAAAATCTTAATTTTGTTTATTTATTTGACAGAGAGACACAGCGAGAGAGGGAACACAAACAGGAGAAGTGGAAGAGGGAGAAGAAGGCTTCCCACTGAGCAGGGAGTCCAATGTGGGACTCGATCTCAGGACCCTGGGATCATGACCTGAGCCGAAGGCAGGTGCTTAAGAACTGAGCCACCGAGGCATCCTGAAGTAAATGCCTTTTGTAACAGAAAAAAATTATAACCCATCTTCATCATCTATACCATGAGGTCGATACCACCTACCTATCCACAGCAGAATTATAAAAATTAAATGGGACCAAAAAAATGTATAGACCACACAGCATATGTTCATTGAACATTAGTTATTACTAATAGCAAAAAAAAAAAAGCTAAAACTATGAGACTGTATATCAGTATTTACCAACTGTAGAATCTCTGCATGTAGACTTATTCCTGATGGTGTATACATTTTCTTCTGTTCCCAATTTGAGGAATAACCTTGGGAATGGATACATGTATAACTAGTATGAGTGACATAACACACCCAGCTTTCAGAAATGCAATAAATCATGCTATAAATCTTCACAGGCAGGGTTTAAAGCTCCCTGTTCTCCATATAGACTTCTAGTAAGCATTTGTTTATTAGTGTCTACTTTGTACCAAGCACTGACAAACCCTAGGGAAATTGAAACAAAAAACAGTTCCTGCCTTAAGCAGTTGGTTTAGTGGAGAAAATAGAGAAATAATAAATCTATCCATAGCTGTTTATAGAGCAACAAACCCAGACGGGAAGAGGTGTGAAGCATCCCCCTATTGACTGGTACTCCCTGCCACATAGCTCATCTTCTTCATCTTTCCCTGGTCCTCTCTGAAAATAGATGGTAAAGCAATATTTATCATACAGATACACTACAGAACTACAAGTTCTCTAGGTAGCCACTAAGCCACATGGAGCTACTGAGTTTTTGAAATATGGCTACTGCAAGACAAATGTGCTCTAAGTGTAAAATACACACTGGAGTGGAAAAATTTAGTACGAAGAATGTAAAATACAATATCCCACTAATAATCTTTATAATGAGCACAAGTTAAAATGATAATATTTGGGGGGCCTCTGGGTGGCTCAGTCTGTTAAGCATCCAACTCTTGACTTCAGATCAGGTCATGATTTCAGGGTCATGAGATGGAACCCCACATTGGCTCCCCACTCAGCAGGGAATGCCCTTAAGATTCCCTCGCCCTCCCCCTCAGCTCTCTCTCTCTCTAAAGTAAATAATTTTTTTTTTTTTTTAAATATATCGGATGCTTGGGTGGCTTAGTCAGTTAAGTGTCTGCCTTCAGCTCAGGTCATGATCCCAGAGTCCTGGTATTGAGTCCCTCATCAGGTTCCTTGCTCAGTAGGGAACCTGCTTCTCCCCCTGCCTACTGCTTCCCGTGTGTGCTCTCTCTTTGACAAACAAAATCTTTAAAAAAGAAAAAGTGTATACAAGTATAAAAATCATAAAGTACACTTAAGATTAGCGTACTTAAAAAAAAGATAATATATTATATATACTGGGTTAAGTATGTTATTAAAATCAATTTTGGGGAGCCTGGCTGGCTAGTTGGAGGATAGTACAACTCTTGATCTCAGGGTCATGAGTTCAAGTCCCACACAAGGGGCAGATATTACTTTAATAAATAAAAAACTTGAATAAAATTCAAAAAACTGATTCCACCTGTTTCTTTTTACTTTTCAATATGGCTACTAGGAAACCTAAAACTACATAGGTGGCTCACCATTTCTACTGAACAAATGATCTATAAAAAAAATCAGAACAGGGGCGCCTGGCTGGCTCAGTGGGTTAAAGACTCTCCCTTCAGGGTGCCTGGGTGGCTCAGCTGCTCGGACTGCCTTCAGCTCAGGTCATGATCCTGGAGTCCTGGGATCGAGTCCCACATCAGGCTCTCTGCTTGCCAGAGAGTCTGCTTCTCCCGCTGACCTCTCTCCTCTCGTGCTCTCTCTCTCTCATCCTCTCTTCTCTCTCAAATAAATAAATAAATAAATAAATAAAATCTTTAAAAAATAAAATAAATAAAAAAGAAAAAAGAAGGGTGGAAGAACTGTTTAAAAAAAAAAAATAAAAAGCCTCTGCCTTCGGCTCAGGTCACGATCCCAGGGTCCTGGGATCAAGCCTGGCATCAGGCTCTCTGCTCAGCAGGAAGCCTGCTTCCCCACCTCTCTCTCTCTGCCTGCCTCGCTGCCTACTTGTGATCTCTGTCAAATAAATAAACAAAATCTTTAAAAAATCAAAATAATACATAATTCACTTCAAAAATATTAAGTATTAATTGGATTTGAATCTAAAGAAAAGATCTATGCCATCAGAATTCTAATTGCCTTAAGTATGTGTTTACGGTCTGACAATGGAATTCATTAACCCAACAAATTAAAATCACAAACTCTACTTTTCTAGATTGGTATGCAGTAAAATTGTTCCTCCTCCTAATACAATGAATTACACTAGAAACAGCCCATTGGAGGTGCCTGGGTGGCTCAGTCGCTTGGTTTCAGCTCAGGTCATACATAATCTCAGGGTCCTGAGATTGAACCACACATCAGGCTCTGAGCTCAGCGCAAAGTCTGCTTAGGATTTTCTCTCCCTCTCTCTGTCCCTCCCCACATTTCCTTGCTCTATCTCTCTCTCTAAATAAATAATAATATTTTAAAAAAAAATAATAAAAGAGCTCAGTATACCACAGTTCATCAGAACCATACCACATCAAAATCCAAGCTCTTTTTATTTTTTAAAGATTTTATTTATTTGACAGAGACACAGCAAAAGAGGGAACACAAGCAGGGGGAGTGGGGGAAACAAGATTCCCACTGAGCAGGAAGCCTGACACAGGGCTAAATCCCAGGACCCCAGGATCATGACCTGAGTCGAAGGCAGACCCTTAACGACTGAGCCACCCAGGAGCCCCAAAATCCGAGCTCTTTTTTAAGACTGACAGGCATAATCTTCAAAACATTCTAGAAGCAAGGCAGTTACTGATGAATGCAACCCATTCATTTTTATTTTTATTTTTTTATTAAGTAAACTCTACCCGCAATGTGGGGCTCAAATTCAGGGCCCCAAGATCAAGAATTGCATGTCTACTGACTGAGACAGTCAGGTGCCCCAGGAATGCAACCCATTTAAATGACCTGTAAGTGCTTAATTATAGACTCTGTCCCCTGGGGCTAAAAACCAAAGCACTTACTCTTCAATGTCTAGAGAAAAGCCATGACAATTCATTAGGTACATGACTTACACTGACCTGAGTTCCTCCAGAATGAGCTGAAGAAAAATGAGGACCAGAGTAAGAGCAAAAAGAGCTTAATCCTCATTCCCCAAGCCAAGGAGATTTACATAGCTCTGAGAAGGTTCTGAAGAGATCAAACCAAAGGGACTACGAATGGATCCTGACATCCAGCTAAGGAATAACAAGGCATTCCCTCATCTCTTTAAGAACTCAGATAAAGATCAGCCCTAGGGGCGCCTGGGCAGCTCAGTGGGCTAAAGCCTCTGCCCTGGGCTCACGTCATGATCCCAGGATCATGGGATCGAGCCCCACATAGAGCTCTCTGCTTAGCAGGGAGCCTGCTTCCCCCTCTCTCTGCCTGCCTCTCTGCCTACTTGTGATCGATGTCAAATAAATAAATAAAATCCCCCCCTGCAAAAACAAGATCAGCTCTAAAGAAGCTGTAAAAACTATTACTCTTCTACTCAGTACTCATATTCTTATGTGAAACTCCTAAAGCCCTGGAGATTTGACCTCAAGGACCTATGCAATACATATGGCCAAGATTCATAGACCAAAGGCAATCAATCTCCTTGCCAGAACTTCATAACACAAACGAAATGTTATCTGAGGGCAAGGCATGGCCCGAACTGCACACACTTAAAAGTAACCACTTTAGGGAAACCTGGTGACTCAGTCGGTTTAAGTATCCGATTCTTGATCTCAGCTCAGGTCATGATTTTAATAAATAAAATAATAAATAAAATAAATTTAATAAATAAAATCTTAAAAAAAACAAACACCACACTTTAGCCAAACTGCAGCCTTAATGATTTATAATTTTGTTGTTCAGAGTTTCACAAATGAAGGAAGACCTATTAATTCTAACCAAGGTCCAGGGTTAAAGCACAAAAACACCAAACACGTAAAAATAATAATGACCAGGTGGTTCCACAGCCCTGGTAATACTGTAACACAACAAGGATGGACCTAAGTTCAGTACCAATGCAGAATACAAGCGGATATTTGACACAAGACTTCTTTTGGCTTAAGAACACCCCCAATGTGATTCACCCTCAGCCTGGGTTAGGTAAAAATTGGTATCTATGTTCCTTTATAACCTTGTACTTTTCTTTAATACACGAACTATTACATTTACCACTTCAATCATCTAACTCCCTTACCATACTGCCAGATCACAGCATTTCTGGCACTAAACATAATGCTGGGCCTATCACTGAGCGCTCATAAAAATGTCTGCTGCTTAAATGCATAATTTGGGGCTATACTGGCCAACAGGGCAGCACCCAGTTACATGTAGCTATTTAAATATAAATTTTTTTAAAAAGATTTTATCTATATGTGGGGCACCAGGGTGGCTTAGATGGTTAGGTGTCTGCCTTCAGCTCAGGTCATGATCTCCAGGTCCTAGCATTTTTTTTTTTAATTCATCTGAGAGAGAGAGAACACAAGCAAGAGGAAGGGGAGGCAGAGGGAGAAGCAGACTCCCCACTGATCAGGGAGCCTAGTGCGGGACTCTCATCCCAGGATTCTGGGATCACAACCTGAGCTGAAAGCATGCTTAATCAACTGTGCCACCAAGGTGCTCCACTAACAGAACTATTAATCTGAGAAAGAAAAGGTAGGAAGAAAAATGTTTTTAAATGTACACCAATCTAGTAAGCAAAGCAATGAAAGGAAAAGAGTTTTATAATACTGTCTTCAGTAGCAATTATATTTCAAACTTCTCGTAATTCTTTATTGCTAAGGTTTATTTGGTTATCAACACCCTTCTCTGCTCTGCCTCAAAGAAAGCCGGTAGTAACAAAAAGGCTGCTGCCTATTTCTAGGGAAGATGAAAGAAAGGATATGAGACAATTTCTGCCCTAAACATAAACTAATAAAATAAACAGGTTAAAAAAAAAAAAAAAAAAGAGTTAACTCAGGGGCACCTGGGTGGCTCAGTGGGTTAAGCCTCTGCCTTCAGCTCAGGTCATGATCTCAGGGTCCTGGGATCAAGCCCCACATTGGGCTCCTGCTCAGCAGGGAGCCTGCTTCCCCCTCTCTCTCTGCCTACCTGTGATCTCTCTCTCTGTCAAATAAATAAATAAAATATTTTAAAAAAAAGAGAGAGAGAGAACTCAGTCTACTTAATCAATTTTACAGAGGAAGACACCAAGCATAGAAAGGTAAAATAACCCCAAAGAGAAGAACGGATGCTAGAAGCAGACCAAGCAGGCAAGAGATTAAAAAAAAAAAAAGGCAGAGTGCACAGAAAGCCAGTAAAGTTTTCTGTTTTTCACAGAATTATAGCATATTTTCTAAAACATGAAGAGTCTACATTTAAAAGGGAATGATAACCACTAAAAGGTCTTTGACTTTTACTAAAGGTCAGGTAACTCTCCTAAGTTAAGTTTTGTCTTATGTAAGACTCTTCAAGTTTGTCCTGAGAAACCCTAACACATTACGTAAATGCTTCACTGGCAGTTTACATTTTTTTCAACAAGGTAATCAATCAAGTAAGTCACGTAAGTCTCTATAATACAATCACATAGAAACAATTTATTCCTACTAGTCAGAGTAGATTTCAATGAAGCCACAAATACGAGAAAATAAAACTGAAAGTAGAAATATTAGTAATTATTTTCAATGGAAACATAATTCCAGTAACAAGGTTAGAACATAAATACTGAAAGTGAAACTAAGGGTAAGAAATAATTTGCTTCTCTAATAAAAATGAAATCACTTCTATCAACCTGAAAATGGTATTTGAATAAAAACCAAGTAGGAGTGTTTGCACTTCATAAGAGATTTTCACTACCATGAATCATAAGTAAAAATATAAAATGAAAAACATAACTCTAAGTTCTTATTATCGCTTCACCTTGAGTAAAAGTAAATTCAGTGTAATAAATCCTAAAGTGTTATTAAAGACTGACAAATATATTGGATTTTTTAAGATTTATTATTTGAGAGACAGAAAGTGAGGGGAAGGCCAAAGGGAGAGAGAAGCAGACTCCCCACTGAGCACGGAGCCCAAAGTGAGGCTTGATCTCACAACCCTGAGATCATGACCTGAGCTGAAATCAAGAGTCAGACACAACCAAGTGAGCCACCCACTAGCCCTTATCTTGTTTTGACATTAATTTATGTAGCCTGTTGTGTACTCAGCCTCAAATTCTCAGGTAAATATCAATTTTTGTTTCTAAAAGGGCACAAATCCCTCCTTTGTAGGGATTTGTATATCTCTTTCTTATACCTAAAGAGACAAAGCTTTTAAATCTGTTCCACTGTGAAAACAGAAAATATCAAACCTAGAGCTGAATCTTCTTTCAATAAAATGTCAAATGATATGAGTACTTTATAATAATACAAAAAGGGAAAGGAAACAAATGGTCAGCAACATAAAAATTTTATTTTCCTAACATTTTTTTATCCTCCATGTTTATTTCTACAGCTTATTACAATATTCATTATCTACTTAGACATGTTAAATAATGGAAAACTGTATCTCACAAATATATACTTTATAAAAATGCAGAGTAAAACACTAACTTATAGAATGGACTTGGAAGTACAGAGAGCAAGTAGCTGAAAATCTGTGAAGATTCATTCTACCTTCATTGCCACTATTTTTTTAGTTCATTACCTGGAATTTCATCCTTCTTTGACATAGCTAACAAAGATTTTATTGGCAATTACTGAATACCTTAAATGAATACATTATTAAAATACAATTCTGTTAATTGGGTTATGACTCAATCATACGATTTAAAAATCTTTTAAAGGTGGATGGGTAGGCTGGTATAAGAACCATTAGCCCAAACTACCTTTTAAGAAAGCTACTTATTTTACCATGTTTCTTTTCAACCACTAGCAAATGTGTGACATACTTGTTTACAGTTTTAATGAACTTCTTCTGTTCAACTGTCTCATGTGAGTGTGCTCAAAAATACTAAAGCTAATTTAGAAAGAAGCTGTTTGTCTTAAGAGGTGTGGCTGTCGGGTGCCTGGGTGGCTCAGTTGGTTAAGCCACTGCCTTCAGCTCAGGTCATGATCCCAGGGTCCTGGGATGGAGTCCCGCATCAGGGTCCTTCCTCAGCAGGGACCTGTTTCTCTGCCTCTGCCTGCCACTCTGCCTGCTTCTGCTCTCTGTGTCTCTCTCTCTCTCTGACAAATAAATTAATTAATTAAATCTTTAAAAAAAAAAAAAAAGTGATGTATGAATCTTCTGGCAAGTGCCCTTTAAGAGAAGAAGCATCCCTTTGTCCTCTCCCTTCTCCTTCCTGCTAACTGGCATGCAAACTTACAGACTAGAGCTGGAACAGCCCTCCTGAACCACAAGGTCCACTTGGAGCAACACAGGGCATGTTGAAAAGACAAATAGATCCCTAATACCTCAGAGTGCCACAATGGCTTAGGACCTGGTAATATGCTGGTTATGGAAGAATTCAGATTAAAATCAAGGAGTCTCTCCATTACACACTGAAGGACATGTTAACACATTTCCTTTTATAGCTAGCACACATGGTTTTGCTTTGTTTTTTAAGTATTAGGCAGGTTTATGGTAATTCTAATAATCCTCAGTAGTAACAATAGGGGTAGGACTAATAGGCCTTACTCATTTGCACAGAGCTAGCACAAAGCCCTGAACACAATAAACTGCTGAATTAAGAAAGTACCCTTCACAAGAAAGAAAACAGAAAGGTTGTCAGTGCCCATTAGTTTGTCAATCTAATTAGATACTGGTAATAAACTACTTCAGGTTGTAAGAGGATGTAAGGTGTAAAATCCCTGGTTTGTGCTTTCACTTTACCATGTCCCAGAACAAAGTTATTTCAAAATGGGAAGAAAAAAAAAAAAAAAGATCCTCCTCTAATCCTTTGCCAAACTCTATTTCAGTATTAATCTGGAAAAGAAACTTAAAGGACATGTCCCCTGAGAAGTAAGCATTCATTGCTTGATCATTATAAATCAAGAATCTTAACAAGGAAGAGACATCAAATCCAAGAGCAAGCATCATATTAGTAGTACTCAATGCTCTCAGAAAACACACTGTCCAAAAATAATTAAGCAATACTAATTTAATGTACCTTAAATATTATGCAAGACCTAATTAACTCACAAAAGACCATTCCAATTTTCTAGACCAGAAGTCTCTAACTTTAGTTGCATATCTAAAACCCCAACTCCAAAATCTGATTTAGAAAATGTCTATATATTTTTTTTTTCTTTTGCAAGATTTTATTTGACACAGAGAGAGAGAGACAGCGAGAGAGGAAATAAAACCAGGGGGAATGGGAGAGGAAGAAGCAGGCTTCCCTGTGAGCAGGGAGCTCCATGTGGAGCTCAATGACCTGGGATTATGGCCTGAGCTGAAGGCAAATGCATAATAACTGAGCCACACAGGCACCCTTGTATACTTTTTTAAATTGCAAAACTGATTCCAACAAGCAACCAAGATTGAGTACTACTATCTTATCCTTACTAAGTGCCTAAAATAATGCTAATTAAGGTGGCATTTTCTTGAATTTTAAAAAAAAAAAAGAGAGACACTCCTTACTTGGATCACTCATGTCTAATGAAAACGTT
The DNA here is from genome assembly GCF_010015895.1 of Lontra canadensis. NCBI lineage: Eukaryota > Metazoa > Chordata > Mammalia > Carnivora > Mustelidae > Lontra > Lontra canadensis. Next base: position 14,946,233 of record NW_022631019.1, read on the forward strand.
AATTTGGTTCAATGACTAAAAAATTAGCATTTTTTACACTCTTTTAAAGATTTATTTTAGAGAGAGAAAGTAAGAGCATATCCATGTGCACAGAGTTGGGGAAGGGGCAGAAGGAAGAGGAGAGAATCTCAAGCAAACTCTTCACTGAACATGGAAGCCCAATATGGGGCTCGATCCCACAACCCATGAGATCATGACCTGAGCCAAAATCAGGAGTCAACACTTAAGTGACTGAGTCACCCCAGTACCCCAGTATTTCTTACATTCTTTATTATTATTTTTTTTTTAAGATTTTATTTATTCATTTGACAGAGAGATCACAAGCAGGCAGAGAGGCAGGCAGAGAGACAGGAGGAAGCAGGCTCCCTGCCGAGCAGAGAGCCCGATGCAGGGCTCGATCCCAGGACTCCGAGATCATGAGCCGAAGGCAGCAGCTTAACCCACTGAGCCACCCAGGCGCCCTCTTTATTATTATTATTAAAAGACTATTTATTTGAGAAAGACAGAGATAGTGAGAGAGAGCACGAGTGGGAAGGAGAGGGAGACGCAGGCTCCTTGTTGAGCAGGCAGCCTGACTTGGGGCTCCATCCTCGGATTATGACCTGAGCCGAAGGCAGACGTTTAACCAACTAAGCCACGCAGGCACCCCTATTTCTTACATTCTTTTTAAGATTTTATTTATTTATTAGACACAGAGAGAGAGATCACAAGTAGGCAGAGAGGCAGGCAGAGAGAGGGGGAAGCAGGCTCCCTGATGAGCAGAGAGCCCCATGCGAGGCTTGATCTCAGGACCCTGAGATCATGACCTGAGCCAAAGGCAGAGGCTTAACCCACTGAGCCACCCAGGCGCCCCATTTCTAACATTCTTAAACACACTCTCCCAATTTATTTTACACTGGCTTCTTTCATCAACAGGGCATCACAAAGTGTCTTTGTCAGGAAAATACAACGTTCTCTAGACATTTGAATCAAACCGATTTTCCAATCACAAAGAAGGCAATAAACTGAAATAACAGCACAGCAGGAAAAATAAAATGTTTTTCTTTTCACCAAAATTCAAGTTTCTGATAGCTGGGGCAGGAGAAATATTCATGCAGATTATAAAAAGATAAAAATGCGAAAGCAGTTTTTAGCAATGGACGACTATCATTTGAAAATGAAACTAATCTACAAACTGCACAAAATGGGATCTGAGAAAAGAAGACATATTTAGGGTTAGGACTGAAAGATGGTTAATTACTTTCTTGTTTTATGAAAGCTCTGAAGTTTCAATTAAGCACTTCAGCTAAGGAACTGAGAGCAAAAAAGTGTTGTTACACTACTAAAATAAAAACCAAACAACACTTTAAAATCATCAAGGGGCGGAGATTTCAGTGGCTCAATTAAGCATCTCACTCTTGGTTTTGGCTCAGGTCATGATCTCAGGGTCATGAGATAGAGCCCTTCATCAGGCTCCACAAGGGGCATGGAGCCTGCTTAAGATTCTTTCTCCCACTCCCTCTGCCCCTCCCTCCCATTCATCTGCATGCATTCTCTTAAAAAAAATCAAGATAAAAAAATTTTTTAAAAATCACCCATGGAAAAATAACGTCCTTTAAAATACAGTTAGTTACTTGTCCATCAATTTGAGAATAGCTTAATGAATGTGTTAAATCCATATTATGGAATATATATATATATTTTTTTTAATGAGGAAAAGCTGCATTATAATCATTACAGCTTACATTTACTAAGCTAAATATCATGTGCCAAACATTATAAGCACCTTACATTTTAATGCTGATTCAAACAATCTTAGGAACAATTATCATTCCCATTTTGCAAAACAGAAAATTAATTTACACAGCAATAAAACAGTCTGTCCAACATCACACTATGTAGTGGAAAGTTGGGATTTATCACCATCAGACCAGCTCCAAACACCAAGGTTCTTAACTTCTTACCAAACTGATTCTCTTTCTGTGTAGTGTTATAGGATATCTAGGAGACTCTAAATGCAAATGTCTACAGAATAGTGTATGTATGTGTTTGAATAATTCAATCTCATTTTGAGTTAAGAAATAAAATTCCTTTGGGTTTGTATGGTTTTTTTTTTTTTTCCCTACCAGAAGCAAAAAAAAAAAAGGGGGGCAACTCAGTCAATAGAGAATGCAACTCTTTATCTAGAGTTTGTGAGTTCAAGCCCCATTTTGGGCACAAAACCTACTTTAAAAAAAAAAAAGATTAAGATTATGCTTAACTAAGATGCTATACACTTTTTTTTATACATCTCTGCGCTGTCTAAATATCTCAAAATAAGTATGAGGTTTCAAAAAAATATTTTTTTTTGCTCTTTTTTTTCAAAAAAATATTTTTAAAAACTATGGCTTAATGACAATGAAATCTGTAGACTTAGATTACTTTTTTATGAATATTTTTTTAAAGATTTTATTTATTTATTTGACAGACAGAGATCACAAGTAGACAGAGAGGCAGGCAGAGAGAGAGAGAGGGAAGCAGGCTCCCTGCTGAGCAGAGAGCCCGATGCCGGACTCGATCCCAGGACCCTGAGATCATGACCTGAGCCAAAGGCAGCGGCTTAACCCACTGAGCCACCCAGGCGCCCTTTTTTATGAATATTTACAGTATTTAATATCAGTCTATAACAACGAAAGGAGTAAAGAAAACACAGTGGAGAAAACTGACTATTTTTTTAAATCTGTCAATGATTTGTTAATTGTCACCTCAGATAAAGAAAACGGCTTTTGCCTTCAAAGTGCTTACAGTCACCAATAGATGATCAAGGAGATGCATGACTCAAGGCAAAAGACTGTCCTAGTAATTCCAAAATCTTTTAATTCCACCTATATTTGTCATAGACATATATGAGGAACTAAGATAATCGATACAGATGAGGCACAAAGTCAGTCATCTAGATTCTTTCAAATAAGCTCACACTTTAACAAGTACGAATATTACTTACCTAAATTTGCATACTCTGTCCCAACGGACCAAATTCTATTCAACTTAAGCATGAAATCAGGAATTCATTAGCTACCACCTAAAATTTATCAAGCTTTTCTTATCAGTAGCTACTGCTACATTATTTTTTAAAGGTTATTTTTTGAAATAAAATTTAAATTGGCAAGTTTGCTAAAAATAGAAAACTTGGAAAGTGTGTTTAGTTAACAAGAAAAAAGTAAGTTACTATATAAGTCACAATTTAAAATACATTATTTCCTTGGCCAAATAGGAAAATTATGGTTTTTTAATAAGTCCTGGTTCTTTTTTTTTTCCTGGTTCCCTTTTATAACAAATGTCGTTCTATTTTCCCATTTGTTATAGAAAGGATTTAAAGTGGCTAATTAGAACATAATTAATAAAACAAGACAATACAAATAAAATATAAAAAAGAAGAAAAACAATAAAGATCTAAATAGAACCAGGAACCAAACCATTAAAACTCACAATAGGAGGGGCGCCTGGGTGGCTCAATCATTGGGTGTCTGCCTTCGGATCAAGTCATGATCCCAGGGTCCTGGGATTGAGCCCCACATCGGGATTCCTGTTTGGCGGGAAGCCCGCTTCTCCCTCTCCCATTCCCCCGACTTGTGTTCCCTCTCTCACTGTCTCTCTGTCAAATAAACAAAAATCTTAAAAATAATAATAAAGGGCGCCTGGGTGGCTCAGTGGGTTAAGCCTCTGCTTTCGGCTCAGGTCATGATCGCAAGGTCCTGGGATCGAGGCCCACATCGGGCTCTCTGCTCATCAGGGAGCCTGCTTCTCCCCCTCTCTCTGCCTGCCTCTCTGCCTACTTGTGATCTCTCTGTCAAATAAATAAATAAAATCTTTAAATAATAATAATAATAATAAAACTCACAATAGCTAGTATTTAATGTTCATAACCTTTGGTCTATTTCATCCTTTGACATTCTCTTTGTGTCTTTTTATCTTCTTCTATGATCTGTCCCCTGAAATACCTACTTAAATACAAAATGTATTTGTATAAGAATGTTTAGTGCAGCATGGGTTCATAATAGAAGAAAATGGAAATAACCCAAATTAGAAGGAATCGACCAAAAAAGTAAGTTAAGTAACACCCATACCAAAGAATTCTCATCACTTCTAAAATTACAATAGAAATGTATTACTGACATAGAGAATTGCTCTGGCATATTAAGAAAACTTAATTAAGGAAACTATATGTATTGGCTATTATTACACTTAAATATATATTAACATCTATTACACATATAAACTATATGTTAAGGACAATATAAAACAACATATACAGTGCGATCCAATTTTAGTTAAAATAAAAAATGTTAAAAAAAGGCATAGAACATAATCTACAGAGAAAGATATCATACAGTTAACTGAGGAGGATGAAACCACATGGGAATTATACCTACCAATGTATTTCTATAATGTACAAGATATATCTATTATCTTTTTAGCACAAAGTAAAACTCATTACACCAAATATTTATTGAACACACAAAATAGGGGCACGTGGTATTTCTTAATATACCAAAACAATTCTCCAGACACTTGAGCAGCTGGCTCATGATGTCAGGGACCTGGGATCTGACCCTGAGCAGACTGCCTGCTTAGTGGGGAGTCTGCTTCTCCTTCTCCCTCTGCCCCCCTCAACTTGTACACTCTTTCTTCTTTTTAAAGATTTTATTTATTTATCTGTCAGAGAGGCAGCACGTGCATAAGCAGGCAGAGGGAGAAGCAGGCTCCCCACTGAGCAGAGAACCCAAGGCAGGACTCAATCCCAGGACTTTGGGATCAAGACCTAAGCCAAAGGCAGGCACCCAACTGAGCCACTCATGTATCCCTTCCTCTCTTCTCCAATAAATCTTTTTTAAAAAGTAAATGGGCGGTGGGGGGGGGGGGCGCCTGGGTGGCTCAGTGGGTTAAAGCCTCTGCCTTCAGCTCAGGTCATGATTCCAGGGTCCTGGGATCGAGCACAGCATTGGGCTTTCTTCTCAGCAGGGAGCCTGCTTCCTCCTCTCTCTCTGCCTGCCTCTCTGCCTACTTGTGATCTCTGTCTGTTAAGTAAATAAATAAAATCTTTAAAAAAAAAAAAATAATAAATAGGGGCACCTGGGGTTTCAGTCGTTAGGTGTCTGCCTTCGGCTCAGGTCATAATCCCAGAGTCCTAGGACTGAGCCCCACATAAGGCTCCCTGCTCGGCAGGGAAGCCTGCTTCTCCCCCTCTCTCTCCCCCCGCTTGTGTTCCTGCTCTCACTATCTCTCTCTCTGCCAAATAAATAAATAAAATTCTGGGCGCCTGGGTGGCTCAGATGATTAAGTGGCTGCCTTCAGGTCAAGTCCGACCAAGCCCCACATCGGGCCCCCTGCTCAGCAGAGAGCCTGCTTCTTCCTTTCCCTCTGCCTGCCACTCTACCTACTTGTGCTCTCTATCTCTCTGTCAAATAAATAAATATTTTAAAAAACTAGATTATAATAAACAAGCCATTTTAGAAGACAAAGAATGGGTCCTAGCTTTACAAAAAGTCCACCAAGAGGCATCTGTATCAGGCTAGACTTACTTCTTACCAGCTTTTTATATGCTGAGCTTTGAAATACAGGTTTCTCAAAATGCAAATCCTGGATACAGGTATCAACATAAGAGCTTAACAAGTATTGATAAACATTGTAATCTATCTTTAGTTTAAGTCTTAGAAAATGATGTTTATTTTCTACTGGCTAGACTAAATGATAGCATCAGTTTTCTGACTACCAGCTAAGTGCCAGACAGTACACTTGGTATTTTGTAGAGAGGATTTCATTTAATCCACAGAACAACTTGAGAGGTATTATTAGCCCCTCTTACAGAGAAGGAAACTAAAATTCAAAAACATTAAGAGAGGGACGCCTGGGTGGCACAGTCAGTTAAGTGTCTGACTCTTGATTTCAGCTCAGGTCATGATCTCAGGGTCATGGGATAGAACCCATGTCAGGCTCTGCACTCAGCGAGGAGTCTAGTTGAGATTCTCTCTCCCTCTGCCTCTGCTCCTCCTGCTTGTGCTCAACCTCTCTAAAAAATCTTTAAAAAAATAAAAACATTCAAAAATAAAATAAAGGATGGGGCGCCTGGGTGACTCAGTGGGTTAAGCCTCTGCCTCCAGCTCACGTCATGATCTCAGGGTCCTGGGATCGAGCCCCACATCAGACTCTGCTCAGCGGGGAGCCTGCTTCCTCCTCTCTCTCTGCCTGCCTCTCTGCCTACTTGTGATCCCTCTCTCTGTGTCAAATAAATAAATAAATCTTTAAAAAATAAAAATAAAAAATAAAATAAAAGATAAAAACATTAAGAGAACTGCCAAAAATTACGTGATTATAATTGATAGAAACAGAACCTAGGTATGTTCAACTCTATGGTTTGCTCTTTTTTTTTAAGTGTTCCTGACCAACATCTCTTCAAGTACCCAGTGTACTTTACATTCATATTTTAACAAATTAATGCATCTGAAGCAAAATTAGAAATACACTGTGATGTCACTTGAGGAAAACATATTTAAGTCTGAATGGCAAGATATCACGAAACTATTCAATTATCTTGTATTCAATACTATAGCTAAAATCTGGTTATAAAACAGGTATCCATACAAAACCTAGGCAATTTCACAAATTCTGAAAGATTAAAAATTAGAGTACATAAAAGGCAAACATAAGGTTTTAAGAGTTAGGCATACAAATCAAAGGTGATACTATTTTTAAATAATAGGTTAAAATGATCTAAGAGATAAGGGCAATAGCTGTCATCCAATGATGTGACCATGAAAAAAATTAGTCTCAAGGAGTTTTTTATTTCAACTAGAAAGCCTAAAAGTACAATACAATAATGCTAATGCAAAATGAGCTTCAATTCTTCAAAAACTAACATATTCCCCAGAGAGATGTTATTTTATAAATTTTAGGATGTCCTCCTCACAATCTACTTGTGAGGAGAAATTATGGATCTAAAATCACCGTTGAAATGTATTTGGAAAATACTGTGCATGAGAAATTCCACAAAACATACATAGTATGCAAATATATAAAAAGTTGACTATACCACAAACTTGCTAACATGAATTATCTTAAGAGAAATGATTTCTACTTTCATTAGCAATACTATCCTTATAAAAATTATTCCAAGTGGGGCACCTGGGTGGCTCAGTCAGTTGAGCAACTGACTCGATTTTGGCTCGGGTCATCATCTCAGGGTTCGGAGACTGAACCCCACGTCCAGCTCCACGCTCAGCACAGAGTCTGCCTGTGATTCTCTCTCTCTCTCTCTCTGCCTGCCTCTCACCCTCCACTCTCACACGCTTTCTCTCAAATGAATATTTTTTAAAAATTACTCCAAGAGGAAATAAAAGTATAAATACAGTAAACTCGTCCCTCGTGTCAGTCCCCAACCACAAAACTTGAAGACACATTCAATTATGGAGAGGCCTACTACCCAGCTGCAAGAAATCTACCTGCCCGACTAACTACTGATCTACCTCATCTTCATAAATATGAATGGAAACCACCAATTACCAGACATTAAGAAAGTAAAGAACCAAGATGCCTGGCAAGCTTAGTTGGTAGAGTGTGTGACTCTCAATCTCAGGGTCATGAGTTTGAGCCCCACACTCAAATGTACAGAACTGACTATATTGCAAACTTGTTAAGATGAATTATCTTAAAAATGATTTCCACTTTCATTTTCATTGGAGATTGAGATTACTTAAAAATAAATAAATAAACAAACTTTTAAAAAGGAAGTGAAGAACCAAGAAGAAAACACAAAACCCTGGAGAAAATGATGCAGGAAGCAGAAGACTTTTTAAATTTCTAATTAGTACCTAGGGAAGTATTCAAGGTAATATGTTAGTCATAAAACAGGACACAACTGCTACCAATAAAGGGGGAAGGAGAGGGAGAAAGCAAAGTTCTTGGATATTAAAAACAATTGTCAAATTTTTTAATTTTTTATTTACTTCAATTTATTTATTTCAATTTCAATTTATTTTCAATTTATTTCAATTTATTTATTTCAATTGAGCAGTTCTGCTTACAAGACTCCATCCTACTAAAATACACATTATGTCCAAGGAAAGGCACTACAAATTTTAATACAAAAAAAGGAAAAAAACCCTAAAAACTAAACTAATACCCACCATCAATAGCAGAAGACTTAAATAAATGATGGTACAACTACACCACAGAATCATCAATATGTATCAATATGGCAAAGATTTGTAAAATACATGAAAAAAACAGTCACTAACATGTGCAGTATAATCCCACTTCATGTTTTTAAACAAAATGTATCATATAATAACAGTAATAGCCATGACTACATTATTACACAAAGTGCCAGGTACAATTTTAAGCATTTTATATGCACAAAATCATTTAATCCTCACAACCACCTGATGCACTAGAGTCTCTAATTACCCCTTTTAACACATGAGGATACCGAGCCACAAAAAGGTGAAGTCACTTTCCCAAGGTAAACAGCCACTAAACCATGGGAGCTGGGACTATATCTGTGGCATTCTAAAGTCCCCACCTAAAGTCCCCAAGATCACTCTTCACATTTCAAGCAGTTGGGATACGAACCACAAAGTTCACCTCCAGAGCCCAACCTCTAAAAACCTCCACCTCTCTCCTCCTCCACCCTCTTCCCCGATCCCCTCTTCCTCTATTTGTAAATAAATACCAAAAGATCTGTAAAAACAGACACACTAAACTGTCAACTGTGATAGCTTATAATGATGAGAGTGGAAATCAAGTTTATCATATATTTAAATATGCAACATATATAAATTGATATGATTTATATTCATTACATATGCACACATGCACTATTTTACTAAGTTTTGAACATCACCTAAGATTTCGATAAATACAGGAGTCTAGGATATGAGCAGATAATTTTCAAATCAGGAAATAAAAGCTAACATGGGAGAAAAAAAAAATCTTTTTCTTAACAATTTTATTTATTTATTTAAGAGACAGAGAGTGAGAGAGCATAAGCAGGGGGAGCAATATAGAGGGAGGGAGAAGCAGGCCTCCCTACTGAGCAGGGAGCACGATGCAGTCTCCATCCCAGGGCTCTGGGATCATGACCTGAGCCAAAGGCAGATGCTTAACTGGCTGAGCCATCCAGGTGCCCTGAAAAAACTAAATCTTATAATAAAAGAAACGCAAATCAAAATTGTGTATCAGTTCACCTATCAAATTCACAAAAACTGAAAAACTAGAATATGTGATGCTGGTAAAAATACAGCAATATACATCCATTATCCTAATGTTCACATCTGCTACACCATTAATTTTTACTTTATTAAGGAAATATCTGATATATTGAAAAACGTTACACACAAAGATGTTAGTCTCAGCACTTTTTTTAGTAGCAAAATTGTTAACTTAATAATCCAGTGATATGGGTTGTGTCTCTAGGACAGATACAGAAATATTATGAAAGATAATTAAATCATTAAAGCACTCAAAATGTTTACTGAAATGGGAATAGGTCAATGCTAAAATACAAAAAACAGGGGTGCCTGGGTGGCTCCATCGGTTAAACATCTGCCTCTGGCTCAGGTCATGATCCTGGAGTCCTGGGACCTAGCCCCACATCAAGATCCCTGCTTGGCTGGGAGCCTGCCTCTCCCTCTCCCTCTGCCTGCAGCACCCCCTCCTTGTGGCTCTCTTCCTCTCTATCTCTGTCAAATAATTTTTTTTTAAAATACAAAAAAATAAAATGATTTACAGAATGATTTACAGCTATGCAAAAAAATGCATGTACATAAATACATATACATACATATGTATGCAACACATACATACATACATATATACATAAACATACAAAAATTCCTTCAAGGAAATATATCAAGGTATTAACAATAGTTATCAATGGGTAGTGGAGTTCTCATTTTTTTCCTGTGTGTCATTACAATGATCATACGGCTGTTCTGCAAAAGGGAGCTTTTTTTCCCTAAAGCAGAAAAGCCTTTTTTCTTCATCATATTAAGAGAGTAATGAATGAATTACTGTGTCACTGGTCCATCCGGATATACCACATCTCACTGTTTGCTAGGCAGCATATCCCGGGGCTCCTACATCATACCCATCTCTAGTCACAAGCAGAAAGGATGGAAACTCAAGCACAAACATACCCCGTCCAAATGGCAGTGCATTCACTTTAGGGCGTGGCTGAAGCAGCACATGCAGCAACTTCATTTCTCTATTCAAACCACTCTCCATCTCTCACCTTAACCTTCTAGGTTGACTCTGGATATGCACAATACTCCTCACAGGAGCTACCACAGAGACAGACCTTTACACCCCTCTGCTACACGCCACCCACTTTGTGCCTGAGGGAAACAGTCTCCCTTCAGTCAATTCCCCCAAGTCAGAAACCACGGTCATGCTGGACACTTCTGCCATCAACTGACACAGCCGTTCTGTTTTCTGAAAATAGCCAATCTTGCTCAGCAAATGACAGCATACGCCAAGATTTCATACTCCTATAGAGAACGGGCAGTGTCCCTGCTAAAGGTATAAATTACAAACCCCTCCCAACAACAGAATCCGCAATAAAGTAACTCTTCGACAAGAAAAGCGTCATTCTCAGAGCAACAACTTTAAAAGAATCCTGACCCAGATCCTATTCCCCAGGGTGCTCCTCCTGCATCGTGGCAGGAACCACAGCAGTCCGTCTGGTATGACGCCTGCCCCTGCGGCAGCAGCAGCCATTTTTGGCTCACCCCTGCAGCAGCCCCAGACGAAAGCCAGGACAGCAAGAACAAGATGGCAAAGGACTTTAAAAAGCAAATTCAGGTAACAAATAACCGGCAACAGGAGAAAATACTGCACAAATCTGCCACATTGTTAAAAAGGCTTTTTTTCTTTCTTTTTTTTTTTTAAGGTTTTATTTATTTATTTGACAGACAGAGATTACAAGTAGGCAGAGAAGCAGTCAGAGAGAGGAGGAAGCAGGCTCCCCGCCGAGCAGAGAGCCCGATGCGGGGCTCGATCCCAGGACCCTGGGATCATGACCCGAGCTGAAAGCAGAGGCTCTAACCCACTGAGCCACCCAGGCGCCACCTCTTTTTTTTTTTTTTAAGATTTTATTTATTTATTGGAGAGAGAGAGATCACAAGTAGGCAAAGAGGCAGGCAGAGAGAGAGGGGGAAGCAGGCTCCCCGCTGAGCAGAGCCCAATGCTGGCTCCATCCCAGGACCTGAGCTGAAGGCAGAGGCTTAACCCACTGAGCAACCCAGCCGCCCCTTCTTCTTTTTTTTTAATGACAACTCTTTTAAAATAGTTTAAATCAAGTCTCTTCATGTCATGCAAACAAATTTGGGGAGATCAGCACTAGTATTGATATTATGGAAAACAGATTAATTTCATCAGAATACCTGAAGCAACACACAATTCATAATTCCTTTTTACTTAACTATTAACCAAAAACATGACCTCTCTCTTCCCTGGATTCCCTGTCAAAAATCTAAAAATGTATTTTAAATCCTCTTTACTCTCTTAAAATAATGAATATAATTTAATGTCTTTCCTGAATGTAGAATATACAAGGAGTCACATTTTAGCTTAGTTTCATTTCTGAAAATAGAAATAGCTTTATTTTTCTGAAAATAATACCTGGAGAGTTTTGGGTTGTTTTTTTTTTTTCTTTTTCTTAAGAATGCTCCACGCCCAGTGTGGGACTTGAACTCATGATCCTGAGATTAATAGTTAAAGAAAATAAAAATCGCCAAATCTCACCAGCAAATAGAGATCTCTATGAACACTGCTGTTTAACCAAACACTTTTAAAATATTTTTAAGATAAAATTTGATCAGACATGCTTTTTTAACTGGCTTCCACAAAATAAATGTGGACTTTTTTTTTATTTTTATTTTTAATTTTTTTATGTAGGCTCTACCTACATGGGTAGGTACTTAATGGGTCTGGAACTTAAGACAGAGATCAAGAGTTATACGCTCTACCAACTGAACCAACTAAGTGTCCATGGACTTTTTTTAATGTAAGTAAATGTTCTGCAACATTTTTAAGGGTTATATACTACTTCAATGCCTATACAGTCCTTAATTCCCCCCAAGACCCCATTACTAGGCCTTTAATGTGTTTCAAAAGGTCCACTATTATAAATGATGGTGTGGCAACAATCAGAATTTTATTTGAACACCAACTTTAAAAGTACAAGTCTATAAAAACAGAAGGTACTTGAAAAAAAAAAAAAGATAATTTCAAAGTAATCCTTGGATATGTGTCTAAATAATCCCTTAGGATATTATCAAAATGTAGTATGGGGCACCTGGGTGACTTAGTTGGTTAAGCGTCCAAGTCCTGATTTTGGCTTAGGTCACTATTTCGGTGCTATAGAATCAAGCACCACCTCAGGCTCCACACTCAGCAAGAGTCAGCTTGCCCCTGTCCCTCCACTCCTCCCCCCACTGGAGTGCTCAGAAGTACGTGCTCTCTCGCAAATAAATAAATCTTTTTTTTTTTAATTAATATAACAGTAGCTCAATTTCTGTTATGTACATCTAGAGGCACATGAAACAAAATCTTAGGTCAAACGGTCTCATACACCCCACTTGGGAAAAGAGATTAATTTTATTCCCTGTCTCACCCCACATACTGTTTTAGTAAAACAGACTAAGTTCAAACAAGACAACAGCAGAGCCTGGGGAAGCACTGAAAGCAATATCATGAGGTGAAACCAATCCAGGACTCTAACAGAGTATTTCGAGGCCCATCTTCAGATTGGAGTATGGGGAGATTAAAGGCTCAGAAGAGGTTCTAAAGACTCCCAGATCTCTAAGTGACAAAGAACCAAGCACTTAGCAAGAGCAGCTGTGCTTAAAACTATATCTACACATTCTGTCACAGAAATTCCTTTGGGTTAACAAATTTATTTGAGAAGGCCAACTATTTCTGGTTCTGAATCCCTTAGATGGAATTAGTCAAACCTGCTAATACTAGGAAAAGGAACCAGGACAGTAAAATTCCCCCTCCTCAGGATGTTCAACATGGAGCTTCTTTATGAAAATGAATTCATTCCCTTCCAACCCACAGACTGGTTCCTAATTCAACTTCAATTACCTTTCTACCCTTCATTAGTGGTAACGGTATCTACCCACCATGAGTTCAAGAACCTCCCCACCAAGGCTTTCTTATGAGATCAATAGTGATTATTAACTGATGTGATTTTATACTGTATAATGAAATAAATCCACATTTGAAAAATCTGCATAACCTAATGAGCCAATATTTTCCAAATGACCAACACGTGGTATTACATAAAAATCACACATGGGTAAAAAGATCTATTCAAAGTACAATCAGACCAATAGATTTAACTGCATGAAAAGTTCAAGGACATGGTTTCAGGTTCTAAATTGAAACTAGCCTTTAAGAACCTACACCCTAGTTTTGGTGTAGTAATAAAGAAGATCCACAATTATCTGAGAATAACATTAAAACCCTCTTCTCCGGGGCGCCTGGGTGGCTCAGTGGGTTAAGCCTCTGCCTTCGGCTCAGGTCATGATCTCAGGGTCCTGGGATCGAGTCCCGCATCGGGCTCTCTGCTCGGCAGGGAGCCTGCTTCCTCCTCTCTCTCTCTCTGCCTGCCTCTCTGCCTACTTGTGATCTCTGTCAAATAAATAAATAAAATCTTTAAAAAAAAAAAAAAAAAAAACCCTCTTCTCCTTTCCAACTACGTATCTGAGTTAGACAAGATTTTCTTCAAACAAAACATACAGCAGAATGCAGAAGCAGATGTAAGAATAGAGTTTTCTTCCACTAAGCTAGACATTAAAGAGATTTGTAAAAATAATGTTACTATCCTGTTTTGAAAAGCTTATTTTTCATTTGTCAACTTTATGCTAATATAATGGATCTATTGTTATTTAAGTGAATATTTTAAAATTTTGTTTTAGTATCTAATATTGTAAATATCAACAAATAGCCCACCTAACAAAAGCTCTCTGAAATCCTCAACAATCTTCAGTAGTGTAAAGGAGTCTTGAAATCAAAAACAAAATCTGAGAACTGCTGTTTTAAGTCAATGGTTTCACTATGCTGTCTGTGGAAAATCTGCCATCAGTTTCCTGGAGTATGGTTTCCAATTTACAGAAATAAAATCTATGGGGAGGAGGGACATGCCTGGATGGCTCAGTCCCTTAAGCATCCAACTCCTGGTTCCAGCTCAGGTCATGATCTCATGGTCGGGGGATGGAGTCCTGCGTGGAGCTCTGCACTCAGCACCGTGACTACCTGAGATTCTCCCTCCCTCTCTCTGCCCCTCCCTACACACACACACACACACACACACACACACACACACAATCTCTCTCAAATAAATAAATAAATAAATAAATAAATAAGATCTTTAAAAATAAAATCTATGGGAAGTTTTCATTTCTGAAAGGGATTTTTTTTACATCAAAAATCTAAATCACTGGGACACCTGGCTGGCTCGTCAGTAGAGTATGTGACTCTTGATCTGAGTTGTGAGTTCGAGCCCCCTGTTGGATGTGAGATTACTTAAAAATAAAATCTTAGGGGCGCCTGGGTGGCTCAGTGGGTTAAGGCCTCTGCCTTCGTCTCAGGTCATGGTCCCAGGGTCCTGGGATTGGCCACGAGTCGGGCTCTCTGCTCGGCGGGGGGCCTGCTTCCTCCTCACTCTCTGCCTGCCTCCCTGCCTACTTGTGATCTCTGTCTGTCAAATATATAAATAAAATCTTTTAAATAAATAAAATCTGAAAAAAATCTAAATTGCTGCTGTAAGAGCTCACATAAATTTATATAAGCCCCCTTCGTAATGTCCGTATCAGCTGAATCAGCTTACACATTTGTTAATAAACTGGCTCCTAAATGTTCTCCGCTTCTCTCTCTTATCTATTTTCTAACTAGATTGGAAAATTATCAGGGTCAATGTCACTTTCTTTTTACTTCACACAGTCCTACAGCCCATGGCAGGAATTAAATATACGCTACCCCTATAGTGGTCACTTATGGCCACTTGCAGAATAATGTGTTATTTTTGAAGAAAAACTAAAAAGCACATCTCAAGGATTTCTAGACAGAAGGAAAAAGTCCTTGATCAGAAGACTGTGGCATCTGAGCGGTATCATTAATTCTTATAACCATCAACTATGGCATCTACCACAGTCACATTTTTTTTTTAAAGATTTTTATTTATTTATTGAGAGAGAGGCAGTGAGAGAGAGCATGAGGGAGGAGAAGGTCAGAGGGAGAAGCAGACTCCCCGTGGAGCTGGGAGCCCAATGCGGGACTCGATCCCGGGACTCCGGGATCATGACCTGAGCCAAAGGCAGTCGTCCAACCAACTGAGCCACCCATACGTCCCCCACAGTAACATTTTTGTGTGTGTGTGACATTTCTTTTTGATGGTTGAGGCCATCTGAGAAGGTGCTGAGTTAAAGAATTTCCATGATCCTTTCCAACCCTCATATTCTAAGACTCTGATTCCTTTTATTCTCAATCCCAGCATTAAATAATGCTGGACACTATGGCTGTTCAGGGGCTGAACGATGAGTCAGCAGGTGAAGCCATTTGTGAGAAGCAGTTTCATTACATTTCCAACAACAGAGAAGCCAGCAAAAGACAGCTGCCATTGTTTACATTGCTGAACGTGCTGTCGGCTTCACAGGCCTGTAAAACCACCTATTGTCAGCAAACTCCATTTTTCTTAGTTAAGGGTTAAGAAGCACCAGACTTAGCTACCAGCTCCAAAGCACATGAACAATCTCTTTTCTCAAAACACAACTACTATAAGTGCCTAAAAGAACATTCAAAAACCATTCTTACAATAGAAAATGCCTCCATTTACAATAACCCAGGTCCCTTCAGAGACTACTGTTATACATGCTCAGACACAGAAAACGTCCTTCCGATAGGAAAAACAAAGGCAGTGGCTCCTGGGTGGCTCAGTTGGTTGAGTTACTGCCTTTGGCTCAGGTCATGATCCTGGAGTCTCAGGATCGAGTCCCACATCGGGCTCCCTGCTCAGCAGGGAGTCTGCTTCTCCCTCTGACCCTCTCCCCTCTCAAGATCTCTCTCTCTCTCTCTCAAGTAAATAAAAAAAAAATCTTAAAAAAAAAATAAAATAAAAACAAAGGCATTTAAAACCCCCACACAATGCTGTTAACTATTTAAAGCACAGTTCAGAGCTTCTTTAACACAGCTAAAAATAAGCAGGCAAAACATGAATTGCTCATCTTTTTTGAGAGAGCAGAGGCAGCCAAGCTACCTGAGGTGAGTATTTGCAACTCAGTTTCACTTCTCAGAACCAAAAGGGTTTGATCTTTATGAATCCTTTTGTCCTGGGGTACCTGGGGGGCTCAGTGGGTTAAGCCTCTGCCTTTGGCTCAGGTCATGATCTCAGGGTCCTGGGATGGAGCCCGCATGAGCCCGCATTGGGCTCTCTGCTCAGCAGGGAACCTGCTTCCCCCTCTCTCTTTGCCTGCCTCTGCCTACTTGTGATCTCTCTGTCAAATAAATAAATAAAATATTTTAAAACAATCAAACAAAAGAATCCTTTTGTCCTGGGCACCTGGGTGGCTCAGTCAGTTAAGTGATTGCCTTCGACTCAGGTCATGATCCCCGGGTCCTGGGATCAAGTCCCGCATCAGGCTCCTTGCTCAGCAGGGATCCTGCTTCTCCTGCCTCTGTCTCTGTCTCATAAATAAAGTATTAAAAAAAAAAAAAAGAAAAGAAAAAAGAATCCTTTTGTCCTAAGAAGGTTCCCTTCCAAATATATTTTTCAGAGTTGTGATTTCCAATGAAGGACTGAACTGAAAAACACCTCCCAACTGCTTTCTAGTTTCATATACAACACCTCATCTAGGCATTACACCTAAATTAATTTCCCTTTTCATTCTGAAAGCAGTCAAATTAACCTAGTATTTCAAATTCTTAGCTAAAGTGATAAGGAGTTATAGATGTATCTAAATACATATGTGTCTAGCTACTTATCTATATATACATCTATGTATATGTCACCATAGTGTCATAAGACATTATGACAAAAGATGCCCTACCTTGTACTAAGCAGGTACTATTCACCATTATTCGAGTATCAAGATCATCCCTTATAAACTATAAACTTATAAATTTATAAGCTATCTACTATGAATCTGCTACTAACCATGCACTAACTTAAATCAAAACTGTACCTACTTCTTAAGATATACAAAAGTTCAAGTGATCTTTAAATGCATGTTGGGTAACAACCATGGAAATTTACATAGCTCCAACTTTTCCTTTTTTTATAAAAATTTTTTTTAAGATTTTATTTATTTGAGAGAGAGAGAAAAAACATGAGCGAGTGAAGGGCAGAGGAAGAAGTAGACGTTGAGCAGGTAGCCGATACAGGGCTCAATCCTGAGACTCCGGGATTAAAACCTAAGCCAAAGGCAGATGCTTAACTAACTGAGCCACCCAGGGGCCCCAAGTTTTCTTTAAAATTTTTTCAAGATTTTATTTATTTGTGAGAGAGAAAGAGAGCATGTGTGCACAAGCAGGGGGAGCAGCAGGCAGAGGGAAAACCAGGCTCCCCACAGAACAGGGAGCCCGATAAGGGACTCAATTCCAGGACCCTGGGATCATGACCTGAGCCGAAGGCAGACACTTAACGAACTGAGCCATCTAGGCATCCCGGATCCAAGTTTTCTTGCACAAAAATATCTAAGCATGTTTCATAAAACTGGAAAACTGCAGATCAGAAAGTAAACAAACTCAAAGTCATCCTTACGAAAAGCGCACTTGTGTTTGCTCTCTGACAAATAAATAAATAAAACCTTTTAAAAAGGGGGGGGGTGGTGCCTGGGTGGTATCAGTCAGTTAAGCGGCTGCCTTTGGCTCAGGTCATGATCCCAGGGTCCTGGGATCGAGTCCTGCATCAGACTCCTTGTTCAGCAGCAAGCCTGCTTCTCTCTCTGCTTCTGCCTGCCACTCTGCCTGCTTGTACTCTCTCTGACAAATAAATAAATAAAATCTTTAAAAAAAAAAAAAAAGTACATACAACATACTTTCAAAAGTTTCAAGCAAAAATTGTAACTCACATGTCAATCTTGGATTTGAATTATTTACTACAAATACCTAACTCAATCCTGCTTCCTAATAACCCTCCAGAATGGTCCTTTAAAACTCGAAATGACCATATCATCCCCCTAGCCTACAGCTGATAGCTCCCCGCTGTCATCTGGGTGACAAGTTCCTTAGCCTGGCTTATAATGCCCTTTCTGTGGCCTCCACCTGTCCACTGCTCCACTCCAAACTGTTAGCCTACCAATGGTGAACAAGTCATTTTTCACTGAGTCTCTGTATGTGCTGACTCCTGGCTGGAATACCCTTTTTCCTACCATTATCTTTCATATGGCTCATTCATACTTTCAGACACAGCTTAGAAGTATCCCCTTCTCAGTAAGCCTCTCCCTTCATTCCTCCCAATCCTCTTCCAGCCCCACCCCCAAGACAGATGACCCTCCTCAGAGCTCAGTGCTGTGTTTATTGATTCCTGTTTACTTACCTTCTTACATATCTGTCTCCTGTACTAGTAAGCTTCTCGAAGGCAAAAACTAGTATTTCTAACTCCTCAGTGCTCACCAAACATCTACTGAATGATTAAGCTAGAATACAGAAACAACAAAACAAATTTTTCTTTAAAACATATGGAAAGGGATGCCTGGGCGGCTCAGTTGGTTAAGCAACTACCTTCAGTTCAGGTCATGATCCCGGGGTCCTGGGATCGAGCCCCACAACAGGTTCCCTGCTCACCGGGAGCCTGCTTCTTTCTCTGCCCCTCTTCCCTAATTGTGCTCTCTGTCTGTCTGAAATGGATAAATAAAATTAAAAAAAAAAAAAAAAGAAGAAGAAGTGAATTTAGGCATACCTGGATGGTTCATTTGGTTGAGCATCCGGCTCTTGATTTCGGCTCAGGTCATGATCTCAGGGTCATGAGATTGAGCCCCGCATCAGGCTCCACCCTTGCCTGCTTAAGACTCTCCTTCTCCCTCTGCTTCTCCCACTCCCCCGCCCTCCCCCACCACAAGTTCTAGCGCTCTCTCAAAAAAAAAGAAAAAAAAAGCAGATAGAGCACACAACTCTTGACCTTGGGGTCATGAGTTTGAGGTCCACACTGGACCTAGAGTTAACTAAAAAAAAAAAAAAAAAACAAAAAAAGTGGATATAAAATAATGATTTCATAACCACTGCCCAGAATCCCAACAGCAGCCTATGAGTAGCCAAGGTAGGTAGTGATTTAAATCCATTTAAAGTTTTTACATTATAGGGGTGCCTGAAGCTAATCTGGACAGCTGTAAAAGACTATGCTCTTGGGCTTCTCTTTCCTCCTGGCAGCTCCTGCTTCCTCTTTTCTCTCGTTTCACCATCGTCATCCCATCAGCAGGTGCTGCATGGACCCCTAAGAACTTTTGTGTTCCTTTTCACTCTCTCTGTTATGCTTTATTTCCACAAATTTGTTTTTCCAGCCTTTCTCTGCTCACCAGACTTCCATCTCCTTATTTCTAAACATGTTTTAGAAATGTCCATCTCTTAACCAAATAAGATGTTCCATTCACGTCAGATCCAACATGTCCTCAACTGAATTTATCTGCTCACTACCTCAAAACATGATATATAAAATCAAATTCTACATCTTCTTTACTTCATCACCGACAATATCATTTTCCAGTCTCAAAGCCTTGGAGTCAGTTTTAGCTCTTTTCATTATTTCACCAAGGATATTCAAATCTCTAACTTTCTTTGAGAGCTTTCATGATATAATCACCCTTTCCTTTTCATCTCCCTTTAGACTACATGTGCATCAGTAAAATCCTGGAAAACCTTAAGTGGGTCTAGCATATTAGTCTCCATGCTTCTTATCGATCTCAATCCATCCAGCACAAAATTCACCTTCCTCTAACTACCAAATGTGTTAGTAGGTATCAGGTTTTCAAAAACTTTTGCTTGCTACAAGACAGAAGAACAGATATCCAAAAGTTTGCAAAACTGTCACATGCACTGCACACTAGGTTTTCAGTCAAGCACGTCTTCTGACTACCCTAAATATATTATCTACTGTATTTCCTGGCTGCTATAAAAGCATTTTTTTCCCTCAACTGTAAATGTCTTCTCTCTTCCATCTACCCAAATCCTACTTCCTAACTCCTCCAGTCCTCACTGATCTCTCAGGCCTCTGACGGCCTACCTCTATTTAGAGAGCACCTTAAATTCTTTAACTGTTTGACTAGAGCACTCACACTTCAGGATTCTTTTTTTTTATCTCCATCCACAACTAACATATGCGGTTATTTAATAAACACTTGCTCCTTTCGCCATTTAATAAATCACTGTCTACTAAGCATCAGGCACTATTAACTTAATCTGTGGAATCCAAACAATAACCAGAATTTTCCTTCCCTTTTCTACTTTTCTCTTGTCTCAAGATTCCATCATGTTTTTCTTTCTCCCTTGAGCATCCTAACCTTGCCATTTCTAGTTATCCTGTTCCCTTCAGTTGAGCCTTCAACTGAATAGTAACTAAGCCACTTTCAAAAATAGGATTCTAGAATACAAAAAAAAAAAATTACTCTTCACTCCAAATATTCAGAAAAATTAGGAAGGGTGACCAGCAATGTGTTTCTGAAGGTTAAGTTGCCAGTTGGAAGGTTCTCACAACTGTCCTTATCACTGATGCTAATTTTCACATATATCCTTATGAACAGACCAAAGCCTTCAATTTCACAAAAAGCAGACTTACTTTCTGTACGTAGACTCTGTGTTTGATAAATACATGATTAAATAGAGAAAAGAACAATTACAGTCTAGAGGAGACTAAGGAGAAATAATAACCAGATGCAATGTGGGACCTGAAACAGAAAAAGAACAGTGGAAAAACTGGTAAAAACCATTAGCTCTGCATTTTAGTTGATAATATTGCATCAATGTTAATTTCCTGTGTTTGATAACTGTACTATGACAATGGAAAATGTTTACATTAGGAGAAGGAGACAAGGGATAGGAGAGAACTCTTACTATTTTGGCAAATTTTCTGTAGGTCTAGAATCAGTTCAAATAGAGGTTTTTTTTTTTTAAGAGGATGACAATACTTTGCTATTTAGTTCATATGCTAATATCAAAGACCTTTATAACTACAAGATCAAATACAAATTGTTAGACCAAGGAATTTATAATGTCACTGGGGGCACCTGGGTGGCTTAATGGGTTAAGCCTCTGCCTTCGGCTCAGGTCATGATCTCGGGAAGTCTGCTTCCCCCTCTCTCTCTCTCTGCCTGCCTCTCTGACTACTTGTGATCTCTGTCAAATAAATAAATAAAATCTTAAAAAAAAAAAATAAATAAAATGTCTTGCTGCTTCCCAAGTATTTTAGTAACATATACAGAAGTAGCATAAAGACTCCTAATTTTCTAAACTATATAATGGTTACTAGATAGGATGACTATATAATTTATCATCCAAACCAGAACCATTACAGGAGAAGGGATCTCTCATCACCTACTGGTAAGTGATCACTGTTGTTAAACACCTCAAATCGGTTTGAGTTTGTACAAACCTGATGCTTTGGCAAGTCATCAGCATCTCCCTCAACCTCAGGAACAAACAACCCTGGGAGAAGGGACGAAAGGTAGACCAGAGATCCCCAAAGGAGATTATATAAAGGGAAAGTAAGTCAATACATACTAATATGCTTATGTCTTTTAATTACGATTTTCAGGGGTACCTGAGTGGCTCAGTCGTTAGGCATCTGCCTTCAGCTCAGGTCATGAGGTCCTGGGATCAACCCTGAATCAGACTCCTTGCTCAGTGGGGAACCTGCTTCCCCCTCTCCGGCTGTCCCTCTCCCCACTTGTTCTCTCTCTCTAAAATAAATAAAATCTTTAAAAAAAATAGTAATTATGATTTTCAAAAGAAAGTCAAGAATAAAATCACTGACTTTCCAGAGCAGCATTCAGCTTTTACTGCCTTGCCTAAAATGTACCACATTCAAGTACACTCACCCAGTCACAACACAAAACGTAATAAGCTAAGGTCAAGTACTCTGCCGTCTACTTTTGAAACAGCAGTTACCCTCCAGAATTTGGTTCCAAATTCTAATATTTGTAAAAAAGACCAACAAATAATATTGAAATTATCAGATGAGTATGATATATTAGCCTCAAAGTCTCAACAATATTAATCGGGTACTTGAGGTCATTAAAATTTTACGTAGGTTAAGACCCACTTCCTTCATATATTCAGTGAGCTAAAGACATGCATACTTATTTATAAAACTTAAAAAGTAGATATAATCTTAATAAACCAGCAACCCCATCCCCACACTGTAATATTTCAAGTCACTGAAGAGACTGTGTGTGTAGAAAATTTTCATCTAAAACACTGTTTCTATTAGACCCGAAAGGTTATAAAAAGCCTCTTCATTAATGTAGTCTTTTTCTGAATAGCAGAAAGCATCCTTTTAGACAGGGTGAGCAGTATTTCCCAATTTTATTTCTTTATAAGAATGTACACATTAAAATAGCCTGAAGGTATAACCTAATAAATAAAAAATCAAATTTAACTTGAAAATTATATAAATGCTCTAGGCAGAACTAATATTCTATGTGAAATACAATAACCCAAGAATTTTTTTTTTTTTTTAAAGATTTTATTTGTCAGCGACAGAGGGAGAGCGAGCGAGCACAGGTAGACAGAGGCAGAGGGAGAGGGAGAAGCAGGCTCCCCGCTGAGCAAGGAGCCCGATGTGGGACTCGATCCCAGGATGCCGGGATCATGACCTGAGCCGAAGGCAGCCGCTTAACCAACTGAGCCACCCAGGCGTCCCAACCCAAGAATTTTTAACTTAAAATTTCAATTCTTCACAGAACAGCGAAATAGTCAAATGCCCTTATGTCATTTTTCACAAAGCTATCCTGCCTAACAGGAATTTATCTTAATAGAGATAGGCAAAATCTCTTTTGGGTAGCTCTCCTATCTTTTAGGCATTATACAAAAGGTGAAAATGATCAAAGTTCATTTATTCGATAGGCTTTATTCTATAAATAACACACCTCACTAAATCTCAAACACTTAATGGATAATAAAACCTTAAATGTAGTTCTGTGTTATCATTCTTCTTCTCTTAATCTTTCCTATTCCTTCTTTCAACCTACACACCTCAACAAATCTTCAAATTTTCAGCATGTTAATTTCCCAATAAATAAAAAAACAAAAACAAAAGAAATACAACTGATTTTCGACAAAGTGCTCAGACAATTCAAAGAATACTTCTTTCAACAAATAGTGCCGAGACAACTGAGCAGTCACACGCAAAACAATAAACTTGGACCCCTAGTACACAGCATACACAAAAATTAATTCAAAATGAATCAAAGACCTAAATTTAAGAGCTAGAATTATAAAAGAAGAAAGGAGTAAAATTCCATGACCCGGAGTTAAGGAAAGCCTTCTTAGACACACTAAGGAAGCAAAAGTGACAGAAGAAAAACGTAAATTTGATTTCACCAAAATTAAACATTTTTTACGCTTCAAAGGACACTATAGAGAAAGTGAGGGGAGCCTGGCTGGCTTAGTCAGTAGAGCATACAACTCTTGGTCTTGGGGTTGTGAGTTCAAGTTCCGAGTGTAGAGAGTCCTTAAAAATAAAATCTTTAGGGACGCCTGGGTGGCTCAGTCAGTTAAGTGTCTGCCTTTGGCTCAGGTCATGATCCCAGGGTCCTGGGATGGAGTCCTGCATCAGGCTCCTTGCTCGGCAGGAAGCCTGCTTCTCCCTCTGCCTGCCATTCCCCCTGCTTGTGCTTAATTGCTCTCTCTCTCTCTCTGACAAATATTTTTTTTTAAATATTTTTATTTATTTATTTCACAGACAGAGATCACAAGTAGGCAGAGAGGCAGGCAGAGAGAGAGAGAGGAGGGAAGCAGGCTCCACGCCAAGCAGAGAGCCCGATGTGGGGCTCGATCCCAGGACCCTGAGATCATGACCTGAGCTGAAGGCAGAGGCTTTAACCCACTGAGCCACCCAAGCGCCCCTGACAAATAAATCTTTAAAAAATAAATAAAAATTAAAAAGTAAATCGTTAAAAAGAAACAGAGGGAAAGAAGACAACTAACTGAATAGGAGAAAATATTCATAGGGGCATCTGGGTGACTCAGTCAATTGAGCTTCCAACTCTTGATTTGGGGTTGGGTCATGAACTCGGGGTCATGAGGTTGAGCCCCTGTAGAGCATGGCTCCGTGCTAGCAGGGAGTCTGCTTGAGATGCTCTCTTTCCCTCTCCCTCTGCCCCTCCCCACACACTGTGCACTGGCACACCCTCTCTCTCTCTCTCTCTCTCAAATAAATAAATAGATCTTTTTATTTTTTAAGATTTTACTTATTTATCAGAGAGAGTGCACGTGAGAGAGCACAAGCAGGGGGAGCAACAGAGGGATAGGGAGAAGCAGACTCCCGGCTGAGCAGGAAGCCCGCTGTGGGGCTTGATCTCAAGACCCTAAGATCATGATCCGAGCTGAAAGCAGCCACTTAACTAATGGAGCCACCTAGATGCCCCAAATAAATAAATCTTTAAAGTATGTGTGCATGGAGTGCCTGGGTGGCTCAGTGGGTTAAAGCCTCTGCCTTTGGCTTGCGTCATGATCCCAGGGTCCTGGGATGGAGCCCCACGTCAGGCTCTCTGCTCAGCGGGAAGTCTGCTTCCCCCTCTCTCTCTCTCTGCCTGCCTCTCTGCCTACTTGTGATCTCTGTCTGTCAAATAAATAAATAAAATCTTTAAAAAAAAAAGTTCTAAAACTGGGGCACCTGAGTGGCTCAGGTCATGATCCTGCTCCCTGCTCAGCAGGGAGAATCTGCTTCTCTTTCTCCCTTTCTCCCTCCCCCTGCCTTCTCTCTCTCTCTCAAATAAAAATCTTTTTTAAAAAAAGTTCTAGGGCACCTGGGTGGCTCAGTTGATTAAGCAACTGCCTTCGGCTCAGGTCATAATCTGAGGGTCCTGGGATCGAGCGCCGCATCGGGCTCTCTGCTCAGCAGGGAGCCTGCTTCCCCCTCTCTCTCTGCCTGCCTCTCTGCCTACTTGCGATCTCTCTCTCTGTCAAATAAATAAATAAATTTTAAAAAAAAGTTCTAAAGCTGACTTTGGTTAGGACTGCACAGTTGTGAATATACTCAAAACCACTGAAGGGTACCCCTAAATGGGCGGCTTGTGTGGTATCTGAACTATATAGCTCAATAAAACCATTAAAGAAAAAGTAATAGTTTCACACAAGTGAAGTCTAACCTTCTCTTATATTGATTCAAAGCCCTCTACAATCTGAATCCATTATTTCAAATATTCTACCACAATAATCCTCCTCTCCAAGCACACTGATGAGGAGCCTCACAACCCAGCATACAGCATACTTACTTCATGCCCAAACCTTGGCTCCTGTTAATTACTCACTCATCACAATCCACTCCCCTCTGCCCATCTAAACCCTGACTGTAGTCTTAAGCACTTGTTTTAATGTTTTTTAAATTCATCTTTCAGTTCAAATTCTGTTTCTTATATGCTATTTTCTAGGGCCTAGTTTCTGCTGGCAGATAAGTAACAAAGTAAGCAAGACACAGAACTGTATATGTAGTCCCACCCTGGCCCCAGTCCCTGTTCCCTCTACAGTAATAGAAACACTCCTGGGACCCTGCCAGGATGGGGGAGACTGAGACAAATACTGCTGTCCCTCCAAAGGACATTTTTTAGCAATAAAATTGTCAAGTATTTAAAAAGAAGAAAGAAAAAAATCCCATATGTGTAATTTAACCTTATGTTACAACAAAAGGACAGAACTTAAGCCCATAAAAGCCCATAGAAAAAAGTGCGAGAAAGAAATATACCAAAATGTTAACAGTAGTTATCTCTACGTACTAAGATTATGGGTGACTTGTTACTTTTCAGTGTTTTTTAATTTCCTGATTTGATTACGTTAGTTCTTACAATCACAAAACAAAATTTTTCATAGTAACATTTGACTATAAATGTTTTTCCTCTTTGGCATTATACCAACCCTCATCATCAGTGTCTATACTTCAAAGGCAACTCAGCCACATTAAATGACTTTGTAAACTGGGTCAATGCTATTCCATCTCAAACAAAATTATGAAACTATTATCAATTCAATTACACAACAGCGCAAAACAATTTTAGAGCACCCTTGAATGCTAAATGTAAGTTGTGATGCCATCTATATTAGCCCTAAAATTTATCTTAAAACTGATTTCCAGACTCTAACTTAACCAACATTTCAACAAATATTTACAGACTTCTTATCTGCCAAGTACTGCTCAAGCAGCTGGCAATTCAACAGCAAACAAAACTGACAAAAATTCTCTGCCTTTACGGACCTTACCTTCTATTGACAGAATTTAGTATCTCATAACAGGGAACGCACGTGGGTTTGAAAAAGTATAAAACTACTACTAGTTAATGAAGGTCATAAAAACTAAACTGACAAATTTCAAATGTACTTAAAATAGTTAAAACAGTCTCAAATTTCAGCTGAGGCTACAAGACAGTGAAAAACTCCTTCTGGATGGCAGCAAGCCAAAGAACTAGGAGCCATTTGAGAATTCAGAAGAAGCTTGGGATCTTGCAGTATTTCATCGATGTAAATCTCAGCTGCAGATTTTTATATTCTGCTTCAAGTCAGGCACCTGGCTAAGAACCAGGGAACAGTTTCCTATTATATTAGCTCAAATTATTATTCCTAAAGTAAAAATAGATTGTATCTCATCACAAGAGTTTATTCCAGAACTTACTTTCCCTCATACTTCATAATGAATTAACTGTATCTTCAACCAAATCAAGCCAGCATCTGGCTGGTCATGGCAACCTTATTTTATGGTCTCAACCCACCCCACTCTTCACCACGCAAGTCACAGAGCCATTTCAGTCTGTTTGACCCACTTGATCTTAGCCAAAAGGCCAAGAAGCAATGGGTCTGTTTGATTAAATCTAACATTAATAAGCCAAAAAATGGAGGCTTCTTGTATCATGCTTCTAATGTTAGCATGCTTCTAATATCAATGTCACTGACCATCAGACAAAGAATCCATTAATAGGTCTCCATAAATCCTTCCCACCTACTTGCAAGAACAAAACAAACCTCAAACCATAATCTTCAGAATCATAAACAACTATAATTCAAGAGTCATTTAATAAACTAGTCTAACTCCTTCATTTTAGAGGAATGGAAACTGATAACCAGAGCATTTATAGGATTAGTCCAAGATAACACCTCTAAAAAATGGAAAAGCCAAACTCAAATCCAGATTTTTTTTTTTAACCATAAATCAGGTACAGTTCTCAATACATCAAGCTAAATTTACTTATATTTCAAAGCTAGTCTCCAAACCAAAAATCTAGTTATCAGAAAAGCAGGGAGGTATTATGAGATGAGTGGGAAGGAGACCAGGAGACCAGATCTGAAATGTATCTTCTCATACTCTAATTCCGGGGATTATGGAGCAGAAGATACTTTGAATCTATGGCAATTGTGTTTTGATTGCCAAGGTGTAAACTACCTCCTCTAGCTTCTCTGCTCCTGCTAAAGACCTGAATCATGACTTGATATCCATTTACTTAAATTCTATGCAGCAGCAACAGCAATGGAATTGGGAAAAGCCAGCGGCAAGAGAAAGCTCTGTAAACCTCGGGTAATTCTTACTCATCCTTTTAATGTAGTTCAGATGTCAATTTTTTCTAGGAAGCCCTAATTCCTCCCTCCTCCAGGCTAAGCTCTTACAGCAGAGTTATCATCACACTTGCTTCATGGGATTCTATCACGTACCTATCAGGACCAAATTCTCTGAGGGCAAAAGCTTTTTTTTTTTTTTTTTTTTTGAGATTTTATTTACTTGAAAGAGTACAGATAAGGAGAATAGCAGGCAGAGGGAGAAGCAGGCTCCCGTCAGAGCAGGGAGCCCAACATGGGGCTTAACCAACTGAGCGACTCAGGCTCTTGAAGGGCAAAAGCTTTTCA
This sequence comes from Lontra canadensis, assembly GCF_010015895.1. Classification (NCBI taxonomy): domain Eukaryota; kingdom Metazoa; phylum Chordata; class Mammalia; order Carnivora; family Mustelidae; genus Lontra; species Lontra canadensis. Next base: position 14,974,286 of record NW_022631019.1, read on the forward strand.
ACCCTACACCAAGCTCTGAGTTTGGCATACAGTATGTGCTCAATAAACAAATCAATTTTAAAACTTGCCACTTACACTGAAGCTCCAGTATAAATGACTAAAACATGGCAATCTCATTATGACTTAAAACACAGTTTTAAGGGGCACCTGGGTAAGCTCAGTCAGCTAAGCGTCTGCCTTCAGCTCAGGTCAGGATCCCAGGGTCCTCCCTCGCCCTCTGCCCCTCCCCCAATTCATGCTCACGCGCATGCGCAAAACACGGTTTTCAAATTTTTTTTAACAGCAGACCTTTTCATAAAAATCTTATCAGAAACCCCAATGTGGAAAAGCAACGTATCAGTCCTTCGGTGGTTTAGTCTTACAGTTTGACAAAAAAAAATCTCACTTTACGACCTGTAAGCCTATGACACGGAGTAGCAGCAGCAGAGGCAAGAGCCAATGTGACTCAAGCATCTAAGTAACATTCTTCCTTCCCTATCTTCATCTTGCAATGGTCTCCCCCTCTACTTCCTAGAAGAGGATCCGCCCTTTAGAGTATACATCCATCTCTGTTGATGGTGGGGCTTAGGGAGTAGCAAGACTGCTGCTGCTTCATGAGCTATAGAGGTCTAGCTGCTAGTACTACATACAGTATTTTGCTGGAGGCCTTGCTAACTTCTGAACAAGCAGAAACAAGCACTGAATCAAAAGTGCAGGCTATTCTTATGCTTTAAGGCTCAATGAGGTAAAGATAACCTACATTTCTTATGGTATGTGGCTATGAACTAATTAAAACAAGATACAGTAGCAGCCGTTCTAGAGGACTCCACAGAGCCTCTTTACTGCATACAGACCCTCCCCTAGCTACCTCCCTCTCTCATATGCAGATCTGGTAAGAAGCAACCAAGCAGTAGAAAGGACATTCATGAGCTCTGGAGCCAGTCATACCACTATAGAACTGCAGACCCCTACTTATTAGATGGACAACCTCGGGAACATTACTTGAACTTCTCTGCTCTTCAGTTTCCTCATCTGTAAAACCAGAGACAGTACCTACCCTCATTAGGATTGTGAGAATTAAATAAAATCATGCATGTATAGTACCTAGAACACTAGGCACTCAATAAATGAATACTATTGTTAATATTATGCAGATTTAGATTTGGTCAAGAGGCAAAGAAGAGGAAAACAAACCTTTTTGGCTTCAACCGATAAAATTGAAAATCAACAGAGAAAACAAAAAAATTTTTTAATTTTTTTTAAAAGAAAATTAAATACAAAAAACACCCTCAATGGGCATATTTGTTTTTAATATATGTCACACCCAAAACAAAATAGCTGAGGACACAGGACACCAAAAAAAAAAATTTTCTGGTTGCCACAGGCCTTTACCAAATTTAGTTTCTTCAAAGAACCCACTACCTTGATTTTCTTAACCAAACTGGCTGCCCCAAAACAGTAACTAGACTCCCCAGAAGCGTCAGCAGCTCTGAGAGAAATTACACCATGAAGTCCTTCCACATAAATAGAACACTGTGTATTCATAACCAACTGCAAAACTGTTCTAAGTCAGAACTATTTGGGCACTCAAATTCAAACTCATATATCTTTAATTATCTGAAAGGTAAGCAATTTCCATCCAAAGGGCTAGGCTTTTAACAGGAGCCCAAGAACCCCCTGAAAATGTAAGCAACAGTTTTCTGTGGAGAGGGTCTATAAGCTTTCATCAAAATGTCAAAGTTGTTTGTTACGCAGAAAAGGTTAAGAATCACTTTTAAGATGCTCAACAGAGCTTCTGAGAAGTTCATACTGGGAAGCTGGGGAGGGCATACCCCAAGGCAAGTACCTTGAAGTGCCAATTGCATAAACTATTCACAGTGGATTATGTTATAAAAATTCTAAGCATATTCCTCCCTCACCAGTAGCACTTTTCACAGCAGGGTTTATCCTCTTTCATCCCCCACCATCCCTGCCACCCTCCATCATTCCTTGCCAGGCCCCAATCCCTGCCTCTCTGTGGTCAAAGTCCTCTGTCTAAATGGCTTTATGGGCCTGCCATGGAATAATGATGCCTAGAGGCAGGTGCCAGTTGATATTCCAATTCATTATTGCCAACATTTCCCTTCATCTCTGATTTGTCACTTGAAAACTGAGTACAAATGAAGGCCTCTATCAAGTGAATCTCCTTTCAGTATTTTTATAAATTTAAAATACTATATGAACTTATTAATGTAATTCAAACACAACTGCACTGATATATTTTGAGGAACTGGAGATTTAACCAAGCCATAGAAAAAGCAACTCCAGCCTTGCAGTCCAGTCTCAAAGCTTCGTGTCTATCAACTCACCACCACATGATGACCATTTTCATCAAACAAATGCAAATTCCCACACTCCCTCCCTCAAGGTAGAACAGCAGAATTGCCTTTTCAATCCATTTTAACCAATTCCCCATTACCACTGATAATATTTCATTATTAGTATGTTCTAATGAAATCTGTAACCTGTACCTCATTTACTATACAAACTTTTAGATTTTACTAATCGAAACCTTTCAATGAGTAAAGCACTAAGAGAATTGTGAAATACATCAAGACTTTTAATTTCTTCTATGACATGAGACAAAATAAAAATTTAAAGCCACATAAAAACCAACTATCCCATATTTCTACAAATAGCTATACCTAAGAATCATCTCCACTGGAAATTATACCTTAAATTTATGCCCTTTAACAACTGTTGCAGTACCAGTAACTTCTGTGTTGCAACCAACTCAGAGCTTTTCTAAGTCCTTCTTTTGTGAAATGCATTGAGAAAAAGCACACTTGAAACACTTCAGTCACAGCTCTTTGTGTACAAATAAAACCACCAAATTCACCAAGCACTGGTCCTCACTTACCACTTTGTACATCAAGAACACACATTATGGGCTTCCTTTCAATGCTTAATTGTGAAAATAGCTCCAAAATACAAGTAATGAAAAATTTACTTGGTGGTACAGTACATAAATTTATAGCCCTAACCAAGTATGGGAAATCAAGACCAAAAAAAAAAAAAAAAAGACAAATTAGAAAGGAATTCAAACTCACAAAGCATTCAGTGAAGATATGTTTAAGAGATCCAGCACTGAACTCCACCTTGAAGTAGGCTAATCCGCCAACCCTTTTTCCCCCCAAAGTAAAGCAACTAGGGATACTCATCAAAACTAACCAGATTTTCCATGAGCAACACTAAAGTATCACTAAGCATTCTCATCTGTGAAAAATTCTTAATTGAACAGAATCATGCAGGATAAAAACATTATGAAATCAGTACACACATCACACTGGAATGGAATTTATCTTTACTCTGCGCCACACCGCCTGGATTGAATAACAATATTTAAAGAACAGAGAAAACGGACACTTGAGAGAAACCAAAACGATGACCTAAAATGACTCTAGAAGGGAGATACCTTTCCCTTCTCAAAGTAATCGATACAGACAGGAATCAAACTACAGACTGTGAAATCGTCCGTGGACTTCATGGCAGTTACTTGCTCACACACCTACTCTCCCTGGAAGTCAAACACAAAATGACACAAATACAAAAACACAACACATCTAACATCCAATGGTTATTTATTGATTTACACAAATACAACGGGGGGGGGGGGGGGGAAGATGCATGATGAAATCTTATTCTCAGGTCCGTAATACCTTTCTAAATCTCCGTGGAATTAATGAATTCAACGTTTTACCTTCACCGGCTAGTTTCTGACTAAAATACCTCGTCATCAAGTCTTTTCAAACAAAGCTGTACAATCGAGCAAATAACATGAAATTAGATACATTCAAAACCAGGCTCTCCTCCAGAAGCCCTGATCCCCTCTAGTCATCGGGCCTAAGAAGAGGAAATTAAAGCCTTTTAAAATATCCATCATAACACAAGCCTTCCAAGAAGTGAGACTTTCGGGGGTGATGGGTAATGTCAGTTAACTTCCTCTTCCTTTGAAAAGGTCAAAGACAGGGAAGCGTTCGGTGTAACATTTCCTCCTCAGACCGCGTTCCACCACAAACCACATCACAACTCCCCCCATCGCTAAACATCAGCCAGAGGGGGTGCTTGCTGCACATTTTCACCGTAGAGTTAAAATCCGACTTACCTCAGAAACGAACTGAGCTTAGTTTCAAACAGGAAATTTACCAATAAAGTTTATTATGTACTAATAATAACAATTAGGGAAGCCCACCAGGCCCCGCTGCAGGGGTAGAAGGGAGAGGG
>NW_022631019.1:14978537-15208729 GCF_010015895.1 Lontra canadensis
ATTAGGGAAGCCCACCAGGCCCCGCTGCAGGGGTAGAAGGGAGAGGGAGAAGAGGAGGAAGAGGAGGAGGAGGAGGAGGAGGAGGAGGAGGAGGGTGTAGTCCTCACAACAATCAGAGAAAAGCCTTCCCTGCAGGGCTGGTCCCAGGCACCAGCAAATTCTGCCTAATAAAGGGGGGCGGGGGAGGCGAGGAGAGGGGGAAGGGTCCCCCAGCTCTAAAAGGGAAGGGCTGCAGAGGCCAGGCCGAGCGAAGCTAGTTTTCACAGTACTGCAGAGGGTCCCGGGGTCCCCCGCAGGGCTGCTGCCGCCCGAGCACCCCGAAAGCTCCGGCCGAGCCGGCCGCGGGGGCTCGAACAGCAGCCCCTTCCCCGGCTGGGCTGTGGCGGCCGGCAGGAGGTTCCCCGGGGAGCCACGGCCCCCCCCCCCCCCGGGCTGCGGCGAGGTGCCGAAGGGCCGACAGAAAGGTGAAAAGGATACTGTTGGGGCGCCTGGGTCTGGAGGGCCCTGATGTTCGGGTGAGGAGGGGCCGCTGCCGCCGCCGCCGCCGCCGCCGCCGCCGCCGCTGCTGCTGCTGCCGCCGGGTGAGGAGGCGGTACCGCTGCTGCCGCCGCCGCCGCCGCTCCGGTGCCGGGTCCGGTTCCTGCTGCAGCCGCTGAGCCTGATTTCAGAGCCGGTTTCTGCGGTAAACTCATGGCAAAGCGAAGCCACCAACCCCCCCAGAGCGGGACCGGGCGCGCCGGGGTGCAGGGGCCGGGGGCAGCGGGGGGGCGGGATAGGGGCAGACCCGGGGAGGCGGCGGGAGCGGGGGGCCGGGGGGAGGCTGGGAGGAGGAGGAGGAGGGGGCCGGGGCCGGTCACACACGCCCGCCGCCGCCGCCGCCGCCGCCGCCGCCGCCGGCAGCAGCAGCCGCCCCGCGGGCCAGCACCACCGGCTGCCGGTCTCCGTGACAACGCGACCCCAGGGGGGGGGCCGGACCCGGCGGGGGCAGGAGGCGGAGAGACCGGACCTTTCACGGCAATATCCTCATGGGCCGGCGGCGGGGGGTCTTTATCCCCCTCCCCGGGGGAAGCGGCGCCCTTCTCGGTAGCGGGGCTCAGGCGATGCCGGCGGATTTTCTTCACTCAACGAGCAGAGCATCCAACATGGCGCTGCGGCCGCCTCCAGCAGTCCGGCAGGACGGCCGCTCGGAAAACTTCGGGCCTTTTCGGAGCGGCTCGGGAGGCCGAGAGTGGGAAGCGCCTTCGGCTCTTTCCGGAGACTGCGAGCGATCGGGATTCTTCGGAGACGCTCGGGGGCGTCTTCGGCCGCCGTTCGGGAGAGCTCTGGGGCTGACTCGCCTCCTCGGGAAAGATCGGTGAAGGGGGCTTCCCAGGCTCGCTGCAGCGGGGTTGCTGGGTGGAGGCAGAGACCAAAGGCGAGGTCTGGTCCGCCAGAGCCCTCCCCTGCCGCCCAGCCTCCAAGAACAATGGCAACGGCCCTGGAGCTTGCGGTCCGCAGAGCCCTGCCCGCAGGGGCGGGAGGCGGTGAGGCGAGAAACCTCGGTTACAGTGGAAGGAACCGCTTAACCAGAGTGAAACCGCTGGAAAGAAACCCGCTGCGTGCATCTATTAGCATAATAAATAGCACTCGCCGGCCCCTAAGGCAGTTCTCGTCCATTGTGTCTACACTTCGCCCTCCTACACTCGGAGAGGTGACTGGAATGAGGAGCCTCACTCCCAGAGCACCCTGAAGCCCGGAGAGGAAAAGTGACTGGCCCAAGGTCACCCAGCCGGGAGGGGGCAGGGCCAAGCCTGGAGCCGAATCCCGCCTCCATCTGGAGGAACTTTGCCGACTCCCAAGTTGCCTGGGGACCTGATGCGACCCTCCTCAAGTACCAGCCGCCTAGACTCAGCGGTCCTGTGGACGGATTTGTCCAAGGCCCGCCCCATGAGTGGAGCGCCCCTTGCCCAGCAGCTCCCCAGGGTCCTATATGCCGGGGTAACATTTGCTCTTTGCTCCCAACTTGGGCTGACCGAGACTACCCAGCCCTTCCCCGCACATCCCACACCACGCAGGGGCCCTGTGCTGGCGCAGGTGATTGAGTGGAAAGGAATCGCAGGGATCCACGGAGCGATCCCGGTAGGACCGGTTACTGGGCACAGAGCACTTAATACGCATGATCTCACACAGTCCTGCGAAATAGGTGGTACCCATTTAACAGATGAAACTGAGGCTCGGGAAGGCGCAATACCATCACACAACGGAAGCGCTGAGAAAATTGAGGCTCAAAGCGGACAGGAGACTTTCCCAAAGTCACATAGAGAGTGTAGTTGACAAGAGTCAAAACTCGAATTTGGTGATGACTCCTGCTATATTGCTTCACATTGTCTGCCTTTTTTTTTTTTTTTTAATTCCCATAAAGCTCTATGCATAGCGTCTGCTTAATTCTTGACAGTCCCTGAGAGCCAGGCGCCTCATCCCCCATCTCCAGACTGGAAGACAGGAGTTACTTCATACTCTGGAGCCCTAAACTATTTGGATTTGTTATACCTGACGACAGGGTTGGATCTTCTGCTCTTCTCCAGGCACGACTGGCTCCAGGAAAAAACCCCAAGTGGTTCAGTTCCCCCAGATTCTCCTTCCTGGTGTTCTGAGATCTCAGACTTCCTTATCCCAGTCAAAACCCGTTCCCAGGAAAGAAATCTGGCTTCACATTTACACTGGAGTGATAACAGACTGATAATTGCTTAATTGCTATTCTTTTCTAAGCCAGTTTCATTTTCTAACTTAATAATAGCTACAAACATCAGATGATTACTGTGTGCCTGATCTTTGCTAAGCACTTTGTGAACATTATCTCTCTTAAAACGGAAAGACCTTGGGCAAAATAATGTAAAAGTCCCTGATAAGATTCTGCCCCTAGGCAAAATGAGGGGAGGCTTACAGAGAGCAAAGTCAAAGAGGTAGAATGCTCTTTCATCCAAAAGCATGACCCTGCTCAACACCTCTCTCACAGAGCCCCTAGTATTCATTAAACACCTACTATGTGCCGGGATACAACCCTGCTAAACGTTTCACTTAGATTAACTCTTACGCCCCTCAACAACTATACAAAGTGTTATTTTATCCTATCTACAAATGAAGAAATAGAGGCTCAAAGACGTAAGGAAGCAACCTGTGTAAAAAAAATTTTAGTAGGCTCCACGATCCAACTCAGCACTTGAACTCGCGACCCTGGGATCAAGACCCGCGCTGAGATGGGTAGTCAGATGCTTAACCAACTGAGCCACCCAGGCGCCCCTCAACCTGTATAACTTTTAAGTGGAAGGGCTGGTGTACATCACCAAGGCATCTGACTCCGAGTTTGATTTGCCACATTTCCTTCAACACGGCAACCTCCCCAGTCGTGGGCAGAGGCACTGTCAAAAAGCAGAGCTGGGGGCACCTGGGTGGCACAGTGGGTTAAGCCTCTGCCTTCGTTTCAGGTCACGATCTCAGGGTCCTGGGATCAAGCCCCCCCGCCCCCCGCAGCGGGCTCTCTGCTCAGCAGGGGGCTTGCTCCCCACGCCCCTGCCTCTCTGTCTACTTGTGATCTCTCTCTATCAAAATAAATAAATAAAATCTTTTTTAAAAGGGGAGGGCGCGCCTGGGTGGCTCAGGGGGGTTAAAGCCTCTGCCTTTCAGCTCAGGTCATGATCCCAGGATTCTGGGATCAAGGCCCCGCATCGGGCTCTCTGTGCAGCAGAGGGCCTGCTCCCCCCACCCCCTGCCTCTCTGCCTGCCTCTCTGCCTACTTGTGATCTTTCTCTCTCTGTGTCAAAATAAATACATAAAATCTTTTTAAACAGAAAAAGAAAAAAGCAGAACTAGTTCTGTGAACTTGCCTCACCCTCCAAGGTCCGTCTCCCTCCCCCATACCATCTTCAGGACCTGGTCTGAATTGGAGATCCTTAACAACCTGGGCTCTGTTTCCGTCCTGCCACTCACATCTAGAGCAGCCGCCACCTTAGTCTCCTGCAAACAAAGCCATTTTCCTTCTCCCCCAGGGGCCTTTCGGCAGACTGCTCGTACTACCAACAACCCCTAGGCACCCTCTCCCCGCTCAGCCCATTGACTTAGCTCAGTCCTCACCTCCTCCAGGCATCTTTTTCTCACTGCCCAGGCTTTACGAGGCACCCTGCCTCCAGGCTCCCAAGGCTTAGCTCTCAGGACACCTCTGTTGAGCCACTGGAATCAACTTACCAAACTGAGTTTGATTCTCAGCCCTGCCTTTTATTAGCTCGATGACCTTGAAGACATCACTTAGCTTCTCTGAGCCTCGGTTTTCTCATCTGTCAAATAGATTCTGCCCCCTAGCATGAGAAATAAGACAACAAATACAAAGGTGCTTGGGTGGCTCAGTTGGTGAAGTGTCTGACTCTTGATTTGAGTTCAGGTCATGATCTCAGGGTGCTGGGGTGGAACCCCACGTCAAGCCCCACATCAGCCCCACGCTCACCAGGGAGTCTGCTGGTCCCACTCCTGCCCCCACCCCCTGCTGGTGCTCGCGTGCTCTCTTTCAAATAAATAAATATAATCCTTTAAAAAAATTTTAAATAATAATTTTAAAAAGACAACAAGGGAAGCTTGCGTAGCTCAGTCAGTTAAGCGTCTGCCTTTGGCTCAGGTCATGATCCCAGGGTCCTGGGACCGAGTCCTGCATTGGGCTCCCTGCTCAGTGCAGAGTCTGCTTCTCCCTCTGCCTGCCTCTCCCCCTGCTTGTGCTCTCTCGCGCGCGCGCTCTCTCTCTCTCCCTCTAATAAAAGGGGAAAAAAGAAAGGAAAAAAAAAAGAGAGAGAGCAAATGTAAAGAACTTATCCCAGACCCTGGCATAATAATTGTCAGATACATCACTTACACATTTAAAGTATCCCAAATAGGGACACCTGAGTGGCTCAGTCCATTAAGTGTCTGCCTTCAGCTCAGGTCATGATCCCAGGATCCTGGGATGGAGTCCCGCATCGGGTTCCTCCTGCTCAGTGGAGAGCCTGCTTTTTCCTCTCCCTCTGCCTGCTGCTCCCTCTGCTTGTATTCTCTCTCTGTGTGTCAAATAAATAAATAAAACCTTTTTAAAAAATAAAACATCCCAAATATTTAGCACTCAATAAATAGGACGTGAAACCTGCTGAAGGATAGGATAATTGTGAATTGTCAGAGGATTTTATGCAACCCTGGAGTCCTGAGGACCCCAGAGCCCCAGCTGGGCCTCATACTACACAGAGAGAAGGACCAGAGTATCCCAGAGCAGGCACCAATAGCCCACAAGAGGAGTGTTGTACCTTTGACCTCTGCTATTGGCAGAGCCTCCAACACAGACTTGCATCGCCCCCCCCACCAAATAAATATACCTCTCCATCCTCATTCAAAGAGCCAGCAGACAAGTGAAGACTTGGTATATCTATCTCATGGCTGAGTGATAGAGTTTTCCTTATTTGTTATCATGTGGGATCAGTGCTCTGTTTCTCTGAGTGAACTGGAGATTGGGCTCGGCAGGAACCCTTACTTTCCTTTTTTTTTTTTTAAAGATTTTATTTATTTATTTGACAGACAGAGATCACAAGTAGGCAGAGAAGCAGGCAGTGGCGGGGGGGGGGAAGCAGGCTCCCCGCTGAGCAGAGATTCCCGATGCGGGGCTTGATCCCAGGACCCTGAGATCATGACCTGAGCCGAAGGCAGAGGCTTTAACCCACTGAGCCACCCAGGCACCCGACCCCTTACTTTCTTAATTGGAAAACTTGAAAATACTGTTGCAAGCTGGAGTTCTCTCTCCCCTTCAATTTTCCTCCTGGAGAGGACTGCCCTTTTAGCATAAAGACAAGCCATGTTATGCCAACAGAAACCATCTTTAGTAGACACGCGGGGAGGAGACTTGTAATAATTTGTGGTTCTGCTCAGCGACATCCGAATATCCACCAAGGGTAGAGCTGGGCATAAACCTTGGTGCCCTGAGATCTAAACCATCATCAGTTGAGACCTAGAGATGGGAGGCTAAAAAGATTTAAAAACATTAAAAAAAAAAAAAAAAGGATTGAAGACTGAGGACAGAGACACTTCAGGGCACCCATCCAAAGAGGATGGGGTGGAAGGAGAGGAGCCCCCACGGGAAAAGCAAAGAAATTGTTTGGCCCATTTTGTGCACCACGGTAAACGTGTTCATAATTCAGGGCAGAGCTGTGCTGGCAGGCCCTTCCCATACATCACAGAGCCCAGTGGTATGGTGCCATGATTCCCTGCAAAGGTTTTTGTTTTTGTTTTTGTTTAAGATTTTATTTATTTATTTGACAGAGATCACAAGTAGGCAGAGAGGCAGGCAGAGAGAGAGGAAGGGAAGCAGGCTCCCCAGTGAGCAAGGAGACCGCTGCGGGGCTGGATCCCAGGACCCTGAGATCATGACTCCAGCTGAAGGCAATGGCTTTAACCCACTGAGCCACCCAGGTGCCCCCCCCCCGCCACCCCCGGCAAAGGTTTTAAACTTCAACACAAATCTGGGTTCTAACCTTACAGACCGGCTATACTACCTTAAGCAAGTTTCCTAACTTCTCTGGGCTATTTGCAAAATAACTGGGAGGTCTGCCTCAAAGGATTAAAGCAAGACGGAAAGCACTAAGAAGCCCTGGGGATGAAGCCGAATTCCTCTCCCGTTCCCTCCGGGGCAGGGAGCAGCCTTTCTTCTTTGCGGCCGTTCTCACTTCTCCTGGCACCAACTTGTCCGGCCCCTTTGCCCACAGTGTGGGGAGTGGCTTTCCCTTGCTCTGCTTCTCCTGGAAGCGATCATAGCTTGCTGCTGCAGAGCGAGCGACCTCACTAGGCTACAAGAAGGAGCAAAATTAGTCTCATGGAATGGTTGGTTAGTTAAATGGAAACTTTGTGTGATTTGTACTTTACCACGATTTTTTTTTTTAAAGTATTATCCTAGAGTCTAGTGTCAGGACAGAAAATACCTTAAAGACGAGCTTGCGCAGTGTTCTGGCTTTAGGACTAGAGCCCAGAGAGAGGCAAGGATTTTTTCAAGGTCACACAGCAAGGGAGCAGCAGAGCAGAGATGGAAGCTGCAACCTCTCTTCACTGCTAGGCCGGGGCATTTGTCACTGATGCCGTCCTCCCGTTAAGCGGTCTGCCGCTGCCCAGCCCCCTGGCCTGCATGCTTCTGGGGCGGGGGATCTTCCGGATTCATGGAACTGGCATTTCCTACTAAATGACACTATGTGCCAGGCCCCGTGTTGGGCCCCCAAGAGGACTAGGAGGCTATATCTAATGGGGAGAAGAGAAGGGTTACCTGGACCTACAAGTTAAGTAATCCCCATAATGATTTATATTAAAAAGTGGAGAGACTGCCAGTTCTCTGCTCAGAGCACTTTACTGTCTCCTCCTCCCATCTGGAGTAAAAACAAATATCTGGGCGCCTGGGTGGCTCAGCGGGTTAAGCCTCTGCCTTCAGCTCAGGTTATGATCCCAGAGTCCCAGGATTGAGTCCCACATCGGGCTCTCTGCTCAGCAGGGAGCCTGCTTCCCCTCCCCTCTCTGTCTCTCTGCCTACTTGTAATCTCTCTCTCTGTCAAATAAATAAATAAAATCTTTTTAAAAATAAAAATAAAAACAAAAATCTGCTCAGTGGCCTGCAAGGTTCCACATGAACTTTGCCTCCCAACCACCTTGACCTCTCTGAGCTTCTGTCCTACTCTTCTCCATGTTTAGTGCACTTGGCCTTCGTGATGTTCCTTCATCAAGCACACTCCCACTTCAGGGCCTCTGCATTTCCTGTTGCCCGACCTTGGAATCTCTGCCCTGCCCTTCCCCCTCTTCCTTCATGTTTCTGCTCAAATGCCACCTTATCAGAGAAGGCTTCCCAGACGTCCCGCATAAATTAGCAACCCACCCCCATCCCTAGCACACCCTGGCCTGCTTGAATTTCCTTCATGACACCCATCACCATCTGACATGTGGCATTTCCATGTTTATGAGTTTATGGTCTACCTCTCCCCCCGTTAGAATGTTAGCCCTAGAAGAGGAGGGACTTAGTCTGTTCCGCTCACTGGTGTATCTCTAGGTTATAGAATAGAGCCAGACGTGTATTATGTGCCTGTGATATTGTGATTTTAATAAGAAATTTATATTTGGTCTTCGGTTCCTGGCAGAGAGCTCTAAAACCCTTGGAATTTCCCAAGAGATTAGAATGATAAAGGTATCTTTTGTTATGTTGATGAGGTGACTTATGGAAAGCCCCTAGGTCACCTAAGGATTGGGGGATGAGGGCGCTGGTTGTCAGGGGAATCAACCCTGTTCATGGAGACTTGGAACTTTCAGCCCCAACCCAGGACCTCTGAGAAGGGAAGGAGAGCTGAAGGTTGAGTTCCCATGATTTATTCAGTCATGCCTAGGTAATGAAAGCCTCTGTTAAGAACTCCAAAGGGTGGGGTCCACAGAAGCTCCTAGACTGGTGAGCTTGCGGAGATGCAGGGAGAGTGGCGCCCCTGGAGAGGGATGGGTGATCAGACCCTTGCCCACACCTTGCCCTGTGCGGCTCTTCCAGCTGGCTGTCCCCGAGTTACACCCTTTCATAATAAACTGCATAATAAACATAATAGACTTACTCTAGTGAGTAAGATATTTCTCTGAGTTCTGTAAGCCGCTGTAGCAAATTAATCAAACCCAAGGAAGGGATTGTGGGAACCTCTGATCTCTAGTCAGTAGGTTGGAAGAACAGGGGACAACCTGGCCTCCCAGACAGCATTTGATGAGTGGGGGGGAGGGGGTCCCATAGGACTGAGCCCTCACCCTCTGGGATCTGATGCCATCTCCAGGTAGATGGTGTCAAAACCGAGTGAAGCTGTAGGACCCTCAGCTGGTGTCTGAGAATTAGTGTTGGAAACCCCGGAGCACTCCGTGTTTGTCACCTGGACACAGCCTGACGAACACGGGTTGTGGGAATGGGGGCAGAGTACAGAGGACAGAGCACAGTTTCCACTTTCTGACTCCTCAGCACTTCCATTCTCTGACTTAAGTTGAGTGAAATTAGGACTGTCCTTCCAGCTGCATACCACTCCCAGCTTTGAATTAATTAATTAATACTTTGAATTAGATAGAATTTGCTACATCTGGGTGTGTCCATCATCACCATGATACATCTTTTCTCTTTGCTGGTTAGTTGTTGTTTTTTACGATTATTTTTTAAAGATTTTATTTATTTATTTGAGAGAGAGAAAGAGCAAGTGGGCACATGCATGGGGGGTGGGGGGCATCGCAGAGAACAAGCAGGCATTCCCTCTGAGCGTAAAGCCCAATGCGGGTCTCTATTCAAGGACCCTGAGATCATGACCTGAGCCAAAGTCAGAGGCTTAGTGAACTGAGCCACCCAGGTGCCCCTAAGATTTTTTTTTTTAAGTAATCTCTATACCCAACATGGGCCTGAGATCCATATCTATACCCACAACCCTGGGATCAAGAGTCACATGTTCCATCAACTGAGTCAGCCAGGCGCCCCTTTGCTGGTAAATTTTGAACAAAAATGAGGAGCATTTTCCTAGAAAGAGGAAAGGAAATCCAGGGAGCCATCCCAGGGATCCCTGGATGCAGATAGAGCCCGGTCCTAATTATAAGTCTGCTACTTTTTTTTCCCTCCTCCTTCTTCCTGCAACTATTTTTTTTTTTTGAATTGTGCTTAGATACAACATAAAATTCATCACTTTAACCTTTTTTTTTTAAAGATTGATTTGTTTTAGGGGCTCCTGGATGGCTCAGTGGGTTAAAGCCTCTGCCTTCGGCTCAGGTCATGATCTCAGGGTCCTAGGATCGAGCCCCGCATCGGGGGCTGCCCACAGAGGGGAGCCTGCTTCCCTTCCTCTCTCTCTGCCTGCTTGTGATCTCTGTCTGTCAAATAAATAAATAAAATCTTTAAAAAATATATGGATTTATTTTAGAGTGCAAGCATGAGAGGGGCAGAGGGAGAGTGAGAGAGAAACTCAACCCAACTTTGCACTCAGTGCAGAGCCCAACATAGGCCTCGATCCCACAACCCTAAGATTACGACCTGAGCCAAAACCAAGAGTCAGGTGCTTAACTGACTGAACTCCCCAGGCGCCCCCACTTTAACCAATTTTAAGTGTACAATGAAGCAGCCTCAAGCGTCATTCACATTTGGAGCAATCACCACCACCACCGTCCATCTTCGGGACTTCCGCCACATCCCAAACCAAAATTCCTGTACTCATTAAACAGTAACTCCCTGTCTTTTCCCCCCTGGCAACCACGATCTACTTCCTATCTCCATGAATTCCATTACTCTAGGTACCTTATATAAATGGAATCACACAGGGGTGCCTGGATGGCTCAGTGGGTTAAGCCTCTGCCTTCGGCTCAGGTCATGATCTCAGGGTCCTGGGATCGAGCCCCACATTGGGCTCTCTGCTCAGCGGGGAGCCTGCTTCCCCCCCCCCCCGTCTGCCTCTCTGCCTACTTGTCAAATAAATAAATAAATAAATACAATAAATAAACACTCTGTCAAATAAATAAAATAGTTTTAAAAAAATAAAATAAATGGAATCACACAATACTTGTCCTTCTGTGTTCTGGCACATTCCACCGAGTATAACATTTCTTAGGTTCATCCATCCTGCAGCATGTATCAGCCCATAACTCCTTCTTAAGGCTGGATAATATTCCATTACATAAATATACTACATTTTGTTTGTCCATACAGGGATCAATGGACCTTTGAGAACAGGCATGCAAGGAGCCTTTCTAGTTACTCCTTTCAACACTTTGGGGTATATACCTGGAAGTGGAATTGCTGGATCATATGGTAATTGTTTCGTTTTTAAAGATTTTATTTATTTATTTGAAAGAGAGAGAGCGTGAGTAGGGGGAGCGGCAGAGAAAGAAGGAGAAGCAGACTCCCCGCTGAGCAGGGAGCCCAACGCAGGGCTCTATCCGAGGCCCCTGAGATCATGACCTGAGCCGTAGGCAAACGCTTAACCGACTGAGCCACCCAGGCGCCGCCATTTGATACCTTCCTTATGGAAATGTCTATTCAAGTGCTTTGCCCATTTTTGAATTTTTTTCAAATTTTTTTTCAAGTTGGCTCCTTGTCTAATGTGGCACTTGAACTCACAACCCTGAGACCAAGAGTCTGGCACTCCACCTACTGAGCCAGCCAGGTGTCTCCCTGCCTGTGTATGTGTGTGTGTGTGTGTTTGTTTTTAAGTGGGCTCCACACCCACTGTGGAGCCCAGTGCCGGGGTTGGAATCACGACCCTGAGATCAAGAGTCTGACGCTCAAGGGACTGAGCCACCCGGGCACCCCTCCCTGTTTGTCTTTTTGTTGTTGAGGCATACGAGCTCTTTCCTCTCTTCACTTATAACTGTGTCTTCGAGCAGATTCCATAACCCCACTGTGCTACAGCTTCCCCAACCATAATAACAATTGTTTTCACCTATTACTTCCTACTTCCAAGAGCTGTCGTGAGCATTCAGTAAGCTAGCAAGCAGAAACCAACCATCAGTGTGTCCGATGGTTAAAACAACAGCTAACCTTCACTGAGCATTTGCTGCAAGCTGGGCACTGGGCAAAATTCTTCATATATATCAACTCATTTAATCCCCGTAACACTCCAATAGAGCTCTGAGGACTAATACTGCTTGCACTTAGGGCCTGAACCCTAACTATGGCTGCTTCCTCCCTGGACTGGCTAAGCACACATGTTCGGGAGTGGCTGCTAGTCTGGAGGCAAGGCAACCTTTGACCTCGCTGATGCCAGGCTTTATCAGAACCCCCTACACAAATCTCCAGAGATCACCCTGCACTGCCACTGTGCCTGGCCCAGTGAAACGTCTCTAATACCTGCCTAGCAGGCTTCCAGCCTTCTCTAAACCAAGGGACTTCACACAATCACCCACATATCCCATCTTGAATCTGGAAACCATATCCTCTACCCTGGGTGGCCCAGCCTTCCCCTGGCTCTTGTCAAGCTGGATTCTGTTTAATCATCCTGCCAAGTTGGCTGCCTTGGGAAAATCCTGGACTCTGTTTTCCCCCTATCCAATGACTGGAAGAGGAAGCTGGATTTCCAGATGCCCACAGCTGGCCCCAAGCACCAAACTGGCTCCAATGATCTCCCTGAGAGTCAGCCTGCCTGCCCAGCCTGGCCTGCTGGCACTCCAGACACCTGGAAAGAGGCTGGGGCGAGTCGCTAGGCTCTGCCTTTCCCTCTGGCGTGAGAATGAAAATAGCAGCAGTTTAGAATTAATTCTGCAGATGGACATTTTCAGTTTCCCAGATTTGGCAATCATGCTCCCCCCCCCCATCTCATTACGCGCCTTTTCTTCCACTGAAGTAGAGAAGTTGAGGAAGATGCATGGTTTTCCCCCTTATGCAGGCTAAGCGGGGACTGGATAGAGCGCAGGTTCCTGACTGGGGTACCTGCCTGACTCCTACCAATCTCTGCACCCTCATTTCCTGCCCCTTCCTCCATGGACATGCACCCCAAGCAGCCATGCATTTTCCTGTTGCCAAGTGCAGTCATGTTCCCACCACTTGGAATGTCTCTGGCTCCTGGACTGCCTAGCAAGCTCCTATTGATCCTTCAAAACCCAGCTCAAGTATCATCTCATGGGACAAACTTTCCTCCATTCTCTTCCTGCTCCCCAAACAGATTTAATTGTTCCTACCTTCTGCTACTATTAAAAAAAAATATTTTGGGGCGCCTGGGTGGCTCAGTGGGTTAAAGCCGCTGCCTTCGGCTCGGGTCATGATCCCAGGGTCCTGGGATCGAGCCCCGCATCGGGCTCTCTGCTCGGCGGAGAGCCTGCTTCCTCCTCTCTCTCTGCCTGCCTCTCTGCCTACTTGTGATCTCTGTCTGTCAAATAAATAAATAAATAAATAAATAAATAAATAAATCTATCTTTAAAAAAAAATATTTTATTTATTTGCTTAGAGAGAGGGCAAGCATGGGGAAGGACAGCGAGAGAGAGAGAGACAATCTCCAGCAGACTCTGCAGAATGTGGAGCCTGACACAGGGGTCGATCCCACAGCCCTGAGAGTATGACCTGAGCCGAAACCAAGAGTCAGACACTCAACTGACTGAGCCACCCAGACGCCCCTGCCTTCTGCTACTTTTGGGTTGGAACATTATTTTCCTATGCTTCTATCACATTCTGTTCAGATGGGGCTTCTGAAAACTCAGATCTGGCTGTAGTAATGGTCAATAACCATTAACCTCTTTATTTTGTCAACGAAGCTGTAAAAGGCTTGGGGATAAGTATCATCACATCTGTACATCAGGAAAATAGAAACTTCTTTCATTTCATGCCATAGCATGGCCGACTTCAGCTCTCGGTTGTATTCTCGGTCTTCTTGAGTCAAGGTGTCAGGAAGGTTCCAGTAAGTAAATGCAAACACCCCCCTCCACCCAGGCCAACAGTCCCTGCTGTGCGCACCCGTAGTGCCACTGGCCTTCTCACACTTAAACTTACTTCTCTCGTGGCTGTCCCTTTGCTAGAGAGTGAGCTCTCAATAGCAGCGATCATGACTTTCACATTCAGTGCTGGGTGCCCCGTACCCAGACTGAGCCTGGCACATAGGAGGCACCCCATATATGGAGGGATGGATGTTGACTGAGTTCCCGAGTGTAACCCTACTCTGGCAGATTTGGGGGAACACTACCTGGACAGGTGGGACTCCTCCACCATGCAAGGTTTTCTGGAAACCCTGCTCTTAGAACACCTAAACACCTCTCTTTGGCACTGTAGCTGGGGAATGCGGGAGAAGGCAGCAGTGCTGTAGGGCTTTCATCCAGGGAAACAATTGCCTTGGCTCAAAACCCAGTTCTGAGACCTTAATTGAGTCACTTCACCTTCCTGAGCCTTGATTTCTCTCATCTGCTTGGGGATGACGGGAGTTTCAATATTCCAGCAGAGCCGTAAGGTGGAAAGACCGAGCCCAGTACTGAACACAGAAGATGATCAGTAAACAGGGTCCTCTTCCCTTCAGCAATTCCTCATACCTGGGGTTTGCGAGGACTCTGTTCTCTGGACTGCCATTCCTGACGCGAGGGCAACCTGGGGCGGAAGGTAGCCCAGTTGCACAACGGAGTGGGTAAAGCCCAGGTCTGGGGTTAGACCCAACCTGGGTTTGAAGCTCAGCTTTGCCACTCCCTAGCGAGGCCACTTTTCCTCTCCCTCCCGTGCCAGTGTCCCAGGAGGAAGCACGAGACGTCTATCCACCAGGTAGGATTCCAGAATTCCAGGGAATACGCAAAGTGCCCAGGATGGGGCCAGAGCCAGAGAAGCCGCTGGCGAATGGTGAGTCCCTCCCCGCCCTCCGGCTGGCACTCGGCCCCTCCCCGCTCTGGCACGGCCTGCCAAGTCCCCAAGTGGCTGCTGCAGCTGTCATTCTGAAAACGCATTCCCTGGCTGCTTTTGTCTCCTCATCCAAGTCTTCCCCAAAGCCTTAGACATTCCCACATCAAGGGTTTAAGAAGACAAAAAGCCAGAGCTGACCTATCCACGCTGCTGGTTGGCACATGTCCCAGAGGATCTGGCTCTGCCAGTCACTGAGCTCGACATTCGGTTCCCTCAGTCAAATTCGCTCACATCCGACAAGATCAATGAGAAAAATAGAGAGCGATGATCAAAAGGGCCGACAAAGGCTCTTGGGGCAGCTCTCCCAGCAGGACCGCACACCACACAAAAGTGCATGCAGGGACTATTTCATAAAAACTCCTCCACGCACAGGCATCCCTCGGGCCCGGAGACCAAAATCCGGTTCCCATGACAACGCCGCAGCAAATGTTATATATAAATGTGTGTGTGTACACAGCCACACGGAGACGCACAGAAATAAACTCTTGGCAAAATTCTTTCCTGTTCCAAACACGAAATAACCTGCGAGGATTGATTGCTGGAAGAGAAAGCAAGGAAGCTTTTGAACAAACATGCTTCCCACGGGCTGGCTCTCTGTGGATGACACCTGTTTTGATGCGGGTTTGTTTAGTTTCTGCACCTGGAACATAGTCGTTACCCAATAAATACGCAATTGTTGAATGAACAAATGCGTGATGGTTAAATGGAAGAAAGAAAGAAGTGGGGGGTAGCAGGGAGGGAGATCGAAGCAGCCTGGAACATCAGGACTGAAAGGGCTCCTGCTGAGTTAACAGTCTAATCCAACTGCCCATTTTTTCTGTTGGACAAACTGAGGCTCAGAAAAGGGAAGGACTCCCCCCATCCAAAAAAAAAAAAAAAAAAAAAAAAAGAAAAAAAGAAAAGAAAAGGGAAGGACTCTTGCTGAAAGCCACTGAAGGAATTACTAGCAGAGCCCCAGTCCTGGAGATTCAAGTAAGCACCGAAATGAGTGTGAGTCCAGTTTCTAGCTGGATAATAAGCGTACACTGAACAATTACTATGTGCCAGCAACTGTGCTAAGTACTTAGGGACATTATCTCACTATGCAACTATGCAAGGGATGTGTTAGGGTTCTCAGTTAACAAAGATGGAAATTGGGACTCTCAGGATCTGAAGTCACTTAACCGGGGTTAGCTTGGCTAATTTGTGGTTAGAATGGAAAATAACCCCAGGTGGCTCAGACACCAGGTTCTGAGCCCCAACATGGCACAGCCTCTCTCTGAAATGAAGGCCTGGGCCAGACCGGGAAGCAAAAGGGGAAATAGGAGCAAAAATTATCTCCGTTCTTGCAGACACCGGCCTTGGTGATGTAACTTGGCTAAGTCAGGGAGTGGCGGGGAAGGGGCTAGAACTTGACTTTTGAGGATCCCAGCCCAGCATTCCTTCAGCTTAATCACTGCTTTCTCACAAAACACCCTCGGGACTGAAGTCTGGTTCCTGTCAACCCTAGAATCAGCCATCTAACTGGACAAGGAGAGGGGTCCACGTGTGGCTGCCCAAGTCCTAGGACGCAGTCCCGGGCGTTGGACCCAGCTCTGAGCCCAAGCGTCTCGTTAGGGTTTTGCGCCCTCTGGTGGTCATATGTTAAAACTAGCAAGAAATGGCGCTCTTCGACTCCTCTGGAACCAGTTTTTTTCCTTCTGGGTGCTGGAGGGACACGGAAATGGTACACAGGGTCCAGGTACAGGCTCTCTGCTGCCCTGGATCTGCCATGCGCCCCCTTTTTTCTCTGCTTCCTGATTGGTCTCCCTGCCTCTGCTCTGGCCTTTACACAACCCGTTTTCTGTACATCAGCAGAAGAACTTTTAAAAACCCCAAATTGATCATATAGCTCCCTGCTTGTACTCTCCAATAGTTCCCATTGTTCTCAGGATAAACCCCAATCCCCCTTATGGCTGGAAGGACACTGCTCGTTGACCACTGTGTGTGTGTCTCTCTCTCTCTGCAGTTTTTCTGGCCTTCTTACACTTGCTTATGTTCAAAGGAATCCAACAAGCCAGACTCAGAAATGATTCAGTTGTTAAAACAATTAGACAAAGGAATTGTAAAAAAAAAAAAAAAATCTTTTTTAATTTTTAAATTAAAAATTAAAATTAAAAACAAATTTTAAAGATTTTATTTATTTATTTGACAGACAGAGATCACAAGTAGGCAGAGAGGCAGGCAGAGAGAGAGGGAGGAGGAAGCAGGCTCCCTGCTGAGCAGAGAGCCCCATGCGGGGCTTGATCCCAGGACCCTGAGATCATGACCCGAGCTGAAGGCAGAGGCTTCAACCCACTGAGCCACCCAGGCACCCCTAAAATTTTTTAAATTATTTATTTATTTGTCAGAGAGAGAGAACGCACAAGCAGGCAGAGTGGCAGGCAGAGGCGGAGAGAGAAGCAGGCTCCCTGCCGAGCAAGGAGCCCGATGTGGGACTCAATCCCAGGACCCTGGGATCACGACCTGAGCTGAAAGCAACGGCTTAACTGACTGAGCCACCCAGGTGTCCTCCCCCCCAATTTTTTAAAAAATATTTTATTATTATTATTTATTTATTTATTTGTTAGAGAGAGTGAGCACAGGCAGACAGAGTGGCAGGCAGAGGCAGAGGGAGAAGCAGGCTCCCCGATGAGCAAGGAGCCTGATGTGGGACTCGATCCCAAGATGCTGGGATCATGACCTGAGCCGAAGGCAACCGCTTAACCAACTGAGCCACACAGGCGTCCCCCACAAAATTTTTTAAAGTAAACTCTGTACCCAATGTGGAGCTTGAACTCATGACCCAGAGATCAAGAGTGGCATGCTCAACTGATTAAGCCAGCCAGGTGCCCCTAGATAAGGGCTTTTATTTATTTTTATTTATTTTTTAAGTAGGCTCCATGTTCAGTGTGGAGCCTTACATAGGGACTGAACACATAACCTTGAGATCAAGACCTGAGCTGAGATCAAGAATCAGACACTTAACCAACTGAGCCACCCAGGCACCCTGATAAGAGCTTTTAAATATAATCATGATTTATGTTAAAAGTGCTAGTAGGAAAGATGGACCACATGCATAAACAGATGGGGAATTTCAGCAGAGATGGAAGGTGTAAGAGTCAAATGAAAATTCTAGAAATTAAAAAAGAAAAAAAAATCATAGTAGCAAAGATGGAAGGATGCCTTTATGGGCTCCTCAGTAGACTCAACAAAACTAAGGAAAGAGTCAGTAAACTTGAAGATAGGTCAACAGAAACTATCCAAACTGAAACACAGGGAAAAGTAGTGTAAAATAAGAAAACAGAATGGAGCATCCAAGAGCCACAGGACAATATCACATTATCTAATATACATGTAATTGAAATCCCAGAAGGAAAAGAGAGAGAGAGAATGAGCAGAAGAAATATGTGAACAGATATTGGTTAAGAATTTTCCAAAAATGGTAGAAGACATCCCTGTAAGTCTTAAGAATCAGAAACACCCAAGTAGGACAAATTACCCTCCAGCAAAAAAAAAAAAAAGGAAAAATAATATCACCTAATACATCATAGTCAAAGTACTGAAAACCAAAGAGAAAATCCTGAATGAGCCAGAGAGGGGGGAAAAAATCACTACTCACAAATGCACAAAGATAAGAATTACAGAAGACTTCTACTACTGGGTATTTAGCCTAAAGATACAAATGCAGTGATCCAAAGGGCATGTGCACCCGAATGTTTATAGCAGCAATGTCCACAATAGCCAAACTCTGGAAAGAGCCTAGATGTCCATCAACAGATGAATGGATAAAGAAGATCCGGTATATACATACAATGAAATACTATGCAGCTGTCAAAAGAAATTAAATCTTGCCATTTGCAATGATTGGATGGAACTAGAGGGTATTATGCTGAGCAAAATAAGTCAATTAGAGAAAGATGACTATCATATGATCTCCCTGATATGAGGAATTTGAGAGGCAGGGCAGAGGGTTTGGGGGGTAGGGAAGGAAAAAATGAAACAAGATGGGATTGGGAGGGAGACAAACCATAAGAGACTCTTAATCTCACAAACAACTGGGGGAAGGTGGGTAGGGAGAGGGTGGTGGGGTTATGGACACTGGGGAGGGTATGTGGTATGGTGAGTGCTGTGAAATGTGTAAGCCTGATGATTCACAGACCTGTACCCCTGGGGCAAATAATACATTATATGTTAATAAAAAATAATTAATAAAAAAATAAAGAGAAAACAACAACAAAAAAAGAATTACAGCAGACTTCTTATCAGAAACTATGTAAGCAGAAGACAATGAATCAGCTTATTTGTTTGTTTATGGTTTTTTTCAGTAAGCCCTAGGCCCGACATGGGGCTTGAACTCACGACCCCAAGATCAAGAGTCTCATACTCTACTGATTGAGCCAGCTACTGCTGAAGAAACTGCCAACCCAGAATTCTATATACAGTAAAAATATCTTTCAAAAATGAATGTGGTGGAGGTGCTTGGCTGGGTTAGTCAGCAGAACATGCAACCCTTGACCTCAGGATCATGAGTTTGAGTCCTACATTGGACATAGAGTTTACTTAAAATAAATGAAGGCGCTGGTGACATGAATCTATATATCACTGCGTGCAAATACACACACCATACAAGTGAGTGCAAAAACTGGTGAAATCTAAGTAAGATTCGAATAAGTCTGCTTCATAATATTGCCATAATGTTGAATTGAGAATAGGCTTTGATATTGTACAATAGTTATATACGATGCTACCACTGGGCAAATCTAGGTGAAGAGTAAGCAGGATTCTATGCTACTTATTTTTTTTAAATATCATATATTTATTTATTTGACAGACAGAGATCACAAGTAGGCAGAGAGGCAGGCAGAGAGGGGGGGAAGCAGGCTCCCCGCTGAGCAGAGAGTCGGATGTGGGGCTCCATCTCAGGACCCTGGGATCATGACCTGAGCTGAAGGCAGAGGCTTTAACCCACTGAGCCACCCTGGCACCCCAGTTTTTTTCTTTTTAAATGAAAGCACAACTATTCTGTATCCTGATTTTGGTGATTATATGATTTGACATGTCTCGAAACTCAGAGTTCTACACAAACTCAATTTTACTGAATATAAATTTTTTAAAAAAGAAAGACTTTTTCAAATCAACAAAAGCTGAGAATTCATTACCAGCAGAACTGCACCATCAGATCTTCAAGAAAGTTTTTCGAATGGAAGGATACGATACCAGACAGGTACCTGGAGCTACACAAGGACACATTAATTTTCAGAAATGGTTATTAAAGTGAAAGTAAATATAAAAGACATGTTTAAATTATTTTTAATCACCCTAACAGGGAATTAACTACTTAAAAGAAAAATAATAGCACCATAATGGAGATTTATAGTGTATGGAGAAACAGAGGTATGGGCTAGCTCAGTCGGAAGAACATGCAACTCTTGATCTCAAGGTTGTGAGTTTGAGCCCCACACTGGGTGTAGAGATGACTTAAATAAGTACAACTTTTTTAGAGGGAGTAGGGACTGAGGAGCAGAAGGAGAGGGAGACAGAGAATCTTAGGCAGGCCCCATGCCCAGCACAGAGCCCAACATGGGGCTCCATCTCAAAACCCTGAGATCATCACCTGAGCTGAAATCAAGAGTTGGATGCTTAACCAACTGAGCTACCCGGGTGCCACTAAATAAACAAAACTTTTTAAGAAGTTTATATAGTGTATAGAAAAATAAAATGTGTGACAATAATACATAAAAGGTGGGAGGGAAGAATTGTGAGTATACTGTTGTGAGGTTCACTATATGGGAAATAGCATGGTATTGTTTGAAATCAGGTTGAGGGGCTCCTGGGTGGCTTGGTGGGTTAAAGCCTCATCCTTCAGCTTGGGTCATGGTCTCAGGCTCCTGGGATCGAGCCCCGCATTGGGCTCTCTGCTCCGCGGAGAGCCTGCTTCCTCCTCTCTCTCTGCCTGCCTCTCTGCCTATTTGTTCTCTCTCTCTCTCTCTCTCTCTCTGTCAAATAAATAAATAAATAAATAAATAAATAATATTTGAAATCAGGTTGAGATTGATGAAAGATGCATATTGTAAGCCCTAAAGCAAGGATTGGCAAATTATGTCTATGGACCAAATCTGTCCCACTGCTGTTTTTGCACAACTGGTAAACTAAGAATGTTTTTACATTTTTTACACGGCTGAGAAAAATCAAAAGAAGAGTTCTATTTCATGATTCATGAGCTATAGGAAATTCAAATTTCAGGGTCCATAAAGAAAATGTTATCGGAAAATGCTCTCATTTGCAGATCGTCTAGGGCTGCATTTGTGCTCCAGGAAGAAAATCACCTAGTTCTAACGGCGACAGATGGGTCTGCAAAGCCGAAAGTGTTTCTGATCTGGCTGTCTACAGAAAATGTTTGACAACCTCTGCTGTATGAATCCATGGAACAAATATTCTGGATTTAGTGTTTTAGCACAAGGAATTAATAGGACTCTGCAGTTGGGTTGGTTGAGTGAAACAGACCCGAAGTAGTCCCATCCCAGACAAAATGAAGTTGAAAACGCCAGAGCTGCCTTAATATGCGGCAGAGAATAGTATCCGGAGGCTTAGGGAGATCTGACTGTCAGGGTGGATTGTCCCAAAGGCTTACTTACCCACCAAGGGAGGGTCCAGGGGACGTCCCTTTCACCACTGTGGCAAACACATTTGTGAGAGGAGCTCTAGCAGCTGTGGCCTCTTTTCTCTTTGGGTCAGAAACTGCAGTGGGAATTTCTACTCCTGAACTTGGATCTCTAAATACATGGAGATAGGGACGCCTGAGTGGCTCAGCTGGTGATGCGTCTGCCTTTGGCTCAGGTCAGGATCCCGGGGTCCTGGGACGGAGTCCCGCATCGGGCTCCTTATTCAGCCGGGTTCCTGTTTCGCCCTCTGCCCGCTGCTCCCCCTGCTTGTGCTCTCTCTCTCTCTCTGACAAATAAATAAGTAAAATTTAAAATAAATAAATACATGGGGCTGAGATCCTGGAGTGGCAGGGGTCTAGTGGTGGTATCTACTCACCGAAGACAAGGTGCACCATGGTTACTGTGATGGACGGCATTGTTGGAGCAGCAGTCAAAACAGTCTGATTTACAGAACCATCTGCATTGGCTGGTCGATCACAGTGCCCCTGGAAGAGAAGAAGGTGGGCCATCTATGAAATCTTTTCTGGATCTGTACAAGCAGATTTCCAGATTTCAAATTTCAATTTCCAGATTTCCAGATTTCCAATCTATTTGAATCACAAAAACAGAGAGTCATGGTCTCTTGATCAACTCGTAGTCTTGAACCAGTTTACAGACCCAGAACCGCTTGAATAAAGGGGAGGATGGTGTCCCTTGAAGGAGGATCTGCTAGGGTGACAAAATTTTATACCAGTGATCTTTCTCCCACCATTCGGCAAGGGACCTATGGATGTTTGCCAGAATGACTGTGTACTGGGGGAGAGGAAATAATCAGTCTTTCCAGAAATTCCCAGATACTGGCTCTGAACTGATCCAAAATGTCCCTGGGTTCCATGAGTCAGACTAGGGACCGTGGAGGTCAGGTGATCAATGGATTGTTAGCTCAGGTCTGACTCATAGTGTCCCCAGTGTTTGCTCAGATCCATCCTGGGGCTGTTTTCCCAGTTCTGGAATGTACAGCTGGAACAGAGAGACTCAGCGGCAGGCAGAATCCCCACCTCCTAATACCATCACGTTGGGGCTTAGGATGGGCAACATATGAATTTGGGGGGATTAAGACATTCAGTCCATACTATCCTGGGACCTGGTATACAGCTACTGACCTGGCAGATGCTTTTTTTCAATACATGATAGCAAAGAGCACAGGAAGTAGTTTTCTTTCCACTGGGAAGGTCAGCAATATATTATACCCCCACTGTCCCTCCTCAGGTGCCTCTCAGCTCTCCAGGCCTATGTCGTGATTTAGTCCCCAGGAGTTTTGATTGCCTTTTTTTTTTTCCTCTCAAGACATCATGCTGATTGATTACTGATATTAGGTGGATCGGCCCCAGAGAACAGGACTTCACAGCTACTCTAGACATTGGTTAAAAACATTTGTGATTTGTGCCATCAGGGGCACCTTGCTGGGTCAGTGGGTAGAACCTGACTCTGGATTTCGAGGTTATGAGTTCAAGCCCCAAGTCGGGTGTAGAGATGACTTAAAAATAAAATCTTAAAAAAAAAAAAAAAGATATTTGTGTACCAGAGAGTGGGGGGAGATAAATCCCACAGAAAGCAGTCTACCACTTCAATGAAATTCCCAGAGGTCCAGTAGCTTGACTTTGTCAGATAAGCCTTCTAAAGTAAACGACAAATTCTTGCATCTGTCCCATCCTATAACCAAAAAGGCATAACACCTAGCAGGTCTTTTTTGGATTTTGGAAGCAACGTATCCCTCATATAGGTTTGTGACTTAGGGCCATCTACCACGTGACCTGATAAACTATTAGACTTGAGTGGGGCCCAGGGAAGTCTCTTCAACAGGTCTTGGGTGCTGAGCCCGCTGCCCTGCCACTCAGGTCACGTGATCCGGCAGATTCCCAGGCTGCCTCAAGGGTCACCGGCAGAGAGAGATGGAGCCTTTGTCAGGTCCCTTAGCACAGACCCTTAGGGTTTTGGAACAAAGCCCTCCCACCCTCCGTGGATATCTACTCCTTTTTTGAGAAACACCTTTTGGCTTGCTATTGGGCACGTGACCACGGACCTCCAAGTTACCATGCGATCTGAGCTGTCGTCATGGAGAGGGTGTTGTCTGACCCCCAAATCCACAAAAGCACACTCATTATCAAATGAGACTGGTGTAGGGGCGCCTGGGTGGCTCAGTCGGTTGGGCATCCGATGCTTGATTTCAGCTCAGGTCATGATCTCAGGGTCCTGGAATTGGGCCCCTCGTTGGACTCTGCGCTCAGCACAGAGTCTGCTTGTCCCTCTCCCTCTGCTTCTCCCCCCACTCGCTTGCGCGCTCTCTCTCAAATAAATAAATAAAATCTTTTTAAAGAAATGGGATTGGCATATTTGAGATTGGGTTTAAGGAAGCCCGGAAGACACAAGTAACTGCATGAGGAAGTGGCACACGTGCCTGTGACCTCTACTCCCACTACATTACCTCCTCTCTCCAAGCCCATGATTACAGCCTTCTGGAATGTTCTCTGCACCATGCTGACAGAGGAAGAGAAAACCTAGGTCTGACTTACAGAGGGTTCTGCACAAAGTGGTAATGTGTAGCACGATAACCCGTTTCTGGGACATCCCTGAAGGGCAGTGGTGAGGGGAAACCCTCCCACTGGGCAGAACTTCAAGTGGCGCGCCTGACTGTTCATTTTGTCTAGAAGATGAACGGCACAGAGGCCTGATCTATAAGGATTCGTATGCTCTGCCCAATAGTTACCTGGATGGGAAAGGACATGAGAAGAACATGATTGGAAATTGGTGACAAGGAGGTCTGGGGAAGAAGTATGTGGACAGACTTCCCTGAGTGGGCAGAGTCTGAAGGTATTTGTGTCCCTGTGGATGCTCACTATTGTCTGTTTTAGGTAGGGGACTGATGTGTCATTGGGTGCACAGATCTTTGTCACTGTTATATCTCATTGTGAAATGTGGTTTTTAAGCATTCTAACATGTCTGTCTTTGCCTCAATAAATGTTTTCTTTTGGTTGAATTCTGGTATCAGGGGCTGCAGACTCCGCTTTTTTGTTTCCATTTGTCTCATAAATCCGTGTCCCTCCCTTCATTCTTCATCTTTTTGAATCACTGTGTTTTGGTAGTGTCTCTTGTAGACACCTCAGAACTGAGTTTTATGAGTCAATTTTTTTTTAAGTAGGCTCTACGCCCAATGCAGGGTTTGAATTCAGGACCCTGAGATCGAGTCCCATGCTCTATCGACTGAGTCAGCCAGGTGCACCCCCCTTTTTTTAATTAAAAAAAATTTTTTTAAAGATTGCATTTATTTGACAGACAGAGATCACAAGTAGGCAGAGGCAGGCAGAGAGAGAGAGGGGGAAGCAGGCTCCCTGCTGAGCAGAGAGCCCGCTGCGGGGCTAGATCCCAGGACCCTGGAGCTGATCCCAGGACCCTGGGATCATAACCTGAGCCGAAGGCAGGCTTTAACCCACTGAGCCACCCAGGCACCCCTAGGTGCCCCTTTATCAGCCTATTTTATTTTACAGACAGCTTTCTTTTTTAGAATATTTTATTTATTTATTTGACAGTGAGAGAGCATGCTGGAGAGAGCACAAGCAGGGAGAGCAGCAGAGGGAGAGGGAGAAACAGGCTCGCCACTGAGCCGAGAGCCTGATGTGGGGCTCCATCCCAGGACTCTGAGATCATGACCCGAGCTGAAGGCAGACGCTTAACCCACTGAGCCACCCAGGTGGTCTTATGAACCAATTTTAAAATAACTTTCAGGGAGACCTGGCTGTCTGGGTTGGTACAGCGTTCGACTCTTGATTTCCGGGTTGTGAGTTCAAACCCCACATTGAGTATAGAGATTACTTAAAAATCTTAAAAAATAATAATAATAGTTTTCTTCTAATAAGTGAGTTGGTTACTAGGTTTTTCAAGTTTTATTTATTTAAGTAATCTCTACACCTAATGTGGGGCTTGAATACACAACCCCCAGATCTGGAGTCTCACGCCCTGACTGAAGCAGCCAGGTGCCCCTATACTCCAAACATTTATCATCCCTGACAACAACTCTGAACACATTTAACAATGACTACCTCTTCCCCCTTCTCCAGCCCCTGGTAATCTCTACTCTAGTTTCTGTCTGGGAATTTGCCTGTTCTAGGCACCTCATACAATGCAATTTATATTTTAAGTCTGACATTAGCCTTTATTTTATTTCACATTTTTGCCTGAAGGCCCTGATTTTCTATGTTTAAAGTGCATTAGCTTTACTTGGATATATCTTAGGATTGATGACTCAATGTCAGTTTCATAGAGTAGCTGGCGAGCCTTTTTGATGTGTATGTGGAGTCAGACAGACCTTTTATTTCTGGAAAGTCTGCTTAGATTATGGTCTGAGATGTTAACTCTTTTCCATTTTTACCTCTTTATCTAGCTTTCATTCTCTTGCTTGCTTCTCTGCTTTTTCTTCAGTGTCCTCTGTAAACTTTTCACTGGAATCTAGTCTTCCTTGGGCACTTGGGCCTTCCATGTTTAAAGTTCAGCTACAAAATAATTTTGTTTTTTCTTCTCTGAGATCAATTCTCGCTTCCTTCCCTTCCCCCTTTTTTAAAAATCTGTTTCTCTTGTTAGTTTTTGTATTTTTTAAAAAGATTTTATTTATTTACTTGACAGACAGAGATCACAAGTAGGCAGTGAGGCAGGCAGAGAGAGAGGGGGAAGCAGGCTCCCTGCTGAGCAAAGAGCCCGATGCGGGGCTCGATTCCAGGACTCTGAGATCATGATCTGAGCCCAAGGCAGAGGCTTAATCCACTGAGCCACCCAGGCCCCCTAGTTTTTGTATTTCTGATTTGAGGTGTTTTCCCATATCCCCAAATCGTTATTTGAGAATATTTCATTCAGTCTAGAGTATCGTGTTACGGTTTTCTTCAGCTTTATGCTCGACTTTGAAATATTCTGAATTGTATTTCTTTTTTCTTTTCTTTTTTTAAGACTCATTTATTTTTTTGGAGAGAGCGCTTGCATGTGAGCCAGGGAGGGGCAGAGGAAGAAGGAGAGAGAATCCTCAAGCCGACTTCCTGCTGAGTGTGGAGCCCGACTTGGGAATCCATGCCAGGATTTTGAGGTCATGACTTGAGCCTAAATCAAGAGTCAGCTGCTTAACTGACTGAGCCACCCTCATGCCCCTCTTTGTCTTTTCCTTTCTTTTTTGTTTTTTTTTGAAGATTTTTTTTTAAGTATTCTGTACACCTCATGTGGGTGTCAAACTCACATGCTGCCCTGGCTGAGACAGCCAGGGGCCCCTATTTGTCTTTTTTTTTTTTTAATTTTATTTATTTATTTGACAGATGGAGATCACAAGCAGGCAGAGAAGCAGGCAGAGAGAGAGGAGGAAGCAGGCTCCCTGCTGAGCAGAGAGCCTGATGTGGGGCTCGATCCCAGGACCCTGGGATCATGACCTGAGCCGAAGGCAGAGGCTTTAACCCACTGAGCTACCAGGCACCCCCCTATTTGTCTTTTTAAAGATGGCTGTGCCAAAGCTATAAACACATTGTGTTATATTTTATCTAATACTTCAATGATTTTTATATGCTTAGGTCTCTGGTATATGTAGTATTTATTGCTGTGACCCTGTGTGAGAATTGTGTGAGGAATGGGAGGTCGAGATTCATTTTTTCCCAAGTGGATATCCTAACACCACTTGTTACCTGGCTCATCATTCCTTGACTGATTTAAAGGGTTTCCTTTATCCTACACTAATACCCACATATCCACAGAATTGCTTCCGGCTCTCTAAAAAATTCCATTTGTTCAGTCCCCTTCTCTGGAGACCAGCCCCACACACCATTATTTTTTAGAGCTTTGTAACAGATTCTGATGGCGCCGGCTCCCACATTGTTCTTTTTCTAAAGACTTTTTAAAAATTTTTATTTGTCAGAGAGATAGAGAGTGTGTGCGTGCACGAGCAGGGGGAGCAGCAGGCAGAGGGGGAAGCAGGCTCCCCGCTGAGCAAGGAGCCTGATGCGGGACTCAATCTCAGGACCCTGGGATCATGACCCGAGCCAAGGGCAGAAGCTTAACTGACTGAGCCACCCAGGCGTCCCTTATTCTTTTTTCAAACTTGTCTTGGTCATGGTGTGTTTTCTCTTCCACGTGAATCGACTTATAAAGTTCCATGAAAAACTGTTTTGGTTGAGAGAATACTGACATTATAGATAACCTGGGGAGAATCAGCTTGGATTACAGCGAACCTTTCCATTCGTGACCAGGGTGTCCGTGTGTGTTTGTTCCTTCAGTGAAGTGTCCTAGCTCTTTCTGTAAAGGTCTTGCCCATTTCAAATTGGGTTCATTATTGCTCTAGACTCTTTGAAGTTCAGTATCTTCTCCAGTGCCTCCTTTTTGCGGTTTCTCAACGCTTCCCAGGAGCCTCTGCTGAACCCCTTTGCTTCCGCAATGACTTCTCGCTAGAAGTCCCATATGGCGTCTGCTTGCGTTCCACTGGCATCTGGCAAGTGTTTCCTCACCTCAACTGTAGGGTAAACTCCTAAAGGGCTGGGCTGGGGTTTTCATTCCTGCTCAGGGCCCCAGAGCTCAGAGCAGGGGAGAGGAAGGGGCCTGTTCACTTGGTCATTGGGGAAGGCATGAGGTTGGGCGTGACCAAGGTAGCCCTTGGCGGGGAAAAAATGGTGTCTACACTCTTAGGTACCTCAGTGTGCATACGTGTGTGTGTGTTCT
Source organism: Lontra canadensis (assembly GCF_010015895.1). Lineage (NCBI taxonomy): Eukaryota > Metazoa > Chordata > Mammalia > Carnivora > Mustelidae > Lontra > Lontra canadensis. Next base: position 15,006,291 of record NW_022631019.1, read on the forward strand.
CCGGGCCATCACTGGAGCCTCTCATGCTTTCCCCAGCAGCAACTTGCTAGCAGCCTGGTTCAGAACTCGGCTCTGCCACTGCTCCCCGCTGAGCTGCGTGATAGAGTAGCTGTCTCGGAAATTGGCCATGAGCATTCAGGGAGAGGTTGTGTGGGCACACAGCACACAGTCTGATCAGCAGGAGGCACACAGTGTGTGGGAACTTTTTTTTAAGATTTTAGTTATTTATTTGACAGAGATCACAAGTAGGCAGAGAGACAGGTGGGGGCGGGGAACAGGCTCCCCGCTGAGCAGAGAGCCCGATGTGGGGCTCGATCCCAGGACCTGAGATCATGACCTGAGCCGAAGGCAGAGGCTTTAACCCACTGAGCCACCCAGGCGCCCCAGTGTATGGGAACTTTAAGAAAAAAAATACATGTAGTCACTCATTCATCCCTTGGCGAGGGTGTGTGGAGGACATTCCAGTCTGAAGGCAGGGAAGGACATGGACTGTGTAAGGTGCAAAAAGAAGGCTCAAGGTGGCAAGAGGGGGACCTCCCGTGGGGGCAGTTCGGGCAGAGTCCAGGTCCTAGGGCAGGTAAGTGCAGTGGGGAGCTGGGGAAGGGGAGTGATGTGATCTTTGAACAGGCTGCTCGCCCGAGGGCCAGCTGGTTGGAGGGGGTGAGCTTGAGTTGATCAGGTGAGAAGTGCCGTGCTATGAGCTCATGCCCACACCCAGGGTGGAGGTTCTGAGGGGTTCAAAGTGCACCACTGTCCCGAGCATCCTTCTATCTCCCCAGACATTGTGGGTCACAACAAAGAGAAGACAGAGATAAGTGTCCATTTTATAGCTAGAGAAACTGAGAAATGATTTACTCCTTTTAAAGCAAGGGAGGGTGAGTTTTGCCCCTTGAATAGGTGCTTGCTCAGGTCATCACTCTGTCCAGTTCAGAGTAGGAACCCTGATTCTCCCCCTTCTGTCAAGGATCAGCTGAAATCTCTGTCCTCAAGGAAGTTTTCCCTGGTTACCCCAGCCCACTGGGCTCATTCTCTCTGACATCGGTGTGTTTTGGGATGGCTCTCTTGATGATGCATTACTTATGGCTAACTGTCCATTCAGCCATCGCTCCATTCATCACTGACCCATCCACCCATCCATTTACCTATCTATCTATCAACCTATCCATCTACTCACCCATCCACCATCATCCATCCATCCATCCATCTACCCATTCCTCTACCCATCCATCCATCCATCCACCCACCCACTCATCCATTTGTCTACCCACCCACCTACTTATCCAGCAGTCACTGAGCTCTACACTGTGGCTGGTCTGTGCCAGGCACTGGGCTGCTAGAGATGGTACGGGCACTTTCACAGCCTAGGGAATTGGAACCTCTGCGTCACAGGTTGAATTATGTCTCTTCAAATTCATATGTTGAAGTAGTAATGCCCAGCGCCTTAAGAGTATGACTTACAGGATCACTGCAGATGTCATTAGTTAAAATGAGGTCATCAGGGTGGGCCCTGATCCAATATGACTGGTGTCCTTATATAAAGAGGGGGACTTCGGACATGTACTGGATACGCACACAGGGAGAACACATGTGTGAAGACGAAGGCAGAGACCGGTGATGCTCCTGCAAGCCAAGGAGCGTCAGAGATGGCCAGCAGACTGCCTGGATCTAGGCAAGATGCCCAGAATAGATTCTTTCTCACATCCCTCAGAAGGAATCAACTTGGTCGACACCTTGAACTTGGGACTCTAGCCTCCAGAACTGTGAGACAATAAATTTTTATTGTGCGAGCCACCATGGTCGTGGTACTTCGTTACGGTAGGCTGGAACTAGTATACTCTGGTAGGAGAGGGAAGCCTGTGTGATGGCCCCGATCTGGAGGTCAGGAAGGGCTCCCTAGGAGAGGTGATGCTATGCTGGGCATGGAAGGACGAGTAGGAGTTTATCAGGCAGAGGAGTCGGAGAAGAGCATTCTAGGCAGAAGGACGAAGATATGCAAAACCCAAGGGGAGGCAGGAGTGCACGTCAGACACTTTTCCTTGAACCTCTTTGAATTCACCTACTCCCGTTGGCCCTGCCAAGCATCGGAGGCCCGGCCACCCACTGCTGACACCCTTGGCTCCAACACCATGGAAAAATAGCTTTTACCAGGATGCTCCCTGGACACAGCTGGCACGCCTCATTCTCCCCAGAAGGGAGTGCTCGGGTGATCATACCGATGAAGGAAGAATGGCCCAATGGGCACAGGCCCTGAGTCACCTTCCGGCATTTGTTGGGGTCCAAGGCCTCTGCAATGGGGAGCTGGGGAGGGAGCAGTGAGCCCTGCTGCATGGGCAAGGATGGGGCGCTCTGTGTTGGCCAGGGCTCCCCAACCCCCCACAGCCGCACAGGATGCACACCAGCCCCAGGAGGACACACACAGTCACACACCACTTGGTACAATATTTTATTTGAGTTACAATAGTGCCACACCAAAACTACAGTAGCACAGAACATAATAATACAAACACAGATTCCCAGCTCCGAAGCGCATGTCCGTGTACCCGCAGAGAAGCCAGCCCTATGGCTCCCTGGGCCTGAGGGGGATGGGCGTCTTTCCGAGGACAGCTGCCTATGCCCTCGGCCTTTTTTTAAGCTCTGGAGGAGTAGGGACAGTGGGGGCAGCTCACTTTGCTTCCATCTCTGTTGGGCCTGAGCCCTCCTCTGCCCTGGCCCTCTGTCGTTCCTAGGGCACCCCCTCCGGCTGAACCCTCAGCCTGGGACACTTGCTTCTGGTGGGGAGGCTCCAGGCTGTGGTGCCATCGGACTGTCTTGAGGACTGTGAGTTCCATGGGGAAGGCGGGATGGAAGGGGGCGCAGCGGGCTGGGGAAGCCTACCTCTGTGTGGCGGGGTGCGTGCGCCAGCCCCTGACTCTGGCTTCTTCTCTGGCTCCTGTCCTACCTTCCTTCTGAAGAGCTACCAGGCCTGGTGAGGACCGGGGGCCTCATCTGGAGCCCATCCTGCCTCAGTTCTGACACGGATGTGGCTGGTCCTCTTGGGCAGGGAGGATTCTGGTTGCCGGGCCGAGGCGAGTGCCGTGAGGGAGCACGGCCAGACCGCGGGAGCCATGAGACGACTGGCTGCTCTGGCCTCGGCTACAGGGGCCTGCTTCCCCCAGACGGAGCTCCTGAACCGCGGCCTCGGAGAGGGACGCCATTCCTGGTTCCTGACACCACAGGCTGGACCGACCGTGTTGGGGAAGCCTTTCCCTCACAGTCTTCCTTGGCTGAAAACACCTCCAAGTGAGGAGTCCGTCTAGCTACAAGTATTGTCTTGATCCAACTGAAGAGGCTGAGGGTGGGATGGGGCTCAGGACAAGTTCAAGGGTTTGTCAGATTCCCGACCTTGGTGCCCCAGACCTGCAGGCTAGAGCTCCCGGGCTGCCGTGCAAGGCCGCTCTGTGGACACCGGGAAGAGGGGTACGGCCTTGTGTTACAGTTAGGACACTTGAAGGCTTCACTGAGGAGGCAAAGGGGCACCTGGCGGACAGCTGTCTCCTTGGCGTGGATCCTGGGCTGCAGCCTCAGCTAAGGCACTAAAAGATGGAGGGCGGGCAGGCGGGCCCGGCTGTGGTCCTGGGAGCCAAGCCCAGGCCTGGGGTGCAGGATGGAGCCCAGAGGGAGGATCCGGGCCCTGTAGGGCGGGAGTGGTCTTCCCTTTTCTTCTTCCCCTGGGGAAGAGGGTCCGTAAGGCAGACCCCGGAGTTGCTGAGATGGGAGGGTTGCTGGGCACACGCCACACAGGGAGCGGCCAGGAGAGGGATGGAAAGAGGCCAACTACGGCATGGCAGAGCGCATCTGATGGAGGGCTAGGTCTCTCAGGGCTCCTGCCCTCCAGGTCCAGGGTGTTGGGTGCCCCGGGGCTGGGTTGGAAGGCCACGAGTTGGCCTCACCCTGCCGCAGCCATCAATTTCCTGCTGCGACTTTGGGGATCAGACCGTCCTTGTTGGGGTTCCCACTGTTGGACTCCGGGGACGGAGGCAGGCCAGCTGTGAGGGGCAGTGTCTGGGAGCTGGCCTCTGCCCCTTCCTGGCCTCCACACCTCCTCTCTTTATGCCCTGTGACCACAAAACCAGCTGACAAAGGCTGAAATTGCAGACACCGAGAGCGGGGGCAGCTCTCTACTTGGGGACATGCTCAGTGGCGGGAGATGGCTGCCCCAGCCGACCCCACAGCAAGTGAGGAAGGAAGGGGTCAATCAGTGGGGCTTCCCTTATCCACAGGTTATTTAGAAAAACAGAATATAATAAATATACCAATCCTTTCCTTAAAAAAAAAAAAGTGTTTTAAATGCATTATTTCCCTGAAGACTTCCAGTGTATTCCACAATGTTTAAAAAATAGTTTCCCCAAAAATATATCTTTAAAGCATTCGACACAGTGGTATTTGTGGTGTTTCTGACGCTGGATATGGGCAGGCGGTGCTGTGTCCCACCGCCCTTGTCGGTGCGGGGCCCAGGCCTGGTAAGCCACCGGCCTGACACCCAAATGCCCATGAGAACTGACGCGTGTGCCTAGGATGACAGGGTCTTCACAGGGGATCAAATCTCGGATTGTGTTGAGAACCCACATCAGAGGCTCAGTTCCGGCTGGAAACCCTCCAGTGCGGGGTAGGGGGCCCTGGGCGGCCAGGGGGCGGGGCGACACCCCAGAGCCGGATGGCAAGGCGGCCTGCCGGGCTCCACCTGGGCTCATCGTCGGTCCTGGCTCACGGTGCTTTCACCCTCACCAGACCTCACACTTGTGCTGAGGGTTCATGGGGGAGCCGGGCGGGCAGTGGAAGTGTTCTGAGAACTCCCTGGAGTTAGAGACGGAGCCAATGACCCGGAAGCGGGAGGGGCTGTGAGGATCGGTGATGAGGCCTTCGTGGGAGCTCTCGGGCGTGCGGACAGAGCACCAGACCTTTACGAGGCGACAAGGGAGAAGCTGGGTCACTGTGGGGCCCTTAGACCACCAGACCACCCCCATCCAAGACAGCAGGGGAATGAGCCCTCACCTGGTTCTGAGACCCTTGGGAGTCCCGAGGGGGACTTGGTGGGTAGGGAAGAGACCGTGGGCTAGTATGTCCCCCATCCCAGCATCCCCTGCTGAGGTCACCTCTGTCTGTCCTGGGCCTCTGCATTAGGTTTCCTGAGAATAAAGTGTTCTGCCCCCAAACCAGTCTGAAAACCTTGAACTGAGTCCAGGTCACTCACTTCCTGGACAGAACAAAAACTGTCTAATGGCCTGGTGGCTCTGGGCACTAACAGAAGACTACACATGAATGCCAATTCAAGGGACATCCCGGAGCACCTTGAGTTTAGGAAATTTCTAGAAACCCTGAACAAGAGGGCCCTTAGCACTCACTTGGCCTCTCATCTACCTGACACAGGAAACTTTTCACAGTCTCCATGGCCCTTAATCAGATTTCTCTACCGGCAGGAAGCTCGCCTTCGTACAGAGTAGATGCCCTACGGACAGTCCAATGAGCTAGAAGGTTCTCAATTGAGGGGAACTTGCCTTTTGGCTCTCAGAGCTCCTGGAACAGTCAGACGGCAGAAATGTGCCTAAGCTTGGTATATTCTCTACAACGAACTCACCTGCGCAAAGCCCAGGAAGAAGAGCTGGTTATTGGTGAGGCCCAGCGTAGGCAGCGTCTGCTCAGCCCCGTTCTTCTTCACCCAGTTCTGGTAGGCCTGGGAGCAGAGAAAACAGAGTCAGGGGCTCCCACGACACAGGAGCGAACAGGGCAACAATGGGGGCGCAGGGTGGGAGGTCTCAGAAGCTCAACCCTGTTGCGGCAGGGACTCGTTTGGGTGAGTCTGGGCCCCCCTTGAGGGACCTTCTTCACCAGCACTCGCTCCGAAGGGCTTGAAACACCATCTGCATGGCCACGGCTCTCAGGTGCCTACTCTGTACACTCACGGCTTCAGCTGGACTTCCAAGATGTATCCAGACTTAATACGGCACAGACAGAACAAGGGGTTACATACACACACGCACACACCCGCGCACGTGCTTTCCGACCACGGTAAATGGCACAACCAACCACTTAGTTCCTCTGGCCCTGACCCCAGAGTTTCTCTTTGAGCTTCTCTTTCTTTCCTTTTTTTTTTTTTTAAGATTTTATTTATTTATTTGACAGAGATCACAAGTAGGCAGAGAGGCAGGCAGAGAGAGGGACAGGGGAAGCAGGCTCCCTGCCGAGCAGAGAGCCTGATGGGAGGCTCCATCCCAGGACCCTGAGATCATGATCTGAGCCGAAGGCAGAGGCTTAACGCACTGAGCTACCCAGGTGCCCCTCTTTTTTTTTTTTTTTTTAAAGATTTTATTTTTAAGTAATCTCTACACTCAACACAGGGCTCGAACTCATGACCTAGAGATCAGGAGCCACACACTCTTCCGATTGAGCCAGCTGGGCGCCCTGAGCTTCTTGTTCAATTATCCAAACCACCTAAATCTGGCCACTTCTCACCCCTGCCGTGGCTTCATCCCTTCTCTTGCCTGGACAATCTCACAACAGCTTGCTAACTAGACTCCTTGACTCGAGCTGGTTCAATTCCAGTTCCCTCCGACACAACATCTTAAGTCATCCTTGTAAAGCTGGAGTTGGCAGACCTTCCCGCGAAGGGCCAGAGAGTAAATATTATCAGCTTTGAAGGCCAAGCAGTCTCGGAGCAACTCCTCTGTGCTGGCACTGTAATGGGAAAACAGCAGGGGAGAGCACGGAGCCCAGTGGGCCTGGCGGGGTCCCCCTACATTTTTATTTACAAAACCAGGCTGAGGGCTGGATTTGGCCCACAGGGTGTCTGTCGGTTTGCAGACCGTTGGGTTTTTTTGTTTTGTTTTTTTGAAGTTTTACTTATTTAAGTAATCTCTACACCCCATGTGGGGCTCGAACTCACGACCCCAAGATGAAGAGTCGCACATTCTTTCCCACTGAGCCAGCCGGGCGCCCCTGCTGACCCTGGTTTTAAAGGATAAATCAGATCATATCATTATTCTATTGAAAATCCTGTGGCAGCTCCCACTATACAGAACAAAACCCAAGCTCCTTGATCAGCCGACGCAGGCCCGGCGAGCTCTGGCCCCAGCCCCTCCTCTGACCTCTCCTCCTTCCACTTCACCCCTGCCCAAGAATAGCAAGTGGAGGTGGACACAGTCTGGCAAGGTCAAAGCCAGGAAGACCAGCTTGCCCTGCCTCCTCTTCCTCCTCAGGTCTCAATTCAAATGTTATCCCCTTCAGAAGGCCTACACTGGCCTCCCCACCTTTTTGTTCTGTATTAACTTGCCCTCCTTTATACTCTTCATCCTGTCAGTACCTGAAATGATCTCCCTTATTTGTCTGGGTATGTGCTGGCTTTCCTCCCTCCGCCCCAGCCCCACGCAAACTGAGCTGGTGAGAGCAGGACCCCTGTCTGTTTTGGCACAAAGTCTCCACTGCCCGAGACAGTCCGTGGTTGCTAGAAGGTTCACAGTGCAGTTTCACCGACTCATGGCTTCAGGTAGGTTACCCAGTGTTTCTGGCCTCAGTTTCCTCACCTGCCAAATGGGGGTTGTAATACCTAATGGTAAAGTTGTGGGGTACAGAGCAGAGCCTGGCACGTAATAAGGTCTCAACCAATGGCATTTCTAAGCTCTTCCTGTCACAATGAGGAGGCGCCTCTGTCTTGCTCTGATAGACACCTCCTTCTCCTCTCATGGGCTCCGTTCTCTCTCCCTTACAACTCAGCTAACCTTTCTGAGTGTCCCCCTTGCCCAGGCTCTGTGCCCAAGTTGTGTGTCATCCTTCTGACAGCCCAGGGACACAGGGAGTGGGTGTTTACAGCCAAGCTTGCTATGGCTCAAGGAGGCTAAGTGACCTTCTCCAGCACCAGGACTAGAACCCGGAACTGGCTCCCTGACCAGTGTCCCTCCCTTCCTTTGCCCTCCCCTCCCGGGCCCACTGCTGCCTGATTTAGTGATGCCCATCCCTGCCAAGGTAGAACCCGCAGATCGTCAGGTGACTCCAGCCTAAGCCCTTTCCTCTGTCTATCGGGCCGGACTCAAGCCTGGAAAACCCTCTGCGCGCCACGCTCCATGCGAGGGACTTCCGCAGACCTCTCCGTCGGCCCCCCCTATCCCCCCATTTCGCAGATGAGCAAACAGGTCACGTAGCCACTGCAGCTGGTCCCAGCTTGTCCGTAAAGACCTTTCCGGAGCAGGCCCCTGCACAGACCCAGGCCCGGGCCGGGCCGTGTGCTCTTACCCGATAGGCCGCCTTGAGCCCCCCGTTGTCGGCAATGTTCTCCCCCAGCGTGTGCCGGCCGTTCACCGGCTCCCCGTTCACGCTGTAGTTGCCGTACTGCTCCACCATGCACTCCGTCTGCTGCTTGAAAGCCTCCACGGACGAGTTCTTCCACCAGGGCCGAAGGTTCCCGTCCTTGTCATACTCTCGTCCTGTGGGTTCCGAGGGAAGCGTCAGGCCAAGGGGGAGAGGGCGAGGAGGAGGCCGCGCTCACTGCACCTCACCTCTTGGTGAGAAGCGAAGTCACTTACCCATCCCCCTCGGGCTACCCCGCCCATCCCCCCCCCCACCTCTACGCAGCAGCACCCAGTCGCACCGGGGAGATGATGCCGGTCTGGATGCCAGAGGGGCTGGGAGAATGAGCCAGGCAGCTGGGGGGTGGATGGGGGAGAGAGGATGGACAAACGTGAGGCAGGGAAAGGGTCAGCATGTTCATGGTTTTGGTGGAGCTGGATTCATTGTCAAGGCTGGCTGAGCGCCTTGGACCCTGAGCCCAGGAAGGGGGAAATGGGAGTCAGCCACACTGGGCTCACAGGACAAGCCATGACCTCTAAGGTCCCATCTCCTCCTTCTTGGCCTTGGAGTCCCCGCAAGGTGGAGGGAATGAGGATTCTGAACGTTCTGGTGAGGAGGCAAATGACTTCAACTCCTCTGACGGCAGGTGGCCCAGAGAAGTCTCTGGAGTGCCGAAGCAATGTGAGCTCCCTGCCGACTACTGACACCCACACCTGAGTATGGGACACCTTCCAGGAACCCTCTGTGTCTAACACAGTCCCACAATCAGCATGAAGCTGCACTCATCATGCCCATTTTACAGACAAGGATGAGGAGGCCTGGAGAAAGGACAGGACTTGTCCTGGGAATTCAGTGGGCAGAGGCAGGGCCAGGACTGAAGCCAAATCCATCTGTCCCCAGACCTCTGGAAGAGATGAGAGCAAAGCAGAGGCAGTAGGGCCAGGAGCCGATGTGCCCCGTCTGAAGGGGATCCCAGGAAGCAGTACCTTGATCATCGAAAGCATGAGTCAGCTCATGGCCCACGACAACACCAATGCCACCAAAGTTTAAGGCCCTGGGGAAGAGAACACAAAGGTGAGGGTGATCCCACAAGGGGACATCACTTTTCAGGTCCAGAGACACAGCAGGGTCTCAGGGGCTCTATGGGGACATGGCCGCAGCCTGAGCCTCCAGCCAGACCCCAGAGGCTAGTCAGAGGCTAGGCAAATGGGCTGTGGTCGGCCTGTATGCCCCGGAGGCCAAGCACTATGCAAGACACTCCACCGAACTTCACTGTCCTCTTTGGTCCCCTCAAAAGAGTTTGGCATCAGTGACCCACTGTAGAGATAAGCAAACCGCGCTGCGAACAGTTCAATCACTTTGCCCAAGTGTCATGCAGTCAGCGAAGAGGAGACCTGGGATTTAAACCCGCACTTTCTCACACTTTCCACCCATCCCCAGCTGCGACTATTCTAAAACACTGCCAGAGGGGCATGCCCCTAGATAGGGTACCCGACTTCACGGCACGCCCCCAAGTTCCCACTGTGCAGGGGCTTCTGGGCCCCGGAGACCCCAGAGGGAAGCATGGGGAGTGAGGATGTGGTTTTCTCTGCGACATCTCTGAGCGTCCCAAGCTCTCTGGGCTAGTGGGACAAAAAGCCCTCAGGGAGACCAGCTGGCTCACGTGGTCAGCTGCGGGCCCCGGGGCTGGGCTGGGTGTCCACGGAGGGGCGGGGAGGGGGACAGGGTGGGAGCACCACAAGCATCCTACTTGGGCGAGGAGCGGGTGTAGAAGGGCGCCTGCAGGATCCCGGCAGGAAACACGATCTCATTCTTGGTGGGCGAGTAGTAGGCGTTCACCATGGGCGGGGTCATGCTCCACCTGCAGGCAAACACGCGTGAAACCCAGGCCCGGCTGGTGGGGAGACAGGTGGGGCCCGCCCATCCGGCAGGTGTTGAGGGCCTGAACCCCAGCCCCAAGGCACGGGAGGACAAGGACATCTTTAGCAGCGGTGTTTTGGGGGGAAAACCAGAGAACACCCACGTGTCGGCAAAGAAAGGGATCCGCTGAATCCAAGGTGCACAAGGTGGAACAGCAAGGCGCTTACGGACCGCCAAACGGACCATTATGTAATGAAGAGGCCACTGCTGCAAGCGGTTCTCAAAGTGTGGACTGTGGACATCTGGAGGGGCCCCCAAGTCCCTTTCAGGGGGTCCGTGAGGCCAAAACTATCTTATTATCTTCTATAATAATACTAAGACATGAGGTGTCTTTTCCACCGTGGTGACGTTTGCCCTGACGGTGGAAAAGCAATGTCGGGTGGAGCTCCCTGAGCCCGTGTGTGAATCAAGGTGGCAGCCCCAACTGTTCCGCTGGTCCCCGCCTTCCTCACCAGGAAAAACAAGCCCATCTCATTGAGGAACATCACTGATGAAGTAGCACAAGTACTTCATGTTCTTTTACGTTTTATTTATTTACGTCATCTCCACACCCAACGTGGGGCTAGAACTCACGATCCCAAGATCAAGAGTCATGTGCTCCACTGACTGAGCCAGCCAGGAACCCCATGATTACTTAATGTCATTAAATCTAGACCCTTGAGTAGAAGTGTCTTGATAGTCAGTGCGACCAGATGGGAAGTCCACATAAGTGCTTGTGTTTTTCTCATGGGACCCCGTTGGTACTGGTGAGGGTGCCTGGCAGAGTGGCATTTCAGACGCGGCTGACGTCTGGCACCCGGCAGACATCTTGAAAATGAAGTGAGCTTATCACCTCAAGAGTAACCACTGATGCCATCTGTATGTCATCTGTTGCCAGAGATAAAAACTCAAGGTTTAAAAAAATTTGGGGGACACCTGGCTGGCTCAGTTGGTAGAGCATGTGAGTCTTGGTCTCTGGGTTATGAGTTCAAGCCCACACTGGGCACAAAGTTTACTTAAAAAAATAAGAATAAAAAAAATTTTTAAAGAAATTTGAAAATTACAGGCACATAGGTGACTCAGTCAGTTAAATGTCTGACTTTGGCCCAGGTAATGATCTCAGGGTCCTGGGATGGAGCCCCAGCTTTGGGCTCCCTGCTCAGTGGGAAGCCTGCTTTTCCTTCTCCCTCTGTCCCTTCCCCTGTTTGTGCTTTCTCTGTCTTTCTCACATATGTAAATAAAATCTTTAAAAAATTTTTTTAAACTAAAAAAACTTAAGTTTTAAGTTTAATTAAAATTAATTAGTAAAATTAATTACAAGAACTTGTATTGGTCACCATAAACTAGATAGCTTCCTGACACTGAAAGATTTTTTCTTTCTTTTTTTAAAGATTTTGCTCATTTATTTGACACAGAGAGAGAGAGAGCATGAGAGGAGAGAGGTCAGCGGGAGAAGCAGACTCCCCATGGAGCTGGGACCCCCCCCCCCCGATCCAGGACTCCATCCCAGGACTCCAGGATCATGACCTGAGCCAAAGCCAGTTACTTAACCAACTGAGCCACCCAGGCGCCCAACTTTTCTCTCTTTTTTTAAAATTTAAATTCAATGAGCCAACATATAGTACAACATTTGTTTCAGATGTGGAGTTCAATAATTCATCAGTTGCTAAAGACGTCTCTCAGGAGGTCAGCAGCGGTAAGAACAAAGGTGGATTTTCTTGGATATGGTATAATGAAAGTGTCACTCTCCAGAAGTATATAAAAGTCAGCAAGCCTTGTCCCAAATGACAATGTACAATGTTCCAAATCATGGCTAAATAAAAGACCCATTCAAGGTGCAAGACAGACTGACGGACTTCAGTGCGACAGAGCAGGAAGAGTTCATGGCTATGTGTTCAGACTCCATGGTGAAACTGACCATTAAGAAATCACTACTCATCAGGCCCCTGGGTGGCTCAGTGGGTTAAGGCCTCTGCCTTCGGCTCAGGTCATGATCCCAGGGTTCTGGGATCGAGCCCCGCATCGGGCTCTCTGCTCAGTGGGGAGCCTGCTTCCTCCTCTCTCTCTCTGCTTGCTTGTGATCTCTGAGTGTCAAATAAATAAATAAAATCTTTAAAAAAGAAATCACTACTTATGGGGCGCCTGGGTGGCTTAGTGGGTTAAGGCCTCTGCCTTCGGCTCAGGTCATGATCTCAGGGTCCTAGGATGGAGCCCCGCATCAGACTTTCTGCTCAGCAGGGAGCCTGCTTCCCCTCTCTGCCTGCCTCCCTGCCTACTTGTGCTCTCTCTCTCTCGCTCGCTCTGTGTCAAATAAATAAATAAAATCTTAAAAAAAAATTACTACTTGCTGAGTTTTGGTGTAGTTATCAATGAAGGATGTGCATGAGTAACAGAAAAGGCTTCTAAAGCATCTCTCCCTTTTCCAACTTCATATCTGCATGAGACTAGATTTTCTCTGGAGGGGAGGGGCAGAGGGAAAGGAAGAGGGAATCTTTTCTTTTTTAAAGATTTATTATTTTAGAGAGAGAGAAAGATAGAGTGCGTGCGAGCATGCAGGGGGGAGGGGCTGACAGAGAGAGAGAATCTCAAGGGGACTCCCCGCTGAGCACAGAGCCCAACAGGGGGCTCAGTCCCTCCACCCTGAGATCACAACCTGAGCTGAAATCAAAGAGTTGGAAGCTTAACTGACTGAGCCACCCAGGCATCCCTGAGAGAGAATCTTAAGCTGGTTGCACACCTAGCGTGGAGCCTGATGAGGGGCTCGAGAAGATGACCTGAACCAAAATCAAAAGTCAGATGCTGGGCACCTGGGTGGCTCGGTTGTTAAGCGTCTGCCTTCGGTCCAGGTCATGATCCCAGGGTCGTGGGATCAAGGCCCACATCTGGGCTCCCTGCTCGGCAGGAAGCCTGCTTCTCCCTCTCCCACTCCCCCTGCTGGTGTTCCCTCTCTCTGTCAAATAAAGAAATAAAAATCCTTTAAAAAAAAAAAAAGTCAGATGCTTAACCGACTGAGCCACCCAGGAGCCCCCAGATTGTCCTTATATATTTCAAAACAACATATTGCAATAGATTAAACACAGAAGCAGATATGAGAATCCAGCTGTCTTCTATTAAGCCAGATAGTAAAGAAACATGCAAATAGTAAAGTGATACTTTTTTCACTAAAATGCTTTTTTAAAAAAAGTCATTTTTCATAAAACTTACATTAAATTAATATAACCTCCATACACAAAGAGACTCTTTGGGGTCCAGTAATTTTTCAAGAGTGTAGAAGGGGGTGCCTGGCTGGCTCAGTCAGAAGAGCACGCGATTCACGGGATTGTGAGTTCGAGCCCCACGTTGGATGCAGAGATGACTTACATAAATAAAACTTATTAAAAAAAAGAGTATAGAAGGGACCCTGATGGTAGAAACATTTGTCCACTCGATAATTTTTCTGGCGTGAAGGGGAAGGCCAGTGATGAGTGGAGTGAGACAGAAAGGACATTTTCTCCAAGAGCTTAGACAGTCACTTTGTCTCCCCCAGGTGAGCCTCAAAGAGATGTGTTGTGGGGTACTGAAGCCATGGGAAGATTCAAAAACATCATATTTATATTCAAATAATCATGGCTCCATACATTAATCGGCAGGAGGCAGAATTTATTTTTTTAAAAAGATTTTTTATTTATTACAGAGAGAAAGATCATGAGCGGGGGGAGGGCAGAGGGTGAGAGAAAAGCAGACTCCCTGGTGGGCAGGGAGCCTGATGTGGGCCTCCATCCCAGGACCCTGAGATGACCTGGGGATCAATCCCAGGACCCCCGAGATCATGACCTGAGCCAAAGGCAGACGCCTAACCGACAGAGCCACCTGGGCAGCCCCAGGAGGCAGAGTTTAAATGCAAAATTTTAAGCTAAGTTAAAAGACTTTGATAAACTCAGAATGTTCTGGCAGTACCTGTGCCATATTCTGGAGATTAAAAAAACGCCTTCTGGTGCATTTAGGGGAAGGAGTTCCTCTGTAGGAAACAGCAATCTTAAGAGGAGATGTTCAAACCCTCATTGGCCACGAGGGGGCGCCAGAAGCAAAGAGAATTCTTGCCTCCACCTTTTGGTAAGATTTATTCTGCAAAACGTTTTAGGCGTGGAGGAAGCCTATTTTGAGAGCTAGAGCTGGGGTGACAACATATGAGTTCTCTGAGGATACTGCCCAAAAAAATGACAGAAATCTCATTCCAGATTATTTTAAGAAGGTTTGAGGTCCAGGAAGAAGCTGTATTTTAAAAAACTTCCCCCAGGGTGTGCCTGGGTGGCCTAGTGGGTTGAGCCTCCCACTTCTGGTTTTGGCCTGGGTCGTGATCTCAGGGTGGTGGGATCGAGCCCCCTCTCGGGCTCCATGCTCTGTGCAGAGTCTGCCTGAGATTCTTTCTCCCTCTCACTCTGCCCCTCCCACTTGTTCTCTCTCTCAAATAAATAAATCTTAAAAACAAACAAAAAACCCTCTCCAGAGGGTCCTGATGTGCAGTACGGTTTGGGAATCACAGCTACCGGGGGCCCATTCGGGATCTTCGCTAGCTGAGGGCCTCCTCTGGGCCAGACACTCCCGCTCACACTTGACTGTCACACGCTCCTCCAGTCTTATCTGCAGAGAAGGAGCCAAAGGCTCCCAACTCTGAAGCAGGTGAGGCCAGGCCACTCTGGCCACCAGAGGGGTATCAGGGGCACGTGGACCTGGGCCACTCCCAGCTCCTGGCTGGGCACATCTCCTCGGTCCCTGGTTTTTTCATCTGAGGAGTGGGAAGGCAATGGTACCCACTCGTCAGATGGCACTCACGACAGCTATGTCTGGCATCTGGTGTGTGTGACAAAGGCACGCTCCGCCCAGAGCAGCCCCGTGTCCCAGGAGCCAGCGCCCTCCCAGCAAGGCCCCAGGGACTCACTGGTCTCTGTTGGGAGCTTTCCTGAGCTGGTCGGCAGTGACCCTCCAGGAGAAGTTAAAAAACCGCATGGCGTTCTCAAAGTAGAGGTCCGGGACGGCCGTGTACTGGACAAGAGGAAACAGAGTCACGAGATGAGAGTGTGCCCAGGCTGGCGGCCCCTCGGCTCCCCACGTGCAAACCCCTTGTTCTAACGCGGAGGAAGCTGAAACTCCACGAGGTTAAGGGATTGGTCCACAGGTCAGAGGCTGGAATGGAGGGCTCGGGACTACAGGCTTGGGTTCTTGCTTGGCTCTGACCTCGCTGGGGCCTGGTGTCCTCTCCTATTTGAGGCCACACCAGCAGCTTCACGGGGCTGCTCAGCACCCAGCAGTGTCACAGGAATGCACCAGGGCCTGGGCCTTAGACAGCGAATCTCCCCAGTGCTGTCCAACAGAACTTTCTGCGAAGACAGGTGTGTTCTACACCTGTGTGACCCACTATGGCAGACACTGGCCACATGTTGCTACTGAGCATTTTGAATGTGGCTGGTGTGACTTTTCAATTTAGTTTTAATTAATTTCGATTTCAACTAATTGAATAGTAGTGGCTAGTAGCTACCACAATGGGTAGCACACAGATTAAGCGTGGGTCGATCTCTGAAATGGCAGGAGACAGGCATCATCGCACACTTTCCTCAGCACGGCCCAGTTTTTCAGCTCTTTTCAGGGGCAAGGTTCTCCATCAGATCTGCTCCAGGGCTTTCTGGCTTTCTGTCAGGGCTCTGGTAAAATACTGGGCCCTTGGGGACAGGACTGTGACCCTGTGGGCTGTGCCTGGGCTGTCCCCAGGAGCCTCCGGGTCTCGTGTCATGATGCCTCAGAGCATCTTAAATTATTCTCAAGGAAAAAGGCTGTGGAATGAGTCACTCCCATATTCTCAGAAGTAATTTTAATATTCTTGGGTTTTAAATAGAGCCTTGACAAGAGGTTATTATAATTGCAAAAATGCCTGAATTTCACAAACTTCAATCACAAGAAAATATAAGACTATCCTTCTGGGCAGAAGCACAATCCCTTTACGGGGATAACCTGCCGAAAGTTCTAACCACCAGGAATATATCAAGTATCCTTGTTGCCTCAGTTAAGCGTAAACGTGCATTTGGGATTCACACTTCCTTTTTCCCATTAGCATTTCAAGATCCAAATGAAGTCCAGGTTTCTCTGGGAAGGTGGGGGAAGACCCTGGGGAGAGGAGGCAATCTGGGGGTCCAGGAAGGAAGAGGTGACCTGAGGGGCTCTACTCCTCATTCCCCTCCTGCTGTTTCAGAGCCTGCTCACCTCCATTAGCTGGAGCGTCTAGCAGGGCACACATGGCACCATTTGGTCCAGACTGCTGGGCACTGACAGTGGCCCCAGGGAGGCAGAGGCCTCAACCGGGCCCAGGAGAGAAGGGGCACAGAAGAGCTCCCTTGTGCCTGATCCATCCCCATACCCCACACTGCTGCATCTCGAGATGCCCTGACAGTCGAGGTACCTCTCACATCCCAGCCTGTCTCTGCTCTTCTCCACGTGGGGACCTCAGGGACATTTGGGAACACAAGGGGGCAGGGTGGGAGCCACTCACGTCATTGAACACTTTGTCGAGCTCCTTGGGGTCCATGATAAAGTTGGGGTAGCCTATCATGTTGTAGATTGCGTCTGCCTGGACAGGAGAGATACAGAGGACACTGAGTGCCCAGCAGGCCTGGCTGGACTCAGGCTCTGGGCCAAAAGGAAATGGCCAGTCCCCCACCCTCGTGGCTTCTGCCTCTCTTCCTGGAAAGATCCTTCTCTGGCCTGACTTCTACTTACCCTTTGGTTCTCTGCTTCCCCAGAGGGAAGCCTTTGCTGGCTGCCACCCGCTGGACTATATCAGATCCTTCGTTCTCCGTTAGACATGTCACATCTCCCTGCATTTGGCCCTCACACACTCAACACAGTTTATTTTTATGTTGTCATTAATGCAATCGTGTATTCAAGGCTATCCCTCGATCCTGCTGAAATATTCACCTGTCTAAAGGCAGGACAGCTTCCATGCTATGCTCCCCACATGTGACCGGTCTCCTTTCATGCACCCCCCTCCATCTGTGGCCACGGCCTCTAAGTGGAAAGCCTCAGCCACCCCTTCCGGCACCGGGCCAGCCTTACCTTTTCCTTGGCTGATCTCCGAGTTTCTTCGTCCATCCACTTCAGGGTGCTCAGGCTTTCCTCAAATGCCTTCTTGATCTCTAGGATTATCTCGCTGGCCTGAGGAGACAGAAGCTGACCAGTGAGGTCTGGGAACTGGATGGGTACACCATGTGGAAGGAGGCCAGAGTCTAAACTCAGGAATCAGCTCAAAGCCTCAGGCTCCTCAGTGCCCAGAACGCTTATGTCCTCCAAGGTAAGACTGGACTTCCATAAACCGGGCATCCATGCCACAGATGCTTAGGACAAGATTTGGGAAAGTTGGAAAAGTCTCTCCTCTGCAGGACTTTTCAGAGCCTTTAGTGTGTGACACGAACTTCGATTCTTTTGGAAAGTGTAAAATTTTTGTAGCCTTTTTCAGACTTACTAGACCATAGGATCCCTTTTTGATAGAATAGGCTTTAAAATCTAGAGAACCCGAGTTCTGACAAGCAGTTTCAGGCTGGAGATGAACAGCTGTTCTCGAGGACAATAACGTCACAGGCAAACTTGGAGCCCAAAGATTCTAGAGCAGAGGAAGGAAGTCGCACAGCAGAAAGAGCAGAGGGGCTGACAGCTGACAGAATTAGACAAAGACTCTTTATCAGCCACTGACAGGCCAGTCTCATAAGGAAAGTCTCCGTTTGCTAGCATTCGACTGCAGATAATAGCTACGTAATTCAAGTAAGTAATAAAAACTGTAAAAAAAAAAAAAATAGCTACCATTTACCAAGCCCTCATTTTCTGTTGGGCTTTCTCTGTGTGTAGCATTAAAAAAATATTTTTAATTTATTTATATGACAGAGAGAGAGAGAGTGCGCACAAGCAAGGGGAGTGGCAGGCAGAGGGAGAGGGAGAAGCAGGCTTCCACTGAGTGGGGATCCCGATTTGGGGCTTGATCCCAGGACCCCAGGATCATGACCTGAGCCGAAGGCAGATGTTTCACCGACTGAGCCACACGGGTGCCCCAGGTGTAGCATTTCATTTCCTGTCCTGCTATAGGATGGAGAGCCCCGCTTCCAAGTCAGCCAGGAAGGGAGAAAACTGTCTCAAATCACCCAACCAGGAGATGATGGACCCAGGATCTGAACTGGGGCCTGGCTGTCATCATGTACCTAGCCATGATGTTCCTCTAGGGGTCCGGACATGGGATTACCCCCTGGGGTAAGGAAGATGTCACCTGTTAGGCCAGAGCTGCTCTGCCAACAGGATGTCGCTGGGCCCTTTGCTCCCCGTGGGGGTGGAGGTGGAAACAGCTGGGAGGGGCTTGCAAGGTTTGTGATAATGTAGTTCAAGCAGCCCACGCAACACAGTAGCTCACGGCAGTCATTAGAAAACAGGACAGGACCTTTGAGTGAAGGCTGGAGCCCTGGCCTGGAGCAGGAAAGGTCTAGAGAAGACCAGAGCCTGGGCTGCCAAGTTCACGAGAGGGAGTGCAGGTGCACCGTCCCACAGGGAGGTACTCACTATGTTCTTGCTGTCTTCGGCAAAGGTCGCTTTGACAAACATGGGGCCCAGGGCGAAGCCCAAGTTGTTCTCTGTGTCGCTCACGCAGAACTTCCACCGAGGAAGACAGGTCTGGAAGCACAAGGGAGAGGGGTTACCGGCCCCGTCCTTCTCCCCAACCCCTGTCCATCTGGGGGGAAGCAGCAACAGCTGGGTCCCGTACTTCCTTTGAGAACCTCAGGGAGACTTTTTGGACACGGTAGAAGTTATTTTAGACACTGGACTAAGAGGCCACTGAACATTGCTTATCGCCACCATCTACTATTTCCTGAACGCCAGGCTCTGCGCAGGACATCAGGAATGGAATCTTCCAGAGCCATCGATATGAACCTGGAAGGCAGGGCTGTGGGCCTCGCCAAACGAGGATGCGGACAGACACTCAGCAAGGGGCTGTGTGGGGGGGGACAGCCGTGGGACTCTGACCTGCCTGACCACACACCCCCACCCCCACCTCGCCCTGGCCGCTGGGGAAGTGGAGGATACTGGTGGCAAAGACTTGAGAAGTTACCTTGTCTACCCTCGTGCACCAGGAAACCCTTCCCAGAAGGCCAGGACCCAACCCCATTGAAGGCCTTGCAGAGGAAGGGCCCAGTGCTGCAGGGTGTGGATGTCATGGTCACCCGGGGTCTCACCCACAAGCTCGCCAGCCCGCCCCACACCACGGTGGAGCTGGACGTGGGCGCCCCGCAGGCTGCAGCCTCATGGAATGGGGCTCCGGCAAGCACACCCACGTGGGTTCCCATCCTGCTGGCTCACCTGCCCTCTGTGACCACCAGAGGTAGCCCTGCCCCCCACATCCCTAAATCCCCCATGGGGCCTCCTGACCCCGAAGAACAGGTGGTAGAATCCACCAGGTTCAGGGCAGCCTGATTCAGAAGTTTTCCAACTGAAAACAACCAACAGGTGGCTGAAGAAACAAAATGTGGTATTTTTATACAACAGCACGCTACTTGGCAACAAGAAAGAGTGAACTACTGAAAATCGCAACATGGTTGAAATTCACAGCCATTAGCAGAGAAGCCAGACACGGAGAGTTCCGGGGGCACAGCCGCGCCCCCGCCGGGCCACACCCACCCAGTGGACCTTCTGCTTCTCTATGGTGGAGGGATGATTGCGAGACAGGAATGTCTCTGTTTGGAGTGGGGTGTTGGTTTCCTTTGTCTGAAGGAACACATTTCCTTTGTGCACTAAACTGTGCACGTGGTGTATCCTGCACACTTTACAGTATGCAGATGACACCTCAGCGGGAGAAATTTCCTCCATGAAAGAAGGGAAGTAAAGGGCATCTCAGCTTTCCCTTAGTGGCCCAAGTTCTAAGTTTTCCCACCCATTTGTCCGTTTAGATGCCCTCCCCTCCCCACAACCCACCCACATCTGGCAGAGGCTGCCCACGCAGGAGGTCAGGACAGGGGGGACCTTGAACTCATGGCCCTGTGGGGGCCCCAGGCCCTGATGGCTGAGTCAGAGGCGGAGTGTCACCGCCTTCTCAAGAGAGCATTTGCATAAGCCCACTCACTCACTCACTCATTCGTTCATTTGTCCGTTCGTTCACATGGCCAGCGCCTTCTGGAGAGTTCTGCACCTGGACTGTGTTAGGTGTTTGGAACTGAGAGACAAATTGGCCCTGGGCCTTGCCTGTGAGGGGCTCAATGGAAACACCCAGGGCACCCAGTGGGAGCGACAGACACGTAATAACAGCAACAGTGACAGCCACAGTAGGTTGTGCTTGCTGAGTGTCTGCCGGGTGCAGGCCCTAACCCAGGTAATCCGCATTATAGCCCCAGGAGGCAGGTGCTCCCTGTGCGCCCGTGTGTGGATAAAGAACATGGCTTGGAGGGCTCTGCCTTTGGGACGGACTTTTGGGGATCCCTTCGTATACTCCCAGATGACCCCGGTCAGCAGGCTAGGGACTGGTTACTCCTTTGGAAACTTGGGAACACTGAGCCCTCTGCTCCAGGGAAGGGATTGGTCTAAGGCTGGAAGAACATTGCAAACACAGACCTTCTGAACCAAAGTTCCGTGCTGTTTCCTTACACCACGCACGGGGCACGTAGCGACTCGAGTACACAATCTCCCACCTCTAGGGTCTTCCAATGCCCTTGCTTCTGCCAAAGCCTCCCTGCCAGCTGGGAGCATCGCACTGGTTGGAGCAGACGGCTGCACCTGGAGCCTGGCCCAGGAAATCTCCCTTGCTTGCTCGCCCACCCTATCTATCATAGGAAAAGAGACCTGAGATTGAACATTCTAACTGTTGGTGGTGTCAGGCATATTCCTCCCGGTGTGCAAACAATCTCTCACTAACGTGAACCTCCACACCTATTAAACAACTCCCCATAGCCGCCTCCCTGCCCCTGCCCCTGCCCCCCACCCCCGCAACCACCAGGAGGCGCAATTTTAACTTCTGGCTCCTGCAGAGGCGAGGCTGATTGGGGCAGAACTCACGTGTGGGCGGTCGAATCAGATGTGCTGGGACTGAGAACACACTCCCTACTTACGAGCTGTGCAACTTTGAACAAGTCCCTTCCCTTCAGAGAGCCTCAGTGTCTTCATCTATAAAATGGGCTGGTGATAACAGCTCCTCACATAGAGCTGTTATAGGAACTCGGCGACATAATGCTTATAAAGGGCAAACAACTAACAATAATATCTTTCATCATCATCATCATCATCATCACTAGTGAGTGGCTGAAAGTGCCAAGTAGTCATGGCCATCCAGAGCTGGGTTTGAACTTGAGCTTGGCTGCGTCCTCGCTGGGTGACCTGGGAAACCCTTCACTGCCTGAAGCCTGTTTGCTCCTCTGCACCTGGGTGGGTAAGCAACGAGGCAGGCGCACACTCCACGCACACAGGTGTCTCTGTGACGCCCATCCCAAGTCCTGCTCACACTCCTCCCATATAAAGTCCCCTGGGAGGCCCTGTGCTCCAGGGGACAGAGTCATGCCTTGTCACACCTGTGACCCAGGGCTCACCCAGGCCCGGCCCACGGTAGGTGCAGGAGGAGCGGGAAGGCAGGCCCTCCCCTCGTCCTTCTCTGCAGGGCCAGGTGGCTTTCATGGCTTTGGCCCCGTGGTACCCTCAGAAGCGTCTCTTATGCCCAGCCACCCTCTCCCTCAGTCCCCTTCCTGCCACAGGTGCGTGTACATGCAGATGGGAGAGAAAAGGAGGACCCTTCGCAGGACAGACTCCGGGACCAGAGGCAGGAGCCCATATCCTGTCATTCTCTGCCAGCACTTATCTGGCTCTGTCCACTCCACTGGACTCCAGGAAGGGACGCAGGCGCAGGGTGTGTTGGGAGGGCTCTGCAGCTGGGGACCTGCCTGGGGCCCTGACTTGGTGTGTCCCATCAGCACATCTGAGGATCTCTGGCAGTGGACGCGGGCCCTGGGGGGCACAGACCCCACCTCACTTGTCTCTGTGTCCCTACACAGGACTCTTGTCCTGTTGGCTGCACGAATGAGAGGGGGACAGCCACCTTCTAGGGGAAAGAGCAGAAGTGGCCAGGAAGCTTCCTATCTGGGGTGGGGTCCTAAGGGAGGGAGTGAGGGTCCTGGAACCCTGGGACCTCTGGAAGAATGGACCCCCAGGGGTCATGGTGGGGGCACTGGAAGGAAGGTGGAGACCACCTGGTCGGCTGGGAGGGTAAGAGCAGGGAACACGTGTGCACTCTTACCATGAACCAGGGGCTACACCAAGTGTTCTGTGTTTATGGGGAAGGGGCAGTATTCCTTAAGGTCCCCTGTATAAAACAGGGATGATGATCCCATCCAGTTCACAGGGATATAAAGATCACATGAGTTACAGGAAAGTGTTTATTATCAACATCACTGAGAAGGGGTTGGGGAGAGAAAGAAAAGAAACCACCTTTTGCTGTAAAGAAGCTAAACATCTAAGTTTTTTTTTTTTATTTAATTAATCTCTATATCCAACTTGGGGCTCGTAACTCAGACCCTGAGAAGCATGCTTTTCCCACTGAGCCAGCCAGGCACCCCTCTAAGACTCCTCTTCATCCATTAAGACCCAGTGTAATCATCTCCTTCTAGAAGCTTCTGTCCATCTCAAACTAGCTTAGATCCAGTCCTGTGTGCCCTGGGACATCCGAGGGGACCCCTTCAGAGGCCCTCACCATTCTCTGCCTATCCTCCACCTCCCTCACAAGTTCCATGGCTCCAGGGGACACCGAGGTCGCATGAGCCTCCCACCCAGGGCCTGGCACACAGCAGGCACTCAGCAGGTGAATGGGAAAGCACAGTAACAGGCTCACCTTCTTGGTTCCGTACATGACTTCCATGAATTTCTCGTCGGCGTCCTGAAAGCGCTGATCAAGGAAGGAACTTGTCTTCCGCACTAGGTTCCAGATCATGTAGTTGTTTAGCAGGCTGGGGCAAGAGCAGATCGGACAGCTCAGAAGGGCCCAGAGCTGGGGGCATCACAGCACTTCCCACACTGACCTTTAGGGGGCGTGCAAACCTGGCCTTTGGCTTGCAGGCTCTTTCCACACCGCACCCCCCCACCCGACTTACCCGCCCTAGTTTGGCAGATTACTGCTTACTAAGCACAGAGAATGTCAGCTCTTCAAGACAGAACCCAGGTCCTCTTTGAACACCCCTCGGTGCCTAGTGCAGTGACTTGTGTTTGTCGCAGAGCTAGCTGCCTTTCGTCTGGGAGCCATGGAGTCACCGCATGGAGACCTTCCCCCGCCCAGCCCCCGACCGGGTAGGGGGGGAGCGGAGCAGTGCTACTGGACTGGAGCAGGGAGGAGCTTGGAGATGTCCCGACCAGAAGCCCAGAGATGGGAGAGGAGGTCTCAAAATAGGAGGGGCAGGAAAGAGAACTTAGCCACCATGCCAAGGTCTCCACGAAAGAGAGCTCAGTGCCCCCTCCCCTCAGGGCACAGAGAATCATCTGTGGCCATTGTCACCTTTGCAAAGAAGTCACTTGAGCACCAAGAGATGTTCACTGTTGTGAACATCTAGCCTCAAACTGGAACCACCCTAAATGTGTGACAGGAGGGGTGGGAGTGAGTCAATAATCCTACTACGTGTACTTGGTGGGAGGATGCACAGCCAGGAAGAATGGGGTCTGCAGGGAGTGCAGGATAACACGGGGAAATGCTCTTGATGAAGGTCAAGGGGAAAGCAGATTACCCACGTGGTCACAAAGATGGGGGGAAAAGGAACCATGTATTAGAAAATTCACTTCCCTCTCTCTCACACACACACAATCTTTCTCTCTCTTTCACACACACACACACACACACACACACACACCCATAGAATCAACAGTAGTGTCTGGATAATACTATTTTCTATTTTTTTTCTGTAGTTTTCAAAAACCTCCACAACAAGTCTTTAAAATTATAACAAAAATCATAAATATTACCTACAAATTCAGCGAACATTGAGCCCCATTCCGTGTCATTCCCTCACCCGGTTCTCACATCCCCACAAGGTAGGCGCTATTTCCACCCCCAGTTTAGGACAGGAGTGCGAACCAGAGAAAGGGCAAGAAACTTGCCCAAGGCTACAGAGCTGGTGGGCGGAGGGGTCAGGCTCTGAACCGGCTGCCTCTCCCCAGGGCCCACTCTCCCGAGTCCGTCTGTCCCCCGCTGCCCCCGCCTGTCTGGCCTGAGCAGAGCAGGGCAGTGTGGGACCCCAAGGGCTGGCTGCCACTGGCCATCCTTACCATTTGTCTGTGCTGCTGATGAGGGCGGAGACCTGCCCCAGGTACTCCTTGTCGTAGACAACAATGGGCTCGGACTCATTGATTTCCACCGGGTAGAAGATTGTATTGAGAAAGGGCAGCCAGTGGATGGCAGGTGCCAAGGCCTGGAAGGGAAAGAGACAGGGTGACTCCGGGGGGGCTGCCGCTCATCTGCACCCGGGGCCTCCCTCGTGCCTCCAAGGAGCTGGGCGCCAGCAGTGCACCGGGCACACACCACACTTTGGCTGCCTGACTTCTGTCAGAGAGGCCAGGGACAGAACTCTAAGGAGCCAAACAGCAACTTCAACTTGAAATGGAGCTGGGATGGAATACAGGGGACCCGAGGACAGCAGCGGTAGCTGCCGTGCAACAAGCCCTCCCATGACAGACACCCCTGCAAATGATTCCCATGTCCTCACTCAGTGGAACCTCAGAACAGGCCTAGGGGTAGGTACCATTATCCCCACTTTATGGATGAAGAGACAGTCCAGACAGGCCTATCATGGAAAACTGTGGAGCATCCGGAGCCAAACAGCCTGGGTATATGTTCCAGGGTTCTTCCCAGCTGAGCCACCTTGACTAAGCGGATCAATCTCTCTGGGCCTCGGGGTCTCATCTGAAAACTGGTTTCCTCATCATAATAGAACCCACCTCACAGGCTTGGTGTAAGGGTTAAATAGGTTAATAGTGTCTGTTCCACTCAGCACGTGCTTCTGTAATATCAGTTAGCTTCCATGCGACTTAGTCTACATGACCGGTAAATTCAAGAATGACAGCACTGTCTAGTGTCAACGCGGGACCCCTGGGTGGTGAGGTCAGGTAAGCCTTCGGCTCAGGTCATGATCCCAGGGTCCTGGGATCGAGTCCTGCATCGGGCTCCTTGCTCAGCAGGGAGTCTACCTCTCTTTCTGCCTGCCCTGCCTGCCACTCCCTCTGCTTGTTCTCTCTCTCTGACAAATAAATAAATAGAATCTTTAAAAAAAAATTAATAAGGTGCCAGTGCTTTGTCTCACAGGTGATTTTTCTCAGGCATGGGGTCTGAAAAAGCAAGCTCAGAAGGACAACCTTCAGCAAGAAAGGGAAAGCCCTCAGCTCAGCTGGTGTACAGGAAGCTGGCCAGTGCCATTTTTAAAAATAAGATTTTATTTATTTATTATTGGGGGAAGGGGCAGAGAGACAGAGAGAGAGAGAATTAGAGAATTCTAAGCAGACTTGGTGCTGAGCATGAAGCCCGATGCACGGCTCGATCTCAGGACCCCGAGATCCAGTCTGTGCTGAAATCAAGAGTTGGATGCTTAACCGACTGAGCCACCCAGAGGCCCTGGTCTGCTCGATTTTTTTTTTAAAGATTTTATTTATTTATTTATTTATTTGACAGTGAGAGAGGGAACACAAGCAGGGGGAGTTGGAGAGGGAGAAGCAGGCTTCCTGCTGAGCAGGGAGCCCAATGCGGGGTTCGATCCCAGAACCTTGGGATCATGCCCTGAGCCTAAGGCAGATGCTTAATGATTGAGCCACCCGGGCACCCCTGGTCTGCTTGATTTTAAGATAATTTAAAATGAGTGCCTGTGCCGGAGCTCGTTCCCCCAAGAGGCAGTGGTTGGCCTGGAGTAACTTGCAGCTTCGAACAGCCAGCTTGCTCTCGGCCCACTTGGTGGTGGCCCCACCGCCCAGGGCTCATCTGTCTGCAGAGTCTCTGTGTGCACAGTCAGCCTTTCCACTCCCCGCTGAGCAGCCTCCACTCACGCTGTGCTCTCTCCCCAGGTTTCAGTGACTGCTTTGATTACAAACTTGTACAACTTTTGGGTTTAATTGTGGTAAGACACACAAATGTACCCTCTTAACCATCTTTAAGTGCCCAGGGCAGTGGCCTTAAGTACATTCACGCTCTTGGGCAACCACCACTACCATCCATCTTGATTTCATCTTGCAAAACGGAAACTTCTACCTATTAAACGATAATCCGTCCGGCTCCCTCCCCGGAGCCCCCAGGAAGCATTATTCTTTTTGTCTCTGTGAATCTGATGGCTCTAGCTACCTCGTATAAATGGAACCATACCGTGTTTGTGTTTGTCTTTTTGTGAGTGGCTTATTACACTGAGCCTATTACACGGTCCTTAAAGTTGCCCAACTTTGAATCTAATTGTAAGCATTTATACAATTAACGAGAGCTTCATAAACTGTAGGCGCCTGGAATGAAGTCCTGTTTTTCCCATATGCTTTGTTATTTTTAGTTAATTTCTTGTCCTGTGATTCTCCAGAAGGCGGCGTTTTCCAAGCCACATGTACTGTGTGATACAGCAAAAGTGTTTCAGTGCGTTAGTTACTTAGAATGGTATCTGGTACGTAACGACCACTCAGTGCTCAGCCGATATTAGCTATTGTCATCATTCTCAAGGTCTCCCAAGAGTGGGTCTGGGCTTGAACGATTCTGAATTCTGTTCTCTATGAAAGAGAACTCTCTATGAAATTCTGTTCTCCATGTTCTCTTGAAAAAAGGCAAAAGGGATGGGGCGCCTGGGTGGCTGAGTGGGTTAAGCCTCTGCCTTCGGCTCGGGTCATGATCTCAGGGTCCTGGGATCGAGTCCCGCATTGGGATCTGCTCAGTAGGGAGCCTGCTCCCCCCACCCTCCGCCTGCCTCTCTGCCTACTTATGATCTCTGTCTGTCAAATAAATAAATAAAATCTAAAAAAAAGAAAAAGGGCAAAAGGGAAGACAAAGAAAGTGAAAGACACATTACACGTGACCTTCAGATGGGAAGATCTATCGATAATGTAAATTCAAACCACAACATCAGATGCATCTATGACCCGCTGGTGAATCCCTACGACGCCCTCAGTGAGAGAACAGTCACAAAACCCTCCACTTAACGATGCTGACTCTGCAGACAGCTAAGGTGACCATCCTGCGGTCACATAGTTAACCAGTGACCGTGCCTGTCCACCATCCAGGCTCACTCGTCTCTCCGGGTTCAAAGGGCAGCTCAGCTGCAGGCAGCAAGGACCTCAGAGGACGGAGAAGGGCAGCTCCCACAGGCAGCGGCGTGCTGGCTCTCGGGGGGCAACCCGAGTGGCCTCTCTCCCTAACCTGCCCGTTTGCTCTCTCTTCCCGGCACGAGCCCCTCAGGCGGGTCAACGTCTGGGGCTTCTCCATAACGTTTCCGGGGCTGTGAAACTGGGAGTGTCCAGGTGAGATGGTCAAATAGGGCTTGGCAGCTGCAGGACCTGCTGGCAAAGACGCCTGGGAAACTCACCAAGTTGACAAAATGTCATTGTTTATACAATTAACGAAAGCTTCACAGACTGCAGGCGACTGGGACACTCTCATCAGGGCACAGCCATCAGGTGGTGATAAATCCCTGTGTACTTATCACAAGCCTGTTTCTGTAGGGAGAGCAGGTGTTCTGTGCGGGTAAATTCCCATAACTCCAGATAAGGTGCGTGTCAAATACCAGAATTTTCACATTTTCTATCTTGCTTTAGTGAATGCCTAACTTAGACATGTGTGCCTCGATCTGTCTCCATGGAGATGGCGGTTTTAACTAACCAGGACATTCCACTTGTGACTCAAATCCTTTGGGGCACACCAGTCAGCTCTATTTTCCAGACCTGCAGCCAGAGGGTACTGATGGTCACCAACCAACCAGCCCAAGTAGGCTTGCAAATAAGAAAAAAGAAAGATGCTCTCAGATTTTATCTCAGCTGGAGAACTAAGAGCAAAGAATCAGGCTCATTCCCAAATAACTTTTGATGTGGAAGGTCCCAGAGAGGAATGAGAAGGTCCTCAGGCCCCCGAGAAAAGCAACGAAGGATGTCCGATTCATGGCTCTGAATTCAGACTCTGTTGGGGGCTGGCCTGGAGCCACTCTGTATTCTGAAGGGGCTAGCCTAGAACCATACTGTGAAGGTAGGCGCACTTTTCCCAGAGTCACCTGGGGTGTAGGAAGAGAACCAAATTTCCAGACACCAGGGAACACCAAGACAGTCTCTGTCCAAGACTGGAAGGATCAGACTGGTTAAGTGCTGGAACTGTGGGCTGTCACCAAGAAAGCAACATGCGAATAAGGCTTACTATAGGACATCTGACTTGTCCGTGTCTGTTTACACAGTGACATCCCAGGTAGAGATTCTTTTGGCTTCAGGGATCCAGGACTTAATCTTTAAATGTTAGACATAATTTCTATATCAACATATGCCCAGTTTCTCTGGGAAACACTCCATAGTTTTCAACTTGTTTTCTAAGAACGCTGTGGCCAGAGTGAAGAACCACTGCCCCTTATGGGGACAGGGGCTGCCCCCATCCCTCTCTGTGTTCTGGAACACAGCAGGAGCGAAGGAGTGAGTAGAGCCCCATTTTACAAGGAAGGAAGTCGAGGTGCAAAGAGGGGGGTCATGTGACTTGCCCAGGGTCACACAGCTCATCCCAGCTCATCCCAGCCAGAGCAGTCTTCTGACCCCTCGAGGGCGGCCCCATACACACCTGTTAGAAGGAGGGATGGACGCAAAAAAAAGGTAGGGACCTAGATGTTCTTCCTGAAAGGAGAGGAAATTTGCCGGGGCTCGTCCCTCTGCAGACATCGTCCCCACCCCAGCAGCTCTGCAGCGGCAAAGGAGGAGGAAAAGAGAAAAGCTGTGTGATAGGGTGCCCAGGGGTGGCAGCAGGAAGCCACGCTGGGCCGGATGTGCTCAGGGCCACCAAGTCTTCTCTGCCACTTTTGGGGTAGAGTTGGCTGGCACCATGGCCGCTGTGGGGGTTACTGGGCGGCTGCAGGCGGCCCGCCTGGGCTGAGAAGCCGGCCCCTGGAGCAAACCAAACTGCACGGCACAGACGGCATCTCCCTCGACCTCTGGGCCTTGGGGCGGAAAAACAGCACCAGATGGTAGCCAACAGCCTGGTGATCTCCGTAACAACCACACGGCCCGCTCACCCCGATGCCAACATCTCCGGGGACCTAATGGGAAGCTGGCACCCAGAAGCGGCCCTATCGCCCTCAGCCCCAGCTCTGCCTGGGCCACAGCTCCACCTGGGACAGCCGGCCAGCCTCCAGACTGCTGGCCCACTCAGCAGATCCCCTTCCCTGACTTGGCCCTATCCCTGCCCTAGGGCCCTCCTTTTCCCAAAGCACTCAGCAGCGAGTCCGGGATTGTCTCCTCGTTGGTGTGCTTCCCTGACCTGGAAGTACCTCCGGAGCAAGGCCTCGAGGGCGGCCCCATACACACCTGTTAGAGGGAGGGATGGAGGCAGAAAAAAGGTAAGGACCTAGATGTTCTTCCTGAAAGGAGAGGAAATTTACCAGCTCTAATGGATGGGAAGGACCTGGTTGGCCAAGGAGAGCAGGAGAAAGGAGATGCCCTGGTGGAACTCCAAGTGGCCTACCATCCTCCCCAGCGGGCAAGCAGTCCTCCCCGGGCATTCCTAGGCAATGGCAGGAAACAGGAAGACTAGCCAAGGCTACTTTGCTGATTCCTCTGTGACCCTGGGGACCTGGGATAAGACCAGATACCAACACATGGTGAACTGGAAAGATGAAACTGGCAGGTGATCACCTCAACTCACCACCTGCAGGTACCAAGGAGCCACCAGGGGGCAGCCTTTGGCAGAGGGGCTGCAGGCTTCAGAGCTGGGTTACACTCAGTGACAGGGAGCAAGCAATCCCATTATACCTCTAGGAGGTTGCCAAGGGTCATGTCAAGAGCAGAGATCCTGTGAGCCAAGCCTGAGTCCACTGTCCAGCTCCCTTGATACTTAGGGAGCCTCGGGGCCTTGAACATGTCATTCAACCTCCTGGCCTGGCAAAGGGAGAAGTGGCTACAAAACCACCCCTCACACCCCCTGCTGTACACCAGGCTCCACAGGACTGGGGCTTGAGACCAGAAATGCCCAATCAGTGTGGGTGATTATCATCATGACCCTAGAGCCTCCCCAGGTAAATGCTGTTACAGAAAAGCTGTGCGGCCTCTAGCAGGTAACTGAATGTCTCTGAGCCTCAGTTTTCCCATCTGCGAACTGGGGTAACAACCATCCCTGCTTCATAGGGTTGTTCTGAGGACCTGATGAAGTGGGTACAGAAATCCCGGCCCAGTGCTCTATGTCCTGAAGCCCTGGGTGTGTCCCAGCCTCCACATTACCTGCAACTCAGCAGCGGTCACTTTGTGGTAGATGAGCTCCTCATCCCGGCGCTTCTCCTGGGGGATGGTGATGTTGGCCAGCGCCGTCTCAAAGTCCAGGATCTGCTGCATCTGGGGCCGGATGGCGTCTTCATCCCCGCCACCCAACAGCTTGCCCAGCTGGACCATGTAGTTCAGGTACCCCGTCAGCACCTGTGGGCCCGGCCCCCGAGATACGTCAGTGCTGTCACCCACACACAGCCCGCTGGACAAGGGTGGAGGGTGGGGTGGGGCCAAGCCACCATGGGAA
Source organism: Lontra canadensis (assembly GCF_010015895.1). NCBI lineage: Eukaryota > Metazoa > Chordata > Mammalia > Carnivora > Mustelidae > Lontra > Lontra canadensis. The sequence goes on from NW_022631019.1 coordinate 15,037,231, forward strand.
AGGTTCTGGCTCTGCGCTGCATTACTGGCTGCCCACAGCACTTAGGACAAAGACCACAGGTCCCCGGCAGGTGGGTCCCTGCAGTCCCAGCCCACAGCACTTAGGACAAAGACCACAGGTCCCCAGCAGGTGGGTCCCTGCAGTCCCCCCTCTCGGATGCCCGTCACATGAAAGTTACCAACAGACCGTCTTTCAGTTCTTAGAACACAGTTTTCTGAGCTGCACTTCTCTACTGTGTCCCCAGACTGGAATTAGGTTCCCGGGCTCAACTTTCTCAGCTCACCCTTGAGTGACCACAACTGGTCACTATGCCTGTTAACTGGGTGTTTAGTTAATGAACGCCCCCCTTCCCTGCTAGACCCCAAGCTCCGGGGGCGGGGACATGCTTGTCCTGGTCACCAGTATCCACCCAGCAGCAGGCACGGGGGAGCTGCCTGCTCAGTGCAAGTGGGCGGATAAAGTAGTGAGCGACGATGACCCGCAGGCGAGGTTTCCCCAGGACATCGTGAGACACATGGGTTTTGGAGTCAGTGGGTCTGGATGTGAATCTCAGCCTCACCGCTGTGGGACCTTGAGTGGGTCACTTAGCGTCTCTGAGCCTTGCTCGCTCCTCAGTAAAAGGCAAGGTAAAAATAATGGCCACCAGGCAGGTGGGGGGAATGAAGTTCAGAGACGTTCTGTACCTGCAGGGTTACTGGGAGGGCCAGAAATGAGTCTGTAAACGACAGTGGCCATTACTGCTGTCTCGCTCTACAGTCGGACAAAGGACACCTGTCCCCTGCCTCTTGTGCCCATGACACCTGAATGTGAAACAGCCAGTCTGGGGGGGGGGTCCCCTTCCCTGCCAGGGACTGCCTAGCACCCATCAGGTAAGTGACACATCTGTGCAACTCCAGCTTTGAAGACCCACGTAGGTGTGGACCCTCAGGAGACACTCAGCGGGTAAAACGCCATGGGTGTGGGCTGGGAGCCACTCTCTCGGCATTACACTCACCTTCTCATTTTCCGTTTTGTTCAGGTAATAGTCCCTTGAGGGTAAGCCCAGGCCAGACTGGTCGACCTGGAGAGGAAGGCAGGAGTGAGGGGGGCTCCTGTCACACGTGTACACTGTCCGCTGTGGGGAGAGCTGGCACATGGCAACACGGGACCACCCTGGGAGCCAGCAGGAGCAGGAGCTGGTGGCGGAGGCCACCTCTGGGGTGTGCCCACTCAGGGCAGGGGCAGGGACAGACACTTGTCTGGCGGCACACCTGCCCAAACACAGGGATTCTGGGCCCTTCTGAAGGGTCAGAGCCACCCTCCTCTCTTAGCCTCTCTGAGGCTTGGCACAGCGCTTCTACTTAACTAAAAACTTCCCAAGATGGTGTGGTGGTTAACAGCCACTCACACCCTGCCTGGCCTTCGTCAAGCTACCGAAGCTTCCCTCTGGGTCTTCCTCTGGAAAATAGGGGAACTAGGATCTCCTGCTGAGCTGGAGTGAGGATCAGAGGGGAGGTCGCGGGGAGAGGGTGTGCGGAGGGTGTGGCAGGTCGGGGAGCCTCAATTCCTGACCAGCAGTCCGCACAGCCTCATGGGTGCACCCAGGCCAACCTAGAGTCAGTGTTACTACAGTTCCTTTGATTGATAAGCAAACTGCGGCTCAGAGAGGTCACTTGCCGAGGTCATGCGATGAGGGAGAGACAGAGCTGGTTAGGACAGAGCTGGGTAGGAACCTCAGCCCAGCCTGGGCTCCTGCCTTCTGCATCGCAGGGTGGGCAGACTAGGGGCTTCCCTGGGTGCACTGACACCAAGGCTAGGCCAGGCTCCGGCAGGAAGAGCGGGACTCAGGGCCACAAAGGCCGGGAGCCAAGTATGGGGGACCCAGAAGTTGACATCACTCTTGGGGCCCACAGTGACCAGTCTGAATCTCAGAGATTCATCTGTGCTATGGTGACTGCCCCTACCCACCCCGATCCCGCACCTGAAAACAGCAGGCTGCACTTTCACGACTTCTCGCCTATACAAATCTCACGGTTCAGAGCCTCAGAAATAACCCCAGCTCTGAAACCTGGAGGCTGTCTCCCAGGGCAAGTCTGCCCTGAGCCCTGGCACTTGCAAAACTCAGAACAAGTCATGAGGTGAGACTCAGGACATGCCCATTCCTCTTCCTGGGGCTCCAGGCTGGCTCACCTGGATCACGTTGCTGTTGGAATTCTTGGAGTCGGCACTGACGTACACAGAGAAGAAGGGGGAGGTGCGGTAGTGAGAGGTGACTACCTGCAGCGTGTCCTGGAAGTTGTCTTTGTCCCAGGGACCGGTGATGTTCCAACCCCCTAGCTGTGGGGACCAGAGGGAACAGCGAGGTGATGAGGTGTCAGGGAGACCCTGGCATGAATTCTGCATCTACCACTCACCGGCTCCGTGACCCTGGAGCGGTCATCTGACCCCTGAGCCTCAAGAGCCCGGGCAAGGGACGGTCCTCACCAGAGTTTCTGACCAACACACAGGAGACGCCGCTGGGGCAAGACTGATCCTGACCAAGCACACCAATGACACACAGCACGAGTGAGAGAGAGAGAGAGAGAGAGAGAACACAAGCAGGGGCAGTGGGAGAGGGAGAACAGGCTTCCTACTAAAGCCCGATGCGGGGCTCGATCCCAGGACCTTAGGACCATGACCTGAGCTGAAGGCAGATACCTAACGACCAAGCCACTCAGATGCCCCAAAATCTTAAAAAAAAAAAAAAAAAAAAACCTAAAAAAAAAAAATAAATAAAAGGTTGATAAAGAAAAAAAAACTAAAATAAAGAAATAAATAAAAGGTTGATAAAGCAGTGGTCGCTAGTTTCTCTCAGAGCTAGGACTTTTTTTTTTTCAAGTAGGCTCCATGCCCAACATGGGGCTCAAACTTACAACCCCGAGATCAAGAGTTGCAGGCTCTACGGACTGAGCCAGCTGGGCGCTAAGGAGCTGGGATTTCTGTAATCTCCTCGGTCTCCTTGGCTTGGCACACACTGGCAGGTGGGGCCTGTGCCAGAGGGGAGGGCTGTCCAACCCCGGTGCCCACAGCTCCCGACCCTGCTGTGATACCTTCCCACAGCCAAGCTACGAGGAGGGGCACTGAGGGAGCATGGGACAGCCAGAAAACACGCACAGCCACCCTCTGTGGGTGCCAGGCAGCCTGGCCAGCCGTGGGCGGTCCCCCAAGAGTCCATCCAAGACTGGGAGATGCTCGGCAAGAACCTCCTTGCAGGAGGATGGGGAGGCCTGGGGTACGTGGGGCCTTCCTTACAGGGTGAGGTTCTGCCTCTGATCCAAGATTCTCTGTTGGTCCTTCTGGAACATACCCCTCCCTCACACACAGACATGCCCTCGGAGCAAGAGGAAGCAGCAAAGTAGAGAAACATTTTCTCTGTAAATACAGTCTATATTTCACCCAGAGGCATGGAGACACACGCACGTGACAGACATCCACAATGATGCTGACACACACACCCCCAATACAGAGATTCCCACCTGCAGACACGTGTGTGCACATGAGCACATGCACGAGCGTGCAGACACCCACACTCAGACACATGCAGCTCCAACAGGTTCTAAAGTCCAGCTGGGTGAGGCGGCTGGGGGTGTGAGGTAGCCGGGGGACCCACTGGTTCCGGAGGCAGGGGACAGGCAGGTGACACAGGCCAGAAGAGAGCCAGGAAAGCCAGCTCCAGGAACTCACCTTCTCAATCAGCTCCATCAAGGGCTTGGCTTTGAGCTCCTCGATCCTGGTTTCATTCATACACGCACGGTAGTATACTTGGGCCTTCCTTTCTGCCTCACTCACACTGGCTGTGGAATTTTCTGGAATGATAGGAGATAGCAGTTTGCAACCTGCCCCCATTTGCTCAGTGGGTGGCCTGGGGGAGTCCTTCCGGGAGCCTGGGTGTGCTCAGCTGTAAAAAGACCTAGGATTTCTGCCTATCAGGACAGCCGCAAGGCCTCAGCCACAGCAGGTATGTGATTGTCCTGGTCAGAGCCCAGCCAACTGAGGTGCTTCCTAATTTTTGCTAACTGCAAATAAGAAGAGCATACCATGTTTCTTCCCGTCCACCAGTCAGGTTTGTAGACGTGTCTCTTGGTTGGCAGCACAGGGCCACCCAGCAGGATGGCCTGTTTTCCCTGCTGGTCAATGCGGGGCCCAAACAGCCCCACCTGGTGTGCGGGACAGAGGCCTGTCTTGGCTCTCAGATCCCAGATGACCTCTCTCGTGATAGACTGGAGCCAAACGGAAGCTTCCAAGGCCTCGTGCACCCTTGCCCTTCCTCCTCTGAGGCGCCAGCCTTGTTCGTTAGATGTACAGTTGACCCGGAGTGCTGCTGCCATTTCTCTCCCTGACTCCGGAGTCAGCGTCTCCATCTTTGCACCAGGACACCTGAGAGACTTTAGTCATCCCCTTCTCCCTCTCCCTGTCCCTGGTGTCCTGGTCCAGGTGCCACCTGCTGAGGGCCACACTCCTGTATGTGCACCAACACAGGGCAGGGTCCTGCCTGTGCCCAGTGAAGGGGACCACATCCTGCTGTTCAGGCCACGAAGGACCTACTATGTGCCGGTTCAGGTCATGAAGGGCCTACTATGTGCTGGGGCTCCTGTGCCTGAGCCTTCATCTCAGAGCCCTGCTCCCGATGGTGCCTGGGTCCCTGGACCCCTCAGTTCTGTTTGTCTACCTTGCTTCCTCCCTGCTCCAGGCACTTTTCCTCATTTCAAGTTTGTTTCTTTTGGATCCAGAAACTCTTTCCTTTGCTTCCTTCAAAGACCACCCTGCTCCCCCCCCATCTTCTCCACCAACACTTTTCTGGCAGATAAGGGTCTGCCTTATCCATTCACCCACTAAACAGATACCAGATGCTTACTCTGTGCTAGGTACTGCGCCTGCTTCGGGTACACAAGAGACAACGTCCCTGTCCCCGTGGAGCTTCCTCCCTAGTGTGAGTACACAGACACCAAACAAGCAAACACATAAAGGAGAAGTTCACTCCAGCCTTCCCGTATGAGGTGCTGTCAAAACCCTAGAGCCTTCCAGGCCTTTCCCAGAGGCCATCTTTCCCGTGGAGCCTCTCCTGAGATGCTCCTTCATGAGGGCCCCAGCATGGAGCACCGACAGAGTGTCAGGCACCGGGCTGGGCTCAGGGTTTTATAGACATGAAAAAGACCTACTCACTCTCTGCCTCCTGGGCGCTCACAGCCTAATGGTGAACGCAGTCAAGCAAAGAAATGGCCCAGAGACACGAAAGTCCTTTAGTTAAGGCAAATGGCTATGGAACCTAGAGAAAAGTCACACCCTTCGATGATGTGAGGTAGGGTCTTGGTGGGGGGGCAGCTCTACCTCTGAGCCAGTTCTTTCATTTATTTTTTTAATTAAAAAAATTTTTTAGTAGGCTCTATGCCCAATGTGGGGCTCGAACTCATAATACCTAGTCTGGTGTTGCATGCTCTGTGGACTGAGCCAGCCGGGCACCCCAAGCTCGTTCTTTTAAAGGTAAGAAGTTGGGGCACCTGGGTGGCTCAGTCAGTTAAGCAGCTGCCTTGGGCTCAGGTCATGATCCTGGTGACCTGAGATGGAGCCCTACATCGGGCTCCTTCCTCAGGAGGGAGCCTGCTTCTCTCACTCCACCTGCCTGTGCTCTCTCTTTCTCTAGCCCTGTCAAATAAATAAATACAAAATCCTAAAAAAAATAAATAAAGGTAAGAAGTTATTCACCAGGTAGAAATGAGGGGAAAGTTGGAGAGTTTGAGGAAACACAAGCACAGAAGGGCATGCTGTCTGGAGAAAAGATACCCGTTCGATGTGGCCCATGGTGCAGAGGGCACGAGGTCACTTTGGCTCTCCCAGCCCTGTCCTAAGAGCCCACCTGCCCTCCCCCCAATTCTTTTTTTTTTTTTAATATTTTATTTATTTATTTGACAGAGATCACAATTAGGCAGAGAGGCAGGCAGAGAGAGAGGAAGGGAAGCAGGCTCCCTACTAAGCAGAGAGCCCGATGCGATGCGGGGCTCAATCCCATGACCCTGGGATCACGACCTGAGCCAAAGGCAGAGGCTTTAACCCACTGAGCCACCCAGGTACCCCCCTCCCCCCAATTCTTACGATAACCAGTATCCTGGTTTTCTTTGGGCAGAGAGCATCTACCCCCTTCTACCCCCAGCTGAAATCAGGGTGACAGCCCTGAAGAGGGCCTTGGACCAGCCTGGGATAGTCTGAAGGGAGATGCAGAGACAGGACAACCCTGAGAGGGACAGAGGTCCAGGGGCCTGAGTGATGAAGGGGGACCTGAGTGACAGCCCTGAGGACCACAAGCTGCCATGCTGTGGAGGCCTGGAAATACCAGTGTGTCCCCCCTGTCCCTCCAGAGCATGAGACGAGGCCTCCCGGAGGGGAGGGCAGAAATGGGGAGAGCTGGACGTCCCCCTGCTTCAGACTCAGGAAGCAGAACTGCAGGGAAAGCAAAGGGGAGCTTCCACTCCGCTCCCCGCCTAGCCTAGGAGCCTTGTTTCTCTGACAATGGCTCCCAGCAGCGAGGCACTTAGAAGGGGAAACACAAGAAAGTAATTGCTCTCCCGAGCCTGCAAGCGGCATCTCACCGTGCACAGGCAGCTCTGACCATGACCCTGAAATGCCAGGGCCAGCGTCGGGGGAGTGTGTTCTGTGCGCTCTGGCCCATGAGCGGATCTGGCATCTCCTTCTCCTATTGCCCAAGGCCACTGAGATAAGAGGCCTGAAGAGAGGCTGTGGAGGAGCGGCCTGGCAGTGCTCAGTAGAGGGAGTTCCAGGCTTCCATCTTGCCCCAACAGAATCCCTGCGTTATCACTTACAAGCGTCCTTCAAGCGCATGGCCACTCTCTCCTTCGCTGAGAGGCTGCTCCTGATGAGCTCAAACTTCCTTCCTCTGAGCTCCAAGCCCTGGATCACACATCCACTTGTTTTCCCGCAAAGGTTTATTGAGTTCCTACGGCCTGGTGGCTGCTGGGCTGGGGGAAGAATGCAGCAGGCCACATGGACTCAGGGCTGTCGCCGTGAGGCCTGTAGCCTGGGAGGTGGGACAGAGAGCAACAGGACAATCACAGAGCATCTGACCGCAGGGAGGGCAGGAGCTCTGAGGACCAAGTCCAGGAGGGCCTGAGAAAGGACAGCAGGGGAGGCCCAGGGAACCTTGTCTGGACTCTGGGCTCAGTGTGGAGTGGATGTAGGGAGCTGGGCCTGGGCTGCTTCAGGCCCCAATTCGCGTCCCAGTTATCTCTGTTTCTTCGCCTGTACCTGGAAAGCCCACAGTAGCCCTAAGCAGCATTTGCTGGAAGAACAGAACCCAGTGTCACTTCTGAAGAGGAAGGAGGCCTTTTCTGGATGTCGAGAGAATGATGAGGTCAGCGCCAGACAGAGACTGGCATGGGGAGGACGTGAGGCGGGCGGGGCAGGAAGGGACAGGAGCACAGGCCTCACCAGCAATGGGCGTTCACAGCCCCTATATTCCCACAGGGACACTGAATGGGGCAGGAGCTCTGGGAGGTCAAGTTCTGCCACTCCTCCCCCTGCCTCTCTCTGGCTCATGGAGCCCACTGGGATAACCCCCAGCACACACCCCCACCTCCTCTCCTCTGTCTTCTCCCATAGGACACCCATGGCCTGGCAAGCACTGGGCGTTCAAGGGCTGAAACCAGACGGCCAGGTGGGAGGCCACCATGCAGACGAGGTGAACGATGATGTGGGCTGGGGCCAGGGTGACGGCAGAGAGGGGGCGAGAGGCAGTTGGAGTGGGAGAGAAAGAGGAGTCATAGATGCCGAGTTTCCTGGACCGGAGCAAGGGCTTGCTGCTGAGAGGTGGGAGACTAGGTATGGGAGTGAGATAAGCAGTTCTGTTTCTGACATCTTTAGCTGAAATGTCTATTAGACACAGAAGTGGAACCTTGGGTGTGGAGATTATAGCACTAGTGTCTTGTGCCCTGGAGGGGGGCACCTGGATGGTGCAGTCAGTCGGGTGTCCAACTCTTGGTTTCAGCTCAGGTTGTGTTCTCAGGGCCGTGGGATGGAGCCCCACATCAGGCTCCATGCTCAGCGCATAGTCTGCTTGGGACACTCTCTTGCTCTCCCTCTACCCCTCCCCCGACAAAATAAATAAATAAATAAAACCCCACTAATGTGCTCTGGAATATACGAATGCCTTAAAATTACCTATAAGGCCCAATATTATGCATTTTCAACAGGGACAATATTGCCCCCAAAGGGGGAGAGAATTAGGGAGCAGAAACTTCGTACCCTTTCACGTATACATACATTACATAAACAGGTACATAGCATTATCTTTTGTATTCTTCTTGGACAACACAGAAGAAATGGGTAAACTCCCAGAAATACACAGCCTGCCAAGACAAAATCATGATGAAAAAGAAAATCTGAACATACCAACTAATAGTAAGGAGATTGAATCAGTCCCCAAAAATCTCTCAACTAATGAAAGTCTAGGACCAGACATGAGTGCTACCAAACATTCAACAAAGAATTAATACCAATCTTTCTCAAAATCTTCCCAAAGACAGAAGAGGAGGGAATTCTTCCAAACTTCTTTTTCAAGGCCAACATTACCCCGATACCAAAACCAAAGACACCACAAGAAAAGAAAACTATAGGCTAATATCACTGATGAACACAGATGCCAAAATACTCAACAGTATATGAGCACACAGAATTCAATAAGCCATTGAAAGGATCATACACCATGATCAAGTGGGATTTATTCCAGGAATGCAAGAATGGCTCAATGTCCATAAGTCAATGTAATTTACCACATTAAGAAAATGAAGGATAAAAATCATTTGATCCTCTCAATAGATGAAGAAAAAGCATCTGACTGCATAAAAGCAACATCCATTTATGATGAAAACTCTCAAAAAGTGGTTACAGTGGGAATGTATCTCAACATAGCAAAGGCCATATATGACAAGCCCACAGCTAACATCATAGTCAGTGGTAAAACTTGTCCTCTAAGATCAGAAAAAGACCCGGATGCCCACTCTTGCCACTTTTATTCAACATAGCACTGGGAGTCACAGTCAGAGCAATTAGTTCAGAAAAAGAAATAAAAGGCATCCAAATTGGAAAAGAAGAAGTAAAACTGTCACTATTTGCAGAGAACACAGAAAACCCTAAAGACTTCACCAAAAACCTGTCAGAACTAATGAACAAATTCAGTTGCAAGATACAAAATCAAGGGCGCCTGGGTGGCTCAGTGGGTTAAGCTGCTGCCTTCGGCTCGGGTCATGATCTCAGGGTCCTGGGATCGAGTCCCGCATCGGGCTCTCTGCTCAACAGGGAGCCTGCTTCCCTTCCTCTCTCTCTGCCTGCCTCTCTGCCTACTTGTGATCTCTGTCTGTCAAATAAATAAATAAAATCTTAAAAAAAAAAAGATACAAAATCAATACATAAAAATCTGTTGTATTTCTATACACTAATAACAAGCTATCAAAAAGAGAAATGAAGAAAACAATCCCATTTACAATTACATCAGGAAGAATAAAACACCCAGGAATAAATTTAACCAAGGAGGTGAAAGACCTGTATATTGAAAACTACAAAACTTTAGTGAGAGAAACTGGAGAAGAGGGTTGCCTGAGTGGCTCAGTCGTTAAGTATATGCCTTTGGCTCAGGTCATGATCCCAGGGTCCTGGGATCGAGCCCCACATCGGGCTCCCTGCTCAGCGGGAAGCCTGCTTCTCCCTCTCCCACTGCCCCCGCTGTGTTCCGTCCTTTGCTGTGTGTCTCTCTCTCTCTGTCAAATAAATAAATAACATCTTTAAGAAAAGAAAAAAGAAAAAAGAAACTGGAGAAGACACATAAATGGAAAGATATTCTGTGCTCACAGATTGGAAGAGGTAATTCTTTTAAAATGTCCATACTGCCTGAAGCAATGTAGAGATTCACAGCAATCCTTATCAAATTCACATGGCATTTTTTCCAGAAATAGAACAAACAGGGTCACCTGGGGGGCTCAGTCAGTTAAGCATCTGCCTTTGGCTCAGGTCACAATCTCTGGGTCCCGGGATGGAGGCCCATGTTGTCATGGGTGGGGCTGGGGGTGTCCCTGCTCAGCAGGGAGTCTGCTTCTCCCTCTGCCTCTGCTCTTCCCCCTGCTGGTGCTCTCTTTCTCTCTCTCAAATAAAATCTTTTTTTTAAAAAAAGATTTTATGGGGCGCCTAGGTGGCTCAGTGGGTTAAGCCTCTGCCATCGGCTCAGGTCATGATCCCAGGGTCCTGGGATCGAGCTCCGCATCGGGCTCTCTGCTCGGCAGGGAGCCAGCTTCCCCCTCTCTCTCTGCCTGCTTCTCTGCCTACTCGTGATCTCTTTCTGTGTCAAATAAATAAATAAAATCTTTAAAAAAAGAAAAAAAGATTTTATTTATTTATTTGAGAGAGAGAGAGAGAATGAGAAAGAGAGAGAGAATGAGAAAGGGGAGGGTCAGGGGGAGAAGCAGACTCCCCACTGAGCAAAGGGACCGATGTGGGACTCGATCCCTGGACTCCAGGATCCTGACCTGAGCCAAAGGCAGTTGCTTAACCAACTGAGCCATGCAGGTGCCCTCAAATAAAATCTTAAAAAAAAAAAAAAATACAACAAACAATACAAAAATTTGTGTCGAACCATAAGAGACCCTGAAAAGCCATAGCAATCGTTTTTTTTTTTTTTTAAGAGATTTTACTTATTTCTTGAGAAAGAGAAAGAGCACGAGCTGAGGGAGGGGCAGAGGGACAAGCAGACTCTCTGCTGAACATGGAGTCTGATGTGGGGCTTGACGTGGGGGGCGGGGTGTTGATCCCAAGATCCTGAGATCATGACCTGAGCCCAAGTCAGGCTTAACTGACAGACCCACCCAGGTGCCCCGAGGCACAGCAATCTTTTTTTTTTTTTAAGATTAATTAATTTATTTATTAGAGAGATGGAGAGAGAGCACAAGTAGGCAGAGCAGCAGGCAGAGGGAGGGGGAGAAGCAGGTTCTCTGCTGAGTAGGGAGCCCGCTGCAGGGATCATGACCCGAGCAGAAGGCAGCCACTTAACTGTTTGAGCAACCCAGGAGCCCCTAGGCATAGCAATATTAAGAAAGAAAAACAAAGCTGGCTTCACACTTCCTGACTTCAAGCTGTATTACAAAGCTATAGTAATTAAGACATTATGGTATTGGCATAAAAACAGACACAGAGATCAACGGAATAGGATAGAAAGAAAGAAATGCGTTGCTAATTAATATATGACACAGAAGCCAAGAATATTTGCTGGGGAAAGCACAATCTCTTCTGTAAGCGGTATTGGGAAAATTGGGACAGCCACACTCAGGAGAAGGAAGCTGGACCCCTATCTCACGTCGTACGTAAAAATTAACTCAAACTGGATTAAAGACTTGAACATCATACCTCAAGCCATAAAACTCCTGTAAGAAAACATAGGTGGTGAGTTCCTTGACTTCAGTGTTGCTGATGACTTTCTTAATCTGACACCAAAAGCAAAAGCAACAGAAGTAAAGATAAACAAATGGGACTACATCCAGCTAAAAAGCTTCTGCACAACAAAGGAACCCATCAATAAGATGAAAAAACAACCTAGTGAGTGGGAGAAAATATTTATAAATCATACATCTGCTAAGGGACTAGTATCCAAAATATATAAAGAACTCATACAACTCAACAACAAAGAAAAAAAATCTAATTAAAAGATGGGAAGATGATCTGATCATTTTTCCAAAGACATACAGATGGCCAGCAGGTACACAAGAAGATGTTCTGTATCATTAGTCATCAGGAAATGCAAACCAAAACCACGGTGGGGTATCACCTCACACCTGTTAGAATGGCTCATACCAAAAAGACAAGGAACAACTGTTGGAGAGGATGTAGAGGAAAAGAAACCCTTGTGCAGTGTTGGCGGGAATGTAAATTGCTTAGCCTCTATGCAAAGTAGCATGGAGGGGCGCCTGGGTGGCCCAGTCATCACACGTCTGCCTTCGGCTCAGGTCATGATCCTGGGGTCCTGGGATCTAGCCCTGCATGGGGCTCCCTGCTCAGCAGGAAGTCTGTTTCTCCCTTTCCCACTCCCCCAACTTGTGTTCCCTCTCCCGCGGTCTCTCTTTCAAAAAAATAAATAAAATCTTAAAAAAAAAAAAAAAAAAAGAGTAGGGGCGCCTGGGTGGCTCAGTGGGTGAAGCCTCTGCCTTCGGCTCAGGTCATGATCTCAGGGTCCTGGGATCGAGGCCCGCATTGGGCTCTCTGCTCAGCGGGGAGCCTGCTTCTCTTCCTCTCTCTCTGCCTGCCTCTCGGCCTACTTGTGATCTCTGTCAAATACATAAATAAAATCTTTTTTTAAAAAAAGTAGTATGGAGGCGCCTTGAAAAATTTAAAGTAGAACTTCCTATGATTCCTGCTGGGTACTTATCCAAGGAAACAAAAACACTAACTTGAAAACATATCCGCACCCCCATGCAGCAGTATTTACAACAACCAAGATATTGAACCAACCTAAGTGCCCACTGACGGATGAATAAAGAAAACGTGGCGCACACCCCCCCACATGCAGAGGACTACTATTTGTCCATAAAAAAGAAAGAAATCTTGGCATTTGTGACATCAAGGATGAACCTCAAAGATATTTTGGTAATTGGGGGAAGTTAGAGAAAGACAGATACTGTATAATCTCTCTTATATGTGGAATTAAAAAAATACATACGTATAAAAAATACATACATATACATATATATGTAACAAAAACCAAGCTCATAGATAAGGAGAACAGATTAGCAATTGCTGGAGTTGTTGGGGGGGGGCGGTTTGAGAGAAATGGGTGAACTGTTTTTATTTATTTAAATAAATTGAATTAGGGGCGCCTGGGTGGCTCAGTTGGTTAAGCAACTGCCTTCGGTTCAGGTCATGGTCCTGGAGTCCCAGGATCGAGTCCTGCATTGGGCTCCCAGCTCCATGGGGAGTCTGCTTCTCCCTCTGTCCTTCTCCCCTCTCATGTTCCCTCTCATTGTCTCTCTCTCAAATAAAAATCTTTAAAAAAAAATTGAATTAAAAAATTAGGTAAAACAGAAAAGAATTTTAGGCAGGGGGCAAGAATGAAAAAAAGCTGAGAAACCTCACCCTCACTGTGGGCCTCCAGCTCCCGTCTGCATCCTGCCCCCTCTCCCCCTTGTTCCCGTACTCCTGCCCCATCCATGTGGTCTATTCTCTCACAATTAATTCCAGTTTCTGCCCCAATGTTCCTGCTCTGAAGGCCCAGCCCTCTAGACTGCTGTGTGTGCAGCAGCCTCCTCCCTTCCCGGGCTTGTTTCCTACTCCACTCGTTTCAAAGCTCTCTTTGCAGCCGCCTTATTTATTCATTTATTTGTTTACGGTCTGTCTCCCCTGATGGAATGCAGGCCCCACAAGGAAAGGCTGTCTTATTCCTCACGCCATCCCGGCACCTAGTGATGGCTGGCACATAGCCAGTGTACCATACATAATTGTGGAATGAAGAAATGAATGATGGAATGTTCTGGGAGCTCCACAGAGAAAGATACCAATCACATCAGTCTGAGGAGGAGGCTTTGATTCAAATGGAAATCAGTCACATACAGTTTTCTTGTGAGGAAAACCCTCGTCTCCTTTGAGACTCCTTGCCTGCATTTACTTCCCAGAAGAAGGTTCCATGGAAGCAGGCCAGAAGTCATCAACAGCGCAGCTCCCAGGACAGAGCCAGGGGGCCAGTTTTGGATATGGTGGCCCTTCCAAGGTCCCCAAGGTATGAAAATAATTTGGCAGCCCAGGGCCAGACAGCAGGGCTCCCAATTGCCGGGGCTACTTCCTTCCAGGGTCCCTAAGTTCCAGAGACGTCCTCTGTCACTTCCCCAAAGTCCCAAAGAGGAAAAACAGCATACCCTCTAATTGACCCACTTCTTCCTCTGGGAGTTTTCACTGGAACACCCTCTTCCACACCACTCCCTGGGAGGAAAGGAAACACCCAGCAGCTGGGCAGGCTGCGGGGATGGAGCTTCCAGGGAATTCTGCGATCCCAGTGCGACCAATCTGGCCTGCAGCACGGGGGACTCCACATCAGGGTGAGACCAGCCCTTGTCTTAGATAAAACCATAGATTTGGTACGAGTAGTCGCAGGCCTCAGGAACCCCATCCTGTGAGAGGAAGTGGGGGTGCTGATAAATGAGGCCCCTTCTTTTGCAGAGGAACGAAAATAATGATAAGACCATCACCATTACTGGTGCCTACAATAGGCCCAGCCCGGGCTGAGCTCTTCTCAGTACCCCACCGGCACCCCAAGGTCAGACTATCACCCCATTCACAGGGAAAGAAAACAAGGCCCAGGGAGAGGAAGGAACTTGCCTGAGAGGTAACACTAATACGTCACATGCTGGAATTTGAACCCAAGCCTTCTCAGGCTTCCCTGAGAGAAGGAACTGCTTTCTCTGTGTGTGGGTGTGGCTGTGTGTGCATCGGGTCCTAACAGTTTCCACCTGCAAGTGCTATTAGTATCCGGCCCAATTTAGAGGCAAGAGCTTGAGTAACGTGTCCAAAGTCACACGAGTGAGTGGCGGAGGCTGAGACAGGGGCCTGAGCACTCTCTGTACCCCTTTCCTTTCCTGCAGGCTAGCTCGGAAAACTGGAGGTAGCACCCAAGCAGACCGGCCACCCCGGAGAAGCCCCGGACACCCCCTGCCTTTCCCGGAATGGGAAAAAGGGGCACGTGGCTGCAGACACCGTACTGAAAAGAAATCATGGGGTCACAGATCTTGTCCGGAGGGTTTCCTGTGTGCACAAGGAGAAGAAAAGAAGCTGGATAGCAACTACTAGAAAAATAAATCATAATAAAAGTACGAGAGATGGCACAGGGTGACAGGATTAGTTGCCAAGTCACTGACATGAACAGATTGAATGCCGATGGAATGATTCTGTCTCCATTTCTCCGGCAGACTGGCGCTGGGCTACACGGAAGGGAGACCATGAAGTCCTTGTGAAATCCATGATGCTCAAACTATTATAAAAACCAGGCATTAATTTTGCACGCATTCATCTTATAATAGAAATAGTACAGGCGCCTGGATGGCTCAGTGGGTTAAGTGTCTGCCTTTGGCTCGGGTCATGATCCTGGGGTCTTGGGATCAAACCCCACATCAGGTTCCCAGATCAGCGGGGAGCCTGCTTCTCCCTCTGCCTCTGGCTGCCACTCTCCCTGGTTGTACTATCTCTCAAATAAATAATCTTTTTTTTTTAATGAAAGAAAGCACAGTATGTAGGACAAACACATAAAACACAACTGTAACTCGAGCTCAGAGAAGCCCTTTGGTAGCCTCAGAGGGCATCACAGAGGAAGCAGGTTTGAGGAAAGTCCTACAGGACCAGAAGCGGCAAGGCAGGTAGTCTAGATGGCAGATCGGTCTGTGTTAAGAGCACAAGCTGGCGGGAAGGCCCAGCCTTGGGGTGAGAGGTCCCGCTGCATCCTTGCCCTGATGAAGTGAGGCCACATGCTTGTCTCCCCGAGGCCCACAAGGACAGCCCAAGCCGGCAACCCGGGGGGTGGGGGGCAGCAGAATGTCTCTAGGGTGAGTATCTCTGTTCGTGCAGCTGAGGTCACGCCTCCCAGCCAGCGGGCTGCAAGGAGGTGCCACAGGGGGGACTTGGAAGAGCTCAGCCCACCGGCGACAGATCTGCCCAGATTTCCTCTGAGGGGGCCCCTGTGAATTCACCTTTCAGAGAAAGGAGTGGCTTGTCCAAGGTCCTGCCCCCACAGCTGGTGGTTATAGCTGTTCTGCCTGGCCTGGTGACACAGTCCTCACCAGCACTCCAAACGTTCTCTCTTCTGCCAGAGAAGCCCACCCCAGGCCAGCTTGGACAGTCTGGGTACCCCCGGGCACACTGCAACCCCCAGCAGCTCCAGCCCTCCCCCCACCCCCGCGGGACCTGCTGGCTGACTCCTGTGTCTTGGGAAAGATGAAACCAGCCTGGCCTCGAGCCCAGGAATGCACTGGCATTCTGTTTGGCATTTTCTGTCACCCACTCACCTGCCTCCTGCCCCTTCAGGGGTTTCCCGGTGCCAAAGTCCCAGGTATCAAGGCCCAGAGGGGAGGCGATTTCCAGACTCGTTCCCAGGAGTGAGCCTGGCAGGTAGGGGACTCTGGGAAATGCCTTTTGGGGAAGCTCCTGGTCAGAAGGACCTGGGGCTGACCTCACCTACTATGTGCATCGGGCCCTGGCCAGATCCCATCTAAAGTGGAGACCTTCACCAAGCAACTCCTGGGGAAAGAAGCCTGGGGAACTGTAGCTCTGGGCCGCTCTGTGGCCTCCACATGGTCAGTCTGACTCAGGGGAGTGGGTGGAAAAAGAAGGCAGGTTTGACGTCCCCCAGCTCTGGGGCCAGATCTCAGCGAAGTGTCATCACTTCCTGAGCATCTGTGAGTCTCCTCTGTATAATGGGGATATTCATCCACAGCTTCAATAAAATAATCCAAGGAAACAGGCTAGTGTGGTCAGGGATATGCCCTGTACCTCATTCCCTGGTAAGTAGGTCCACATCAGGGCCTCCATGAGAAATACGTAATTCTTGGGTTTCTTCGATCACCTCACTAATACGTAGAACATCCCCCTCAATGCTCTTTGAGTTCAGGAGCCTGGGGATTCTGTCTGTGGTCCCACAGCTTGTTGGGAGAGGTCTGGGCTGGAGCTCACTCAGTACACTGAGCAGTACACTCAGTACGCTAGCTCTGCTCGGCTGGGTCCTCGTGAGGTGCCAGGATCTGTGCTGAGCACGGGGACCTAGCACACACGAGCCAGTACTCACAGCAATCTCGAGTCTGATGGCACCATTATCCCCATTTTACAGATAATAAGTTGGAGAGAAGCCAGGTCACTTGTCCAAGGCTATAGGAGTGATAAGCTGGTGTGCCAGGGTGGTCTGACTTTAAAACCCTGCAGTCTGGCCTCCTGACGCCACCAGGCCCCGGTCCCAGGGGCAGGGGCTTGAACACATGGTTCTGGCTGTTCCGTGCCCAGCTGAGCACAGCTCCCCACCTACACCTTGACTCTTGGGGACGGGATGGAGGTAAGGCCAGAGCCCAGGACCATAGCTCACTCCTCCCGGGCCCTGCCAGCTGGGGAGCAGGGCAGGGGGATGGACTCAGTCCTGGTGAAGGCCCAAGGTCCCCCTTGGAGCAGGATCCACAGGCGCCACACACAAGGACCAGTCCTGGGCCTAACTGGAAGGTTAGAGGACCCATCTGCCCGTCTTCTCCATCCCCTCTCAGCGCTGACTGCTCCCCCGGGCAGGAGCCCCTCTCCATGAAGGACTGGTAGTGTCTCCTCAGCAGGGTCACTTAACTTCTCTGAGCCTGTTTCCTTATCCACGACATGGGAACAACAGCCCCTAAGTCCCAGGGAGGCAGTGAGGATGAAGGAGGCAGGAGACAGAAAGAGCTGGTACAGAGCATGGACAGTGGCAGCCACTCAACAAACATCAGTTTCTTCCCCTCTTTCCTTCAGACGCCCCACGCTCCACACTGCCAGCAGGATAGGGAAGGAGCCATACGTGCCCATCCGTCTGAAGGAGGGGCTGTGAGGTGGGGAAAGGACACACGGCCCAGACTGAGTCGGACAAGTCCCATCTGTGCCACCTGCTAGACGGTCTCGAGGATGGCTCTGGACATCAGTGTCCTCATCTCTCAAATGGGATGAATGCTACCTTCCTCACTCCTGCCCTATAGGATCGAATAGGAGGACATCGACAAAAAGCTCCGTAAACTGTAAAGTGCTGTGCAAAGGTCAAAGGTGAATAATACCTATCACCCTCACACGCACAGCAGCCAGCACGATATGCCAGGCCAAGGCAATGCACCTTAAGTACATTTTTCTCATTTTATTTTCATAACCTGGAGGAGGCTCCACTGAATGAAGGTGTCCTGAGGGGTCATGTCATTGACCCGAGATCACACAGAAAGTGGTGGAGGCAGGGTTTGAACCCAGGTCCTGGTAACCGAAGGAGAGGCTCTGGCCCCTCTTGTCATCCTGCTTGGACTGTCCTCCTGCTTCGGTTGTTGGTCCCTGACAAGCCCTCGGCTGTCTTCAGGTGCTGGAGAAGGGACATCCCTGAGTTCCAGTCTGGCTACCCCAGACATATTTGCCTGTTAAGCTTCTAGTTCTGAAATGAAAGGCTGTGTCCCCTTTCAAAGGCACCTAGATAGCATAAAGCAGGGGCTTTGCTGTTCCAGACACACAGGGTTCCTTCGGCTCCCCCTTGCCTCCATGTACCACTGAGCTCTGATGCTCAGGGAGACAAGCCTGGGGGGTGGGGGGCAGGAATAGAGAGAATGGTGGGCGGGTCTCACCCAGCAGCGCGCCCCTCCCCCGCCCAGAAGGGGCTGGTGTCCGAAAGAAAGAAACGTCCCCTAACCTGGTTTGCCCATTTCCACTGTCATCTAAAAGACACAGTTGCCTGAAATTCGCGATTGTCAAGTTGGAATCTCTTGCTGTCTCATAGGAAGGTTTCTGTCCCTTTGAGCAGATGTGTCCCCTTTGGGGTATCTTCATATATTTTATGTACTTTTTTTTATTTTTTAAGATTTTTATTTATTTATTTGACACAGAGAGAGATCACAAGTAGGCAGAGAGACGGGCAGAGAGAGAGGAGAGGCAGGCTCCCCGCCGAGCAGAGGGCCCGATGTTGGACTCGATCCCAGGACCCTGAGATCATGACCTGAGCCAAAGGCAGAGGCTTAACTCACTGAGCCACCCAGGCATCCCTATTTTACGTACTTTTGAGTATCTTGCAGGTTTTTTAAAAACCTAGTTACATCTGCTCAGTCACTGATGGCTTTTCATGATCTCGCCTCTCCCAGCATTTGGGGTCCCAGTATGGGGCCGGTGTAGCAGGAGAGGGACAGAGGAGGTCTTGGCTGCAAAAAGGGCTCAAGCCGGGAGCCCTACATCTTGGGGTGGGTGTTGTGAATTCACGTGGCAGACGACGCCAACGGGCGGGTGTTCATTCAACCAACAATAACCAGGGATAACCCTGCAAACAAGATACACACAGGGCTCTAATCTAAGGATAAAACCACCCACACCAATGTCGACTAGGGGTGCCAAAGGCCTAACAAGGTACAGAAGAAGAACTTCAATTAGACGGTTTATCACGCAAGTCCAAGCAGCACGAGGCCAAGGGATGCTCCCGCCTGTGGTGGATAGCCCTCCCACAGATGTTGCTAGAACTTTCTTTCGCTCACAACCCTAAAACCTACCCAAGTGTGCTCAGCCTTCATTCCCTCAGCTCACAGCTTTCACAGCTCACTGCCCATGCCAGGCACACCTCAGTGGCAGCTTGAAGCCACAGCAGCAAGGACCACAGTGACCCATCCCCCAGGTCCCACCCTGGGCCGCACACGCCACACCAGTCCTTTACACGCGTGCTCCATGGTTCTCAAGACTCTCAACTTTCGGTAGTAGTAGTCCCTTTTAAAAAACATTTTTTTTTTTAATTGAAATATACCTGGCACAGCACGTTATGTTAGCTCCGGGGTACCACACAGTGATTCGACCAGTCTAGATGCCACACGGCACTCACCGTTAGCATCTGTCACCACACAATGCCATTACACCAGCACCGACTATGCCCCTCCGCTATGCCTCGCGTCCTGGTCTATGAGTCCCATCTTTGTAGAGCTTGAGGCTCAGAGACAAGTAACCCACTCAGGGCCACACAATGACTGACAGGGCAGACGGTCTAACCCGGGCTCACCTACTCTCAGCCCTCTGGTTTTCCCATCCTGTCAAGTTCACCCTCTCGCCAGGCCTGGCCAGGTGGGTCCGGCTGGCCGCTCTCCTCCGCGGCCCACTCAGGGGTCTCCCCGCGGGCTGCTTACCAAGGAGGTGCTTGATGATGGCTTGGTTGTGCTCCCAGAGGTTGCTGAAGGTCCCCCAGCGGGAGTGACCGTCAGGCACGGGGTTGGCTTTGATCCAGCCGCCACAGGCATAGGTGAAGAAGTCCTGGCAGGGGTCCACTGTGGGGTCCATGGAACTCAAGATGGAGCTGGTCACTGAGACACAGGCCTCACTGAGGCACACCGCGGGGGTTCCTGGCAGGGGTCAAGGACAAGAGGCCAGTAAAGGGCAGGAGAAGGCTGTGGGAATACAGTGCGGGTGGCAATGGGGTGCCATGTCCCCGCCCCAGCCCCGACCGAACAGAGCTGGAGCTGGATGGTCACCAGACTTCTACAGAGAAACGATTTCAGTAGATTTATAATTTCCTGGCTTGTAAAAGAAGACTTCTGTTTAGCGACCTAAAATCCTTTCTGTGGCTTGAAAAGTACCCAGAACCGAGGTGTTTCTCCTAATCAGTCCTTCCTTCCACAAATATTCATTTTTCTAAGTTATTATTCCCTGATGTTCCACAAGTTCATTCACTTGCTCATGCATTCATTCATTCAACAACATAATAACTGAGTCTCTTCCAGGTTCTTTACTGAGTGGTGATGTGTGTGTGTGTGTGTGTGTGTGCGCGTGCGCACGCACGTGTGCATATGTGTGGTTAGGGATATAAAAGGCATAGTCCTTTCTTTCAGGAGCTGATAATATAGCTGAAGATACAAACATTTTATAAGAAAAGTTAAATCACCACCAGAGGAGAAATGTTTGTCATTCTGGAAACAAACTAACTGTATTTAGTCCAAGACAAATGGGTGATGCAGACAATTTGGTACGAGGACTTAGGGCAAAGGACAGCCTGTAATGAACAGAAGAAACTGAAAAATAATTCCCTCT
Organism: Lontra canadensis; assembly: GCF_010015895.1. Lineage (NCBI taxonomy): Eukaryota > Metazoa > Chordata > Mammalia > Carnivora > Mustelidae > Lontra > Lontra canadensis. The sequence continues at coordinate 15,058,024 of NW_022631019.1, forward strand.
GAGTACGAGGCAGGAGAGTTATCTCACTGACTCTCAAAGAAATAAAAATGGAACAGACTGAACGAACCATTTTCTTACGGCCATTTTTATAGACAAGGAAACTGAGGCACAGAGAAGCTTAGTAGCTTGTTCAATGGCCAGTGGGGTACGAGCCCCATCCTCTCTCTGCTCCGTCTCCTATGGGCCTGGAGGGGCACGATGCCAGCGATGACGGGCGGGCCCCGGGGGGCCCCATCTGTTAGGTGCCTCCCAGAGGAGGGATGGTAGTCAGTGCAGGTGGCCAGTGGGGAGGGCTGCCAAACTACAAGAGCCTCCCATGAATCCACTTCCTCAGGGCTGGTTCTCACAGGACGTGGGGCAGAGGCGGGAGGGCTCGATGAAGGCCAGAGGTAAGAAGAGGGGCCAGACCCCTGCCTCGGGGTTGGGTGGTGGGCTCCAGCAAAGGAACCAAACTGGGAGGCCTTGATGGGGGCTCAGCCCAAGGTGGAGGGACATCCAGCCTCGTGATTAAGAATGCAGGCCCAGCCGGGTCCTCGGCTGACACAGGTGACAAGAGGGACTTGTCTCACATTTGTTATCTCATTCAGGCCTCACCGCAGACATCAGATACAGGCGTGATGCCCTGGCTAAAGAGGGGGGCGCTGCGGCTGTGTGTGCATGAATGGGGTACGGCCGCATGGCCAAGTGGGAGAGCCGAGGCAGAAGCAGCTCCAAGGCCGGGTTCCTTGTTTTCCTCTCCGCCTCTTTGCTGGTCCCATCGGGGGCTGGTATGGCCCTTCTGGCAAGTTCAGTGTTCCTACCGCACAGGGAGGAGTATGGCAGGGTGAGGACTGGAGGCTCTTAGACCTGGGTTCAGATCCCAGCTTTCTGATTCCGGCTCTGGGCCTTGTGCAGGTGACCTTGTCTCGCTGAGCCTCAGTTTCCCCATCTAGTAGCGAGGAAGCACAGCGGGCCTGATGTCACAGCGATGGTGGACATCTTTGTCTCTGGGCCTGATGTCCCCGGGCCAACCTTCAGAAAGCAGGAAAGGATGTGTGGTTCTGGCAGGGAAACAGGGCACCAGCCCGGGCTGGGGTGGCCTGTGGGCTTTCTCACATTGACGGCAGGCACATCTGGCAGGCTGACGAAAGGCTCAGAGGAGCCACACGGCAGCACAAAAACAAGGCTCACTTTATTTGAGGGGCTTACTTGTTTGAAGCGGACTGTACAACCATCACAAATTACTGACCTGGCAGGCACGAAAACGGAAAACAACTGGCAGGGGTGTGCTGTCACTGAACCATCTCTAGAGGAGGCCATCTCTACCAGAGCTGCACAGCCCACTCCCCAGGGGGGAAAACGTACCAGAATCATCGGGGTGCGGGTGGGGGAAGAGAAATTCTGTGTGGTTTAAAAAGCCTCGTCACTACTATGAGAGAACTTCATATTTGGGAAGGGAAAAGAATACCTATTGTTTTTATACAGCAAACTGCAGGAAGCTGGGCTTGACCAAACCGTGGCTGCTGGGAATGTCCCAGAGACAGACTGCAAGAGGGTGATGCCCCGGGAATAAGGCCTATCAGAAATGGCATGCCAGCGTGCGTGTGTGTGAGACAGGGAGATGAGGAGGGACGTGGGCGGGTTGATTTTTGACATTACCGTAAGGGGACTTGAGTTTAAAAACAAAACAGGAACCAGTCTCCCTAGAGGCCTGATGGGTCCCCACTCTGCTAAGAACAGAGCAAGGGCCCAAGGTGATGCCTAAGTGATATCAGGTTGTTTAACCACTTAGTGGTTTATAAATCCTTTAACCAGCAATTCCTGATCTGGCATAGTTGACCAATTACTTGTTTCTAGGCCTCCCTCATCAACATCAAGGTCAGCACCTCCAAAACTTGGCCTAGGCTCCAGCTCCTCAGGGAAACTTTCCCAGACCCTCATTCCTCGCTGGGCCCCTCGGCTGGCTGCCTGGCTGTGTGCTTTCTGGGCGCAGCAGACTGTGCTAGGTCATGGCTGTCTCCGTCTCCCTCCCCGACTGGGAACACGAGCTGGAGGGTAAGGCCAGCACCGTACCTGCATTCCTATCTCCTTCGCCCAGCATTGTACCTGGCACCTAGCAGCTGTCCAGTACGTGTGTGTTGAACGAATGAGTGAGTGAATGAGAGGAGCTTTGTCCAGCTCTTGGTCACCACCTGCGGAGGCAGAAAATATTTCTTCCTCTGAGGATGTGCGTGACCAGTCGAGAAGGAGGAACGGCCCCAGATCTAGTCCACAGATACTCTTCTGGACAGTGCTGTGTCCCGACACTGAGTAAGACACTGAAGAATCTTTTCTGGGAGAATCTGTGTGTTTTACTGCCAGTTTGTAAAGCGCCTGCAAGTTTCTGGAAAGCGGGTATGGCAGGAAAGTAGACAAAGAGGTATTTAGGGGCCCAGACATGACTTTGAGATGGATCTTTCAGTACCAGCAGAGCATGTGCTCTACCTAGCCTGATGTTTGCTCAGGTGTGGCCAATGCCGGCGGCTGCTGGCGATCGTGAGGTTACTGTCAATCTGGGGTGGCCCCTGCTGTCCCAGACCAAGGCAGCCAATGAAGATACATGGGTTGGCTCAGGGCTCATGAGATCCTGGCCCAGAGTCACCCTGGCAGGGGTATGGGGGAAGAGCTCCTTTCATCCTGGTCCAGGCTGGGGAATACTCTCTTGTGGCGCAGAGGGGGCCGGGATAGAGGCTGAAGCAAGGCTGCTTCCTGTGGACCCCATCCGTGGGCCTGAGCTCTAGGATCCAGCCCTCGGGGGTTCTCTTCTCATTTCTGGGAACTCCTGGGGCAGTCTCAACACTGGCTGCTGGAGTGCCTGACACAGGTGGATATAAGGATGACTGAGGGGATGTCCTGCCCTCTCTCCAGGCCCTCAAACTTCTTTCCCTACCCAGTCTAGCATGGCCACCCATGCAGGCCAGCAACTTCATAGTGGGGAAGGCACAGCGAAGCCTTCCTGGGTGAATGTTCCCAGGTCCTGGGAAGGGTCATAACCTCTCTGATGGGATAGGTGACCAGGTGACCAAGTTGGTGGGATTGGACCCTGAGCAAAGGCCCCAGAGGCGGCTCCTCCAGATGGACCACCTGCCACAGGAAAGCCAGCTGTTTGGGCACAAAGGTATGAGAGATCCTGGAATTGGCCAGACCCCCTATCCTTGTTGTTTAACTTGGCTCTGCCCTTTCCAGTTCCACAAGTGCTTACTGAACATCAACTCTGCACGAGGTACTCGACTGGATACTCTCAGCCAGACGCAGAGAGCCAGCCCTAGACCCCAGAGGGCAGGACGGGCCCGGCCCCACCATACTGCCCGACAAGACCGGACCCAGAGATGTGATGACAATGTGTACACATGAGGCCCATGGAGGCCAGCTGGGCGTGGCAGGTCTACTCTTCTGGGGGTTCTAACACACACAGGTGCGCCACAATGACAAAGGCAGGTGGGGCCGGCCAGCCTCGGTTGAGACCCAGCTGCCCCCTCCCTTGGTGCACCAGCCACGTAACCTTGAGCAAGTCACCTAGTCTCCCGGCCTCGGCTTCCTCAGATGTTAAATGGGGTCAAAAGTAACCACACCTCACAGGGTCGCTGTGAGGAGGAAACGAGATCCTGTTTGTAAAGAAGAGGTGTGGTATTTGGTTCATGGAAAGTATTAAGTCAACGGAAGCTATTATCGCTTTCTGTTGGAACTAAGGATGGCAGACAGTGCCAGACTGTGAGCCTCGTCAGCTCACATCCTAACAATGACAGTACCCAGAGCTAAGACTCAAGAAGTCCTTGTAAGCACCAGGTGTGTGACAGACATTGATCTCTAACCCTCAGGGCCAGCCCCAAATCGGGCCCCATTTTCCCCATTCACAGGAGAGCGGACAGAGGCTCTGGGAGATGAAGTGACTTGTCTGAGGTGACACAGACAAGAAATTGCTGGGCCAGTGTCTGTTTGGACTCCTGTCCCAAACCTCTGCACCACCCACGCTGTCCAGCTCCCACATCTCAGCCCAACTCAGCACCGAGCCGTCCGGGCCGAGCTCTCTCCTCGGCCCTGGAGGCCAGCCCTGGCTTGAGCAGGGAAGCCCTCTGGCCCCAGGGGACAGAGCTGAGGGCAGGAGCGAGTCAAACCCACGACGAAACACAGAGGCACCTACTTGTCCGGTACTGAATGCCCAGCGCTGCCAAGCAGGCCACCAGTCCTGCCGCCAGAAGCACCACCAGCACCACCAGCCGCTTCTCCACCTGGGTCCGCGCAGCCCAGCACCTCTGGCCACTCCGGGGGCTGCGGAGGTTCACCTGCAGGGAAGGAGGCAGGAGGGGTGGGGAGGATGTGAGCTCAGGGTCCCCCTTCCCCAGGAGCAAGGGGCTCCGAGGCAGGCCCGGGCCCCGGGGAGCCATCAGGGCCGCCCTCCTGCCTCAGGGGTGGTCCGGTTCCCACAGAATCAGTCCTAATCCAGGAAGGGAGCCGCCACCCTGCTCAGCAGCTCGGATTAGCTCCTAAACACCAGACTCAAGCCGCTCAACCCAGCCGGACTTGTGTTTTTTTGTGTTACCCGATACGGGTAGGGGAAAAAAAAAAAAAAAGAATAGCTTTTCCCGTTTCTCCAGTAAGGAGTTCAGAAAGAACAGGATGTTTGGACTTGCAGGCATCCAGTGAGCATCCAGCTGGGCTCTTCTCGGAGCCCCCACACCAGCAGGCCAGGATGACACGCACAGCTCACACTTTCCAGGAGTGCGGACATCCTTTGCTCATTACACCCTCACGGTCCCGTGAGGGCTGTGTTGCTAGTTCTCTTTTACAGATGAGGAAACAAGTTCACAGACGCGAGGCCCCTGCCTCTCATCATACAGCTAAATGAGGAGAGCTGGGGTTTGAACCCAAGTCTGTTGACTTTGGAGCCCACCAGAGGGTCAGAGACGGGTGTCTGGGAGATGTCAAGGGAGAGGCAATGGAGAGAGTGCTTCATTCAGGCAGGTCCTCAAAGGGAGGAGGAAAAATGTCCCCAGCCTAACAGTCTAGCTAAACAGGAAGGGAGGCACAATGAGGGGAAGTGGAGGGCGTGGTAGGGCCCTCCGAGCTAAGGAGGGACATACTGGGCAACCACACTGGGAGCCCTCAGCCCAGGCCTTCACACCTGAGGCCAAAGCGGGGCTCCCCTCCATCACAAGAGGTGCTTCCTGCAAAAGCCTGGGCCCCAGCATAGGTGGGGTCCCCTGAAGGTGAGGCTTGGCTCGGTGTCACTGCAGTCATGTGCTATCACGTTGGAAATACTGAGAGGAAGACAGACTCCCTTGCTTTCAGCTGCTCACAGTCCAGTAGGAAGGCAGATAAAGAAACAGACTGGGATGGAGGGTGGGGCGGGGGTCCAGTCAGGGAAGGCTTCCTGGAGATGGGGATACCTGGGCTGGGTCTTGAGGAATATGTAGGAGCTGGCCAGGTGAATGGGGAAGGAAAGGGGAGAGGAAGCAAGGCCTAGACCCTAAGGGGCCCTATAAGCCCCTTTAAAGAATGTGGACTTCATCTGGAGGGCAGAATGACATAGAGCGGATGTGCCCCTTTGGAAAGACCAAGGTGGAGGGAACGAGGCTTGTGGGGGCTGTGTGCATGCGACAGGTGGGGGGGACCCACAGCTGTCAGGGGGCGGGGAGTGGGGAGCTTTCAGGGGAGATGAGGAAATACAGACTCTGACCTGTGAGTGCTCCCCCAAAAGCTGAGGGGGTGCCTGTCCCCGGGAGCCAGGTCCCAGCCCTCAAGGCGCCTCATGCAGACATGTGGGATCTGAGGCTGGTCCCCTGAGGGATGGGCGCCATGAAGCCTCATGGTCATCACGGCGTAATTTCTGGGCAGGAAATGACTGGGAATTGCCGCACCAGAGAAAGGGGAACATGAAAACTTTTTGTGGAAAAAAAAGAATTATGTTCTAAAACCAACAAAAGGAACTCGGGGCCTAGTCATATTTCCAAGGAGGGCCGGGTGGCTCCAAGACCCAGATAGGAGGAAGGCTGCTGCTGCCCAAAACCCCTTTCTGAGGAACAGTTTTAAAAATGTGAGAAACAGGAAAAAAAAAAAAAAAAAAAAGGCGAGTCACAAAGCTTCTGACCACAGTACCACCGTGAAGTTAACACTGGGCTGGGAAGGCCAGGGAGGTGCTAACATGTTCCCAGCAGTGGCAGGTTTATAAAATGCCTCTTCCTCAGCATCCATTTTCTCACACAGCTCCTCTTGGGAACTGCTATTCAGAGGAGTCCCAGAGGATGTGAAGCAAGCGCTGACATTTCCCTCTTCCTGCCAGCCTGCCCATGGCCTGCCTCACGGGCTGCCTCCTCCTGAGGGCCCTCAGGCCCCCGTATCATGGCCCAGTGCAGGAGGAGAGGGGGCGACAGGCAAAGAGGCAGGGGGCACCCCTCTACCTGCTGTTGGCTCTCGGAAGCGAGGGAGCATAGCTGTCAGGCCTGGGGAAGCAGGCACACCTCACCATCCGGGTCTGTGGAGGGAGTGCCCCCACCTCCTGGGAGGTGGGGGTGGGGAGTCAGGTAAAAGAGAAGGAAAAAGGAAGGGAAGGGAGAAGATGAGAGAAACAGAGGAAAGGAAAAAGGAGTCATGAAGGTAGCTAACACTCGAGTGCCGTCTAGGGGCCCGGCCATCGATTAGTTCCATTTTGTTGCTGGGTGATGCTATTCTAATATAGAATATTATAGAATATTATAGATGCTATCCTATCTTCATGGCGTCCTGAAGAGCAGGCACTAGTAGCAGCTCCAGAAGAAACACAGGAAGTCGGGGGAGGAGGGGGAACAGTGAGAAAACTCATGTCTCTCCAGAACCCTCAGCCTCAGGCCCATGGCCACGCCACCGAGGAGCAGAGAGTTGAGCTGAGCCTCATTGTCTTGTGTCAACCAAACAGATGGTGTTCACTGGCAAACTGAATCAGAATTAAGTCCAAATTAAATTAGAAATTCAGTTCCAGGAAGAAATGGCAAACGGAATTTGAAAATAGGGTTTTTAACCTTTGTAATGTTCTTTGCTCAACTCAGTGTTGACTGGCTGAGCGCCTGCGGGTTGCTTGACAAGCCTCCTCTCTGAGGGCAGAAGGAATCCAGAGGCATCCCCCTGGGACAGGAGAAGTCGCCCAGAGTCCTCTCTGGGAGAAGCCATCCAATTCCTGGTGCAGTGGATGGGGCCAGGCTTCGAGGCCCTTCTCTCTGAGCCCTGTGGTCCCTGCCCAGCCTCCTTCAGACCATCCAGCAAGCTGAGGTCACAGCAAGGGGAGGACACAAGTGCTTTCTCACTTTCCTTTTGGAAACAAGAGCATGTTGCTCACCAGAGACTGGTCTGCAGCGGCTTGGTGGGTTGGGGGGGGGGGAGGATTAGTGGCAGGTAGCCCACTCCGTCTCGGGAGAGGTAACTGGGAGCGGCCATCAGCCAAGGAGCAGAGCTGGCACGTGGGAGATGGAGCGGAGAATTACTGTAAACGCTGTGCTCACGGGTGGGCTTAATATCCCATTTATTGTCATGGCGGGGGCAGAGGGAGAATGAGACCAAAGGAAAAGGATGCCCTCAAAGGAGCGAGGTGGAAACAGAGACAGAGGAGGAAAGACACAGACAGCCAAAACAACAGAGAGAGAGAGAGAGAGAGAGAGAGAAACAGTTGAGCTGTCCAACCTAGGGGTTCCCAAAGCTTACACAGCCAAGGGAACAAAGCCCTAATGAGGGATAAATATTCGGTTACAGAAGTGAGTGCTTGGCTCACCTAGGCTTACAGCAAGAACGAGTTCTGCAGGCAAGGACGGGACGAGGGACACGGATGCCTGGGGTCCAGGAGGCAAGCCAGCGGGAGAAGGGGTGGGAAGTGGGGCAGAGCCTGGTGTTTGGAGGAAGCAGGGTGTCCGGAAGGGAGGCAGAGGTCCTTGCTGAGTCCCCACCAGGTCCCCCAGTGACCTGGACTGCATAGAGAGGTGAACGGGAATCAGTCTGGCCAAGGGTTTGGCAGGGAGCCCACCCCCTGCAGCGCAAGAGCCTGGCTACCCAACGAGGGCTGGCAGGTGACCAGGCTGCCTCCTTCAAGTCAGCCTCTCAGAGCAGACAGACCCTGACAGCTCAGCTACCATGAAGGGGTTTGGTTGGGGGAGTTTCTTCCAGCGAAGTTTTTATACAGTGGACTTCCAGCTGAGGCCACTGGGGCCGGCCCAAAGCAAAACGGTATCTTCTTATTGTCCCCACCTCTTGCCTGAGCCCTACCTGTCCCCCAGGCCCGCATGCTGGACTCTCTTCCAATGACCCATAATAGCTCACACTAATGCCTGCTGTGGGGGAGGGGACTCTTGCCATCGACACAGGAACCACAGTATTTAGAAGCACTTTCCAGCTCTTTGTTTCCCCGGAAGGAACACCCAGCTGCCCATGGCATGGGAAAAGGGAGGTTAAAGGTCAGCTTTGACTTTATCAAGACCCTGTGCGTGTGTCGCTGGGCCATGTCTGGGCTACAGTCTCCTATCTTTATAATGAGGAAGCTAGATGCGGTCCCAGGTCTGACCATCTCAAACAAGTGGACTCCTGGTGAGCACAGAGGTCTTCTTAAAGTACGAAGTGGGCTTGTCCCTGAAATCACCCTCAAAGGACAGCCCTGTGTGTGGCATGTTTGGAGGGGTTGGGGGGAAGATGACAAAAGTCACCAAGAATGAAATATCTCAGCTTTCCCTTCTCTTGAAGAAACTGATTTTTAGAAGCAACAAGATGAGTTTCAAAGGCTTGGGTAGCAGTGTCAGGGCCGCCTGCTCCCTAGCTTAGACTGCGGGATCACTTTAGCTGACCCCCTTTGAGCCACCAAAATGGTGCGTGCTGGGGCATGGGGTCGGGGGGCAGGCAGCCTCCTCTGAGCAGAGGAGAGGCTCCTGAGAGCAAAGTGGTTACATTTAGAGCATCTCCATGACCTCCTGCCTAGTGAGGCATGGTAACAATGCAACCAAATCCACCGTCTGTGCACTATGCACAATGCTTTCACTTCACGGCCTCATTTCAATCTTTGCAAACACTGTGGACTAATAATATTAACCCTGGGATGCCCAGGTGGCTCAGTCAGTTAAGAATCTGCCTTCGGGACGCCTGGGTGGCTCAGTTGGTTAAGCAGCTCCCTTCGGCTCAGGTCATAATCCCAGCGTTCTGGGATCGAGTCCCACATCAGGCTCCTTGCTCGGCGGGGAGCCTGCTTCTCCCTCTGCCTCTGCCTGCCATTCTGTCTGCCTGTGCTCACTCTCTCTCCCTCTCTCTCTGACAAATAAATAAAATCTTAAAAAAAAAAAAAAAGAACCTGCCTTCGGCTCAGGTCATGATCCCCGGGGTCCTGGGATGGAGTCCCGCATCGGGCTCCCTACTCAGCAGGGAGTCTGCTTCTCCCTTTGCCTACTGCTCCCCCTGCTTGTGCCCTCTCACTCCTTCTCAATCACAAATACATACATAAATAAAATCTTTAAAAAATAGATTAAAAAAATAAAAAAATAATATTAACCCCATTGACAGAAAAGAACCTATTTCATGAGCTGCTTTCAGGTCTCACAGACCATCAGAGGCCAAGCTGAGGCCTTGGAGCCATCTGGCTTTAAATTCGGCCCTTAGTCTGCAGTGAGTAATTTTAGTGAATCACAATTACCTTGGGCCTAAACATGAGATAAAGGAAAAGAAAAAGCCTTTCAGCTGCGGTACCCATAGAATGCGGTCCAGTTAAATCTAGCACTTTGTTAGCATACTCAGTAACAAAGCTGTCAAGTTTGCTGGAGAGATGCAGGGTTTTACTTACTGGTATTGGTATGGGTAACTTTGGATTTCCAGAATCAGTGGGCTTCAAAATTGTGAAAAGTCAAGTAGTTTATTTTTATAGCTGCCCATCGAAGAGGGAGATTTGGGAGGAGGGGATGGGGCCATTTAAAAAATCTTAAATTCGGGGTACCTGGGGGGCTCAGTCATTAAGCACTTACCTTCGGCTCAGGTCATGATCCCAGAGTCCTGGGATTGAGCCCTGCACTGGGCTCCCTGCTTGGCAGAAAGCCTCCCTCTGCCCCTGCTTGTGTTCCCTCTCTCACTGTGTTTCTCTTTGTCAAATAAATAAATAAAATCTTTTTAAAAATAAGAAAAAATCTTCACTTTCAAGGAGCAATTGCAATTCTAGCATTGGCTCACAGGAAATTATCCAAAGGGCTGAGGAATGGTCACCTACAATAATGTTAGTTATTGGGCCTACTGTCCAACCTTCAGATGGGGTATAGGTAGTTTTATATACTGGTACCGTGAGGCATTATATTTTATGTATTGTGACTTTTATGCCCAACATGGGCTCAAACTCACGACTCCAAGATCGGGAGTCACATGCTCTACTGACTAAGCCAGCCAGGCGCCCCGTGGCGTTATAATTTTTAATGACAGCATGTTTTGGGAGTTTTTAAACAACAGGAAAAATGCTCATGGAGTGGCATTAAGTGAAACAAGCACAGCACAACATCGTGTACTTAGAGTGAGCTCAATTATGTTTATAAATATATGTGTACAAATGTGGAAAACCAGAAGGGGTTATCTCCAAGTGCTGGGATTATGGTTTCCTTTTAAATATATATTTTTTACACTTTTCTTTTCATAAATAAGCATGTAAAGTCTTTATATGGGGAGAAAAAACACTCCAGTGATTAAAAACAAAATTAGTAGAAAGCTTGGCTTCGTAAATTGAGCTGAACAAGTTCTCCATTCAAGCAGTAGCTCGTTCACACTTGCTTTGGGGAAGTCATGGGGGCTCAAGCGAAGCCGGACTGGGTACCCATAGAAAGGTCCCAAGTCCTTGGGGCAATCATTTGGCTTTGCCTCTATAAAAAGCAGACAATGTACCCAGTTTGGCAGATTGGTGTATGGGCAGCAACACTGCACTTCAAGACATAGCTCTGTGACCACAGGAATGTCCCCAACCTGTCTGAGCCTCCGCTTCATCATCTGTAACATAGCCACAGGGCCCTGACCTCACAGGTCATAAAAACAACAATAATCCTAGCAGGCCCCGTAAGAGGCATTGCCGACTTTCTCTAACCCCCATTGTACAGATGAGGGAATTGTGTTTTCAGGGGTTAAGCAGCTCACCCATGACCATGAGCGGAGTCAGAATTCACCCCAGGGACCCCAGCTTGAGAGACTGGGCTGCTTCCACTCTCCCAGGCAGCCCCAGGACAGATGAACACACTTTGTGGCCTGAAAAAGGCATGCGGGCTACTGTTATGTTATGGTGATGACAACATGGCCTATTATTTTGTTGTGAAGTCTGAAATGCTTTTGTTCTGATATATTTAGAACCTTCTGTGCAAGACGACACTGAAAAGATTGCTGATTAGATTCTGTTTTGATTTGTGAAGGGAAAAGTGCCTGCCACAGAAATCTAATTTCCTGCTGGATTTAGCCTCTCGAGAAGGGTCCCAGGGAAGAGGTTCCAGACAGATTGTGTTGATCTCTCTCTCCCAGATTTCTAGTTCTGCGACCTAAGACAAGTTGTATACCCACTCAGACCCTCAGTTTCCTCATCTGTAAGTGGGAACAGTAATCCTTACAGCTCATGGGGTGATCCTGAGAAGTTAAGTGGGATGATATGGGTAAGAGTGTCCCAGGGGGCAGACCACTTGGGAGTCATGAGTTTGGATCTCCCTGAGCCTACTTTCCCAGCCTGGAGGAAGGACTCCATCAGTGTTGTTTTTTTTACTGGTATTATTATTCCAGCTTCTAAAAGGTATCCTGAGTAGGGCCGGGCCTGGCAGCCCACATCTGCACGCACCCTAAGCTTGCCCTCTGGATGAGTTGTGATTTGGTGTCAGCTCACTGGGGGGCCCCAACCCATTCCCCAATGCCTCCCTTGGTCAACCTGGCGTAAGTTCTCCTGGACTGAGATGCCCCGTTCCTCTCTGTGGGCTGGTTTCTCAGGAGCCACATCAAGGGCCCCCCTGAGCGTCCCTGACACTTCCAACTTGCTCCCACCCACCTGCCTCAGTCCACCAGGGCTGAAGCCCTGTTCGATACTGTTCCAGCTCAGCCCTGCAGGGAGAGAAGAGCAGGAAGCAGCTACGCTTACTGCTCTGCCACAAGGAAGGGAGGTGGTGGGCATGTCTGAGACTCACAGGGACAGACCCTGGGGAGGGGAGGAATTGGGTTTCGTGAGCAGGCTGCAAAGGGACAGGAAAAGAGGAGGTAGAAGATGGGTTCCTCCCTGCAGGAAATTCAGGTATTGGGGGAAAGGGGAAGAATGGGGCCATGCCTACCAGATAGGGTGACCAACCATCCTGGTTTGCCCAGGACTGAAAGGTTTCCAGGGACACGGGGCTTTCCACACTAAAACTGGGACAGTTTTAAACTCTGCCGTTATTGGACTGTGTGACCCTGGGCAGGTCCCTCAGCACTCAGGGACTGCCTTTCCTGTGAAAAGTAACTGGTCCAGTTCAGTTATTTAGGGTGCTTCAACTCTGCCAAGGGGCTGTAGTGCCATTGGCAGGTGGCAGGAGGACTGGGGGACAGCCGGAGCTGGGGAGGAGCCCTGGGGGGAGGGAGCCCAGTGCCTTGGAGGCACTTCTGCCCCGGAAAGGCATCTTCCCCCACGGAGCCCAGAGCTGCCCTGAGCCACCAGGCTGGCATGGCCCCCTCTAGGGCAGGCAGGGTGGGGGCGGGGAGGCAGCAGTGCGCATGCCCGGCTGCCTGGGGGCTCGCAGGCAGCCGGCAGGGTTCCTACCTGCAGGCCGTTTGGGTACACTTCACCCTCGGACAGCGAGTCCACCAGGTCCTCCTCGTCCAACGTGGCCCGCTTGTAGGTCGACATCTGCAAAGCCAAGTGGAGCACGGACTCCCTCAGCGCCTCCATGGCTCTCGGGCGAATGGGGAGAAGGGGGAAGCGGCCCGGCGCCGCCGCGCGCCCCGCCCCGCCCGGGACACCGAGACCGGCCCACGGACCGGCCGGCAGCGGGGGGAGAGGGATCCCGCCTCCCCCGCCCCCTCCCCTCCCCGCCCCCGCTTATGCAACACGACGCCTCACCCCCGGCGCCCACAGTGCAGCGGCCACCAGCTCCTCATGCTGCGCCCCGGCGATGCCTGGTCCCCAATGTCACCGTGGCCGCCGCGCGACACACTGGCCGGGCGGGCCGGACAACGCGCCACCTTCGCGGGCGGGGCCTGACCGGCGCGCAGTTGCCGGTTCCCTTCATTGTCCCAGGGGTAAACCTGGCGTAGGTGGAGGCTCCCCACGGTCTCGCAGCCGCCCCTCCTCCTGGGAAGCCCCAAGTCACCCTTCAGGACGGGGGTTGCCAGATAGCAGGAGTGGAGGACTAGGAAGATGCCTCTAATCTGGACCACAACTGTCAAGAGAGGGGTTCCACCTCCCAGGGCCCCTTAGGTGCCTCAAGTAAGTCTCCCCATCAGAGCTAGAAAGATTGGGAAGCGGAAGGTGGAAGAGAAAAGGCAGGTGTCTCCCCTCTCATTTCCCCCTTCCTCTAGCTCAGGGATTTTAAGCCAGACAATTAATGAAAATTCCAGAGGCTTAGGGCTAGTCAAAAAACCAGGAAGGTGACCCATCCCTCCACCTTCAGTCTCAGGAGGCAAGAGTCGCAAGCAGGTGCTCCCTCCCCAGCCGGGGTGAGCTGGGCTGGAAAAGCAGGCTCCCTCAGATGTGGGGTGCTCAGGTCAGGACCCTAGGTACCCAGCACTATGCTTCCTACCTCAGAGAGGTCTAGCCCAGAAGTTTCCCAAAGGACCCGCCACTTCCAGTGGGACCTGGAATCCCCTGCATTTATACATTTTTCAGCTTCCCCTAGAGCAAGTCAATTCCCATATTCGGTTCCTATGGCCACACACGTGTGCGCAGGAACTGGCTCAGAGGGGTGGGGTGACTGCCTGGGGTCACAGCCACAGCTCCCGGCAGCCTCCTGCTTCTGCTCTGGCCCTCTCAGCACCCAGAATGAACTTTTAAAAGCAATTCTGAACTTGCTATTCCCTTGCTTGACACTCTCCAAAGACAGTCCCTTTGCCAGTCTGCCCACGGCCCCGCCTACCCTCATCTCATGCTGCCCCCACCTCACTCACTCAGGCCCCAACTTCTTCGGCCTTCACTCAGTTCCTCAGATTCTCAAGTTTCTCCCCTCCCTCCAGATCTTTACAGCTGCTTTCCCCTTTATCTGGAACATTCTTTCCTCATCTCTCCTCCTCCCATGGCCACTTCCGCTTCAGACCTTAGCTTAAATCGCCACCTCCTCCAGCGTCCTGACCACTCTAAGTAGTCCCTCAAATACTCTGTTACACACCCCATTTTTCTCCCTTTATGGTCTTTACTGCAGTCTGTTGTTATTTTAGTTTACATTGATCCCTCCCCTCCCACCCAGGGCTGGGACCTTCTTTGGCACAGAGAATCTCCATCACCTCGCATACGACAGGTGCTCAATAGATAATTCCAATCGATGGTGGAACAAGAGGAGGGGAAGTGAAAATTACTCTGGGGCAGTGCCGTTGTCCTTGACAAACGAATTTTGCAATGTCCAAGGACAAAGGAAACTATTGAACTGGCACAGGCCTGGGGGAGGTGGGTACTTGGGAAGAATTTTAATTCTGGAGTCTTCTGCCCCACTCCCAGTGGATGGGGGAAAGCACTTTACAGGTGGAAAGGACTCCAGGGCTGCTTCACCTCATGCTGAGTTACAGCTGGACTTTTTCTGAAGCCAGGACACTTGTTTGCACTAAGTAGCAGGTGTCAACCGCCCAAGGGAAAGACCCTTGAAAAAGAAGTTCAGTTCACCACACACCTTCCAAGCCCAGCACAGCAGCTACTGTTTCAGAGATACTTAGGGGTATGAGGCATTTGTCAGTTCTTTCACATCTATCATCCTTTTAAGCCTCTTGCCCTTCCCTCTGAGTAAGTATTATTGGCCCCTTTTACAGACCCTGAAACTGAGGCTCAGGCAGGTAATTTGCCTGGCTGGGTACAAAGGCGGTGGCTCCGCCTCCTTCTATCTCATTTCAGAGATCATTTCTTCGAGGAAGCTCTCCTCACCACCCTCCAGAAAAGGCGGCTTCTGGTCCCTTGCCCAGTGTCCCCCCCCCACCCAGGGCCCCACCTCATGCTTCCTTCTGTTCAAGCACACGGCACTCTAAATGGGAGGACCCTGAAGGCTGGGGCCAGGGTTCCTCAGGCCCTGTCTCCCCAGGGCCAAGTCTGCAGCTGGAGCCTCCTCAGCTGTTGGAGCAAAGGCAGGAGGCAAGGGAGGGAGGCTGGAAGCCCATCCTGAGGGCCAAGGCCAGGCCACCGGTGCCATCCGTCCCACTGCAGCCTGTCTGTGGATGTGCTATCTGACAAAATGTAGCGGTCCTGACCCCAAGATGTTCTGCAAGGCTCCCAGTGAGAAGACTGAGGATGAGGGAGGAGACACGACTCGACCCCCCTCCTCCCTTGCCGCCCAGTCACCTGGCTGGAGAGTGAGAGGCCCAGGATGTGAATGCGTGCCTGCCTAGCCTCATGCTGCTTCCAAGAACCTCAGCCGCATGCTAGGAAGTGGCCTTGAACCTGGGTCCCGCACTCTCAGTCCTGTGCTCTTTGTGAAAGGGGGAGCTGCGCCTTCAGGTGGGGCCCTCGCGGAGTCCAGTCACCGAGCTGGCTGGGTGGCCCACGCTCGTTCTAATTGTCTTGTTTGCAGTGCAGGGGTCACACCTGACCCCGCAAGCTTTGGGGAAAGGAGAACACAGATGCTTTGTGGTGAGTCTGCCCCGGTCCTCCTGTTCCTCCCCCTGCCCCTCTGCGCCTGATGCTCATGAGAAGGCAGAGACCAAAGACAGAGAAGTGGGAGCCACAGCTCATCCCCCCAGCCCCCCGCCCCAGACCTCCAGCTGCAGAGAAAAGGTGGTGGGAGCCAGAGGCGGGTGTGACGGTGCCCCGCTCTGGAAACCCCACCCTGTGGAAATCAAAGGCCTGGGGTGAACAGAAATAAGAAATACTAGAAACGCTCACATGCTTCTGACACCAAAGGCCTCTGGCCGGGTGACAGTCGGGCGGGATCCCATTTGGCTGTGACTGCGTTAGTCACTCAGAGGGTTCTCGCTGTTGGTTTGCCCAAGGCGGGGGATCTTCAAGGAACCTTGGAGCTGTCAGAGGCAGGAAGAGCAGTCCCAGTGAAATTCACAGGACTGGGACACCCTGGCCACACCCTCCAGGCTGTTTCCACATTCTTTCTGAGCCTTTGCTCCACCAGCTCCTGCCTTGGAGGCTCGTGATTGGCTGGGATCCGTGAAGTCCTTATAGGTCATCTCACACACACTCACATCATGTGTTAGTCCAGTAGTTATTCAACAGGCACAATGACAGACTGGGTAGAAGCTCTAGATCCAAGCCTCAGTTTAGATGCCTAGGGGGCCACTTCCCAGCTGTGTGACCTTGCGCAAGTGACAACCTCTCTATGCCTCAGCTGTCCCATCTGGAGAATGGGGATGATAATCACTGTACCCCTCGTTGCAGGACTGTTGTCATCCTTCAGGGAGTTAATACAGACGAAGTGCTTAGAGCAGTGCGAGGCACACGGCAGGTGCTCACAAGGTATCCTTTTTCCCTCCATCATTACTTATATGCTGCGACTCAAACAGCTTCTGTCGATCCCTACGGCCTAAAGAACCCCGAACTCCTCCCTCTCCAGGTCTATCCTCCATATACCCCTCGGGTGTGTGGTCATCACCCCAGCTCTGAGCCAGCCCCTCAGGGGTCGACCACCAACGGGAGTCCAAGAGTCCTTGACATACGTCAGGCCTGTGCTGCAAGGTGAGGGGGCAGCTCAGAGGAGGACTTGGTCCCCACCCCCGAGGGACCAGCAGCTGATACCCGTCTCCTAAGACTGGGCCCCCTCCCCTCCACTGCTCTCCATCTCTGGTCTATCTCCTCCTCCATGAAGCCCTCCCCACTTCCTTCCCCAAGGTTCCCCCCCTCCCCCAAGTGGCACCTGCATTACGTGCAGGCCTTATCTGGGCATCTCCACACCCGAGATGGAGAGGACCTGGGGGGTGGGCAACAATCCTCTTACTACTTTCCAGCCCTGGCACCCAGCACACAACCTGGTATATAGATAACTAGTTCACTAAAGATAACTAGTTAACTATAGATAACTAGATAACTAGTATCCCAGGTTTTCACAAGGGTATTAGTATCTGTGACTTCAACAAAGAAGAAAGAGTAGAGTTTAGTTGCTTGATGACAGTCATGTAAAATCAAATAGAACAATTTCAAGCAAGGGACAAGAAGCTAGTGAAAATATGGGTGTCACTCCTGAAGATGAGACTACATGACATTTATTACTATTATGTCATCTATTGCATTGCTCAGTCTTTTAGAAGGAAATTTCCATTTAATTAATTTATTTTTAAATTTACCACAATGTTCATATTTTGATACTAGGATCCTAGGAATTGGCTCAGATCCCTTTTTCCCTTGGCTGCCAGGAAACTGACAGTCAAATCAGACACTCATTTACGGGCATTTCCCTGGTCTTTTATGTTCAACCTTTTCCTTGTCCACATTTTTCAGTCTGTTTTCCCTGATTCTGATTTTCCATTTCAATTGCATATTATCTTACTGGATGAGTTTTGGTCATAACCCATCACAAATCCTTTGCAGAATAAAGTAAATTAGAAGCAATCTGTAGCAGGCACCTGGGTGGCTCAGTGGGTTAAAGTCTCTGCCTTCGGCTCAGGTCATGATCTCAGGGTCCTGGGATCGAGCCCCGAGTCAGGATCTCTGCTCAGCAGGGAGCCTGCTTACCCCCCCCCCCCCCCCCCCACCCCTGCCATCCTCTCTGCCTACTTGTTCTCTCTCTCCGTCAAATAAATAAACAAAATCTTAAAAAAAAAAAAAAAAGAAGAAGCAACCCATAGCAAAGACCGCTCCCCTTCCCTTAACCCCTCCCTGGGGAAGGCAGTGTCAAGGTGCTTATTCAGCAGTGGGGGTCAGGCAGTCAAGGTAGACCTGGGCCCAACCCCAGGATCCTGGGCCCACATCACTTCCCTTCTGGGACCTCATTTTCCTCATCTGGAGAAAGGGTTGTTGTGGACAGCCTGGTATACAGCACTGCACCCCAGCCCCAAGTGAACCCACTTCATACCTGCTTTTCTTTATGTTCTCCACCATCTTTCTTATTTACTTGGGATTTTCCCATCATCCACATATTTTTTCTTTTATAAATTTTTTATTTAAGTGTGCTCCACACCCAGGATGGGGCCCAATGTGGGACTTGAACTCATGACCCTGAGATGGAGACCTGAGCTGAGATCAAGAGTCAGACACCTAACTGAATGAGCCACCCAGGCGCCCCTACTCCCGCCCACATAGCTGAGCTTGGCCTTCGTTCAGCCAATGCTGGCCTGACTGTAGCTGGGCCACTGTGCTCGGGACAAAAATAACAGACTCCCTGCTGACTAAAGTCAACATGAACAGTGCTCTCCTGCGGAGACGGAGGTCAGCTGGAGGTCAGCCGTACTCTTGATAGGTGACAGAAGTGGCACTTTACCTCTGTGGTCTTCCTTCCCAACACACATTCCCCCAGTCTAATAAGGAGGAAAACAGCAGACAAATCCCAAGGAAGAAGCATTCTACAAAATACCTGACAGTACTTCTCAAAGCTGTCAAGGTCATCAAACAAGGCAAGTCTGAGAAACTGTCACAGCCAAGAGGAGTTAAGGAGACCGGACTCTAAACGTAATGCGGTGTCCCAGAGGGGATCCCAGAACAGAAAAAGGACATTAGATGAAAGTGAAAGAAATCTGAATTAAGTATAGACTGCAGGGGTGCCTGGGTGGCTCAGTGGGTTAAGCCTCTGCCTTCGGCTCAGGTCATGATCCCAGGATCCTGGGATCGAGCCCCGCATCGGGCTCTCTGCTCCACAGGGAGCCTGCCTTCACCTCTCTCTCTGCCTGCCTCTCTGCCTGCTTGTGATCTCTGTCTGTCAAATAAATAAATAAAATCTTAAAAAAAAAAAAGTATAGACTGCAGTTAATAATAATGTATCCATATCAGCCCGTTCATTGTGACCGCTATCCCACAGAAGACGTTAATAACAGGGGAAGCTGGGTGTGTGGTGTAAGGGAACTCTCTGAACCATCTTCTCAACGATGCTATAAATCTCAGCGGTTCTACAGTAAAATGTTTGCTTTTCTAAAAATCACAACCGCTGTCCCCAAACCCAAACCAGTATCATCCAGTGTCGTCAACCCGCACACAAGCCCAGCACTGTCCGGTTCTCAAGGCTCTATTATGCCGATTTTTTAAAAAAGAATTTACTTATTTATTTGAGAGAAAGTGAGTAAGAGAGCGAGCTGTGCACGAGTGGGTTAGAGGGGCAGAGGGAGAAGGAGGCTCCCTGTTGAGCGGGGATCCCACGATCCTGGGATCATGACCTGAGCTGAGCGCAGACGCTTAACCGACGGAGCTGCCCAGGCGTCTCTACACCTTGATCTTACTTGTGTCTCATGAGCACCCTGTGGAATAAGCCTGGGACCCCCATTTTATAGATATACAGACCAAGGCCGGAGAAAGGAAGCAGCTTGCCAGTTGGCGGCAGAACTGGAACTTGAACACAGATCTTCCTGACCCTCTGCTCTTGGGCCACCTCCCTGAGGCCTAGCTCCCTAGGCCAACCTCCAGCGGAGACTACAGGCTGCCTGGGGTTGGGTTGTGCGCTGGGACCACAGAAGTGGGTGGGGGCGGGGAGGGAGACTCCACTTTGTGCCACCAAGGGGGTCAGGTGGAGCTGGAGGCCGGACATGGAAAGTGGGGAGGCAGACAGGAGTTGGGGGCAAGGTATGCCTAAAGATGAGACTCAGAGGCAGAGAGAAGGCCAAGGGCACAGAGCATACATGGGAGACCAAGGCTGCTCGCGGCCTCCTCAGAGAAGGTGGTGGCCTTGCCAGTCCATGAGTCGATCACCCTGGTCTGGACCAGAGAGTCCCAGGCCGAGCTCCCTGAACGTGCTGGCCGATGAGACATGCCCACACATGCAGGGAGCTGGCAAACACTCCCCTACTTGGCCTGCTGCTGACTCACCTGCCTGGGGGCCCTGGGAGGCACTGAGAGCCTTACCTACTGCTGCGAACCAACACCCTCAGTGCTGCTGAGGCGGCCAGCCCACGCCCAAGCCCCAAACCTGGCCAGCAACCTCCTCCCTACTCCCTGACCCGGGCCACACATTACACTGCTGACCACACCTCTCTCCACCTCCCCCACTCCCGTGTGATAGCCTGTCTGTTACCTCTGCCCCTCTGGGGGGGTGGGGAGTGTCCTAGGCTCTGCCCCTCCTCCCCCTGGAAGCCTTCCTTGTTGGCCCCCTGACCCACTTGATCTCCCATTATCACCCTCCACCCCCCACCCCAGTCCCTCACCTCCCAGCTGGCTCTAAGCAGAACTTTCTAAACTAACTGATACGGTCCAGTCACTCTCCTTCACACACCAGCTCCCTGGAACTGGCAGAAAAAAGCCGGAGCCTTGGCACGGCTTCCAACCTGTCCTCCCTGCTGGGGTCTGGCTCCTGGCTCCCCTTGAGCTTGACTCACCAGTCCTCCCTCACATGCTCGAACCTCAGTCAAATACATAGGGTTTAGTCCCCTAGCCACACCGTGCTCCCTGCTGCCGGGCCTCTGCGAATCCACTGCCCTCTGCCCGTGAAGCCTCTCCTCGCCTCTTCCCCTGGCTAACTCATCAGCTCAGATGCTTCTTCCTCCAGGAAGCCTTCTCGGACTTCACTGTGACCTTTCCTCCCCTGCAGCACCCTGTATGACCTTCTAGCATCTCATCCCAACAGAGTGACCGCAGGCAAGTGCAGCCGTGTGACCCTGACAAAGTCACCCCACTTCCGGTGTGGGCTTTGCTTTTCTTGTCTATCAAGTGGAGAGGATAATGGTACCTACTCCATAGGGTCTTTATAAGATCAAATAAAATAAGACACATCAAGTCCTCAGTCCAGTGCTTGCAGAGAAGCTGCACTCAGGAAACGTTAGTGTGGGTGGCGGTGGGTTCAGAAAACACGGAATCCCATCCTACTGGGAACGACAGAAGATGGGACCTAGAACATGCCAGGTACGGGGCCGGCCCTTGTTGGCACCACAGTACCTCCTTGCCTCTTCGCCGCAGCATAGTACAGAACAACTGTAACACCGGCATGGTTAGCAACATGCCCAGAGTCACACACCTGGTGAATAACAAAGCCCAGACGGCAGCCCAGGTGTGCCAGTGCCCAAAGCCTGTGGTTTTGCCATGACAACAAACGAGATGGCAGCCCCAGACGGGTCCATCCTTCCCACTTCAGGCATCCCTTCCTGGCTGGATTAAAAGGCCAACTTGCTCTGGTCTTCTCCAAGCACCAAGTTCAAAACAGACCAGAAGCGTGCAGCTGGCCCCCACCCCATGCAGGATGACTGGTCTGTGTAAGGCCCAAGCTGAGGACACCACGTGTGCCTTAACAATTTGCTGATCTAATCACATAAAACTTAGGACAAAGTTAATCTCTCTCTCTTGATATTTAAGATGGTCATGCCTGAAATACCCCATAATTAGGCTCAGCCAGGAAGCACCTCATGGAAATGGTTGTAATTAGTATTTGTGTTATATAGGTGGGGTAGGTAGTAAGGGCCAGGAAGAGGGAGGAGGAAGCAGGTGAGGCAGGAAGCTTTGGGGACTCCTTGGATCCATGAACTGAGGTGGCTGGGGCCCTCACAGTTTGCACCAGACCCCATGCCCACCAACTTACGTGGCTGACCCTGTTCGACTTTCATGATGACTCTGTGATGTGGGCCCTGTTCCCCCTTTTCTAAAGTGAGGAGACAGATTCAGAGAGGTCCATTCACTTGTCCAAGGTCACACAGCCAGTGAAGAAAGAGCCGGGGTTCACACACAGCTGCTCATCTCCCCATCTGGCCTGGTGATATCATGGACAGCAGGTTTGGCCTTGGGCTGGGAGGCAGGAGATCTACATTTTGGCCCCAGGTCCCATGTTGCCTTCCGCTGGGCTTCAGCAAGTGCCTTCCCCTCCCCAGCACACAAACAGAAGGTGTGCCTATCAGGCCAGGAGTGGCTGAAAGCATGGACTGGGGAGCTGGGCTCCCAGGATTCCAACCTTGGAGCAAACCCTTCCATCTGAGCCGCAGCGCCCTCGGTATGGTGCAGACAATGGTGTGGCCCTCACAGGGGTGCGAAGGTCAAACACATTAAAAAACTTAGAACACTGCCTGAATGTTATTATCATTTCCGGGGAAAGCTTGGGCTTTGAAGGCAGTTTTTCCATCTGTAAAATGGGGAGGTAGTTTGTTGCTGGAGTCAAACGGTGGTTCATAAAGCACGTATATTCTTAATTCTATAGAGCCCTTCATATTACAAAGTTACCACGGCAACCCAAAATACAAAAGAGACGTAACTGGGGCTGCCCCTTAGGCACTCAATGACCCCATATCCTGACCTCAACCTGGCTTCCTCAAGGAATGGAGTTTGAAAATCACTCCTTTACGTTGCTTCCTGACAACTGATAGCTCTAAAGCGAGGTGGATACTGGGACTGGAGTACTGGGGCTGGGATGGTGCTTGCCCCACGGGGTGGGCACGGGGCGGGACGGGGGGGGCGGCTGGGCCACACCCATAGTGGAGTCCAGGGAAGGGGGGCTGCTGGCTGCTGCCATTCAAGCTGGACAGAGGCCTCCCCAGGAGGTGGCTGAGGAGCCGGGGAGGAGCCGGGGGAGGAGCACGGACCCATGTGGCCCCCAGGAGCTCACGTACCTGTCTGCCACCAAGGGGTGACACCATTCTCATCCAGCGACATCAGGACAACACTGAATCCCAGGCATAGAAAGCCTTTGCGACTGTGAAAGCCTGGCCCAAATTAATGTTTTTTGCATATTTCTAGTAGATGACTTTCTCTCCCTAAGAGCACAGAGTCTGGGGCCAGAGGACATGGGTTCAAGTGCTGGCCAAGTCCCCAGCACTCATTTACGGGGCTGTTACCTCCTGCGTGAGACAACAACTCAAAGGGCTTGGCCTAGAGCCTCAAACACAGCACTGCGGGCCGCTCTGGGCCTGGGGCAACACTAACCAGCTTGCTCAGTAGGGCCCTCATCTGGTGCAGACAGACGGCAGTTGAATCGGGCTGACTGACTCCTGATCCTCTAAAGCACGGGCTTCAGGCGAGGTAGTTGGGACTTTTCAGTTCTGTGCTCAATCCAGGACGGATCAAGCTAGATGGGGATCTGTCTGTCCTTCGACTTTAAAAGTCCCATTCAATTCGATAGCTGTTTCCTGGAGGTTCCGTGGTGCCTGTTCGCCAAGCACCCATCCTGTGCCAGGTTCTCACCACAACCCTGCCTGGTAAGCCACACTGTCCCCATTTGACAGATGAGCAAACCGAGGCTCAGAGAGGTGCTATGACCACCCCCAGGCCAGGCTGCCCCTTCACAATACACAGGATGTGCAGCCAGGCCCGGAGGGGTCCCCTGGTGTGGAGACTTCAAAAAGACTTGTGAGAGCCTAGGGTACCAGCCCCCGTTACTTGGGTCTTCTGGCAGGAGGTGACATCCTCCGAGTGAGGAGACCCAACCAGCATCAGGGCTTACTCAGGAAACAATCTTAACTCTAGGGGAACCAGGAGCCTGAGAGGCTGGGCTCTCCAAAGCCCAGCCCCATGTCACCTCCTCCGAGAGGTCCTCCTTAAGCAGTCCTGTTACTTCCTCCCCCCCTCCGGCCGATGGCCCACAATCTTTCGCTGAGCACCAGAATGGTGTGAAGCACTCTACAGACATCACTGGTTTACTCCTGCCGATGACTTTCGGCAATGATCTCTACCTCCCTGAGCCTGGCTTCCTTACTGGTAGGATGAGGGATATATGATAGCAACACATATTGCAAAGGTGGGTGGGAAGATCCAACTGGAAAAAAAACAAACACACTGGCAAACGCTGGTTTAGCACTTCCTGCCAGCCTGGCTTCGGTAACACAGAGCACAGCCAGAGGGGGAGAGGGTCTGGCCTGTCCCTGCCATTCCACTGAGGCTGCTGGGACACGTTCCTGCCAGGTACCCCAGACCCTCTTTCCCCACAACATCTGGTCCTGAGGGACACGGCCAAATGGAGTAGAAGGAGCACTGGAGAGGAAGCCAAGAGTCCGGGTTTGGGTTCTGGCTGTACCCTCACGGGCCCTGTTTCCTCCTGGGCCCCTTCCCCAAGGCGGGACGGGATGATAGAAATGCAGCATTGTTTTGCCTGATGATTCTTATCTTCCTCTGCCCAACCTTCCCTTAGAGATAGACTTGTCTGGACCAAGTGCAGCAGAGGGACTGAGGCTGGAGCTCCAACCCCAGCTCCCCCCGCCCCCGTGGTAGCAGCATCCTGGCCTGGCCCTGGGCCCCCCTGGGTGGCTGAGCCTTCCCTTCTCCCTTGCCTCCCTCCTGGACCTGGGCTCTCCCCCTGCCAAGTTCCTGCTCCTTCTGCCCCCACTTGCCCAGTGCTCCCGGAGAACTTCATCAGGCATCAGCCAGGCTGCTATCCTCCCGACCCCACCCCTGGCTGCTTTCCCAGCACTTCCTACAATCAGGACTCCGCCGACGGACAGCCGAGGTGTCTGAACTTGCACACTGCCTGTGCCAGGGCAGTGCCGGCGGGTGGGGCTGAGGTGCGCTCTCATCGCCTGTTCAGGGTGGCGGCACCCCCGGGAGCTGGCAAAGCGGCAACCCAAGTGGAGTGACCCACCCAGGCAGCCTCTCCAGCTGTGCTCACTCCCCAGGGGAGGACTTGCAGAGGTCACAAGCGTGGCCTCGGAACAGTCAAGAGTTCAAAGCCCAGCCAAGTCTTCACTCTGTAACCTTGGGCAAGTCCCCTAATCCCGCTCTCTGGCGGAGCTTACTCATCTGTAAAATGGATTTATTAATAAGTTGTTAGGAGGATTAGATGACTTAATAACATCAAACACTTAGAAGAGGACCTCGAACAAAGGAATCACTTAACAAAGTGTACTATTATTATTGCTAACAGTCTGATTAGCCCAAGGCAGAACTCACAACCTGGCAGCCCACAGGTCAAGTCTGGCCCACAGATGTGAGTTATTGGCCTGCAGCACTGTACTCAGTTTTGAAATGCCCACATTTAGGAGACTCTACATGAAGAGCAGTATTTTCAGCTTTTCTCAGGAGCCGAGGAGGGGCTGCCAGGGGACAGGACACAAGTCCCCAGGGCCCCACAGCCCTCCACCCCACCCCCATTTCTCCTTGGCTCCTTCTCGCTGCAGCCCAGGGTCGGCCTTCACTTGTCATCGTGCTAGTGCTCTGGTTTTTGTAACAAAGAGAAAAGAGAAGTATTTCTTGTTCCCTTGTCTTAGTCAAAGTGGGAAAATGATTTATGGGTAGTTGAAATAGGGCAAAATGAATCTGTGGGGACAGAAATCACAATAGCAGTTGCCTCTGAGGCTAGGACTTCCTGGAAAGAGGCCGGAGGGGACCTTCTGGGGGAATGGAAATGTTCTGGAAATGTCCCGTATCTTGATTCCCCTGTGTTTTCATGCGTGTCTATGTTTGTCAAAACTCATCAAACTGCTTCCGGCCTGTGCCTTTCACTGGATGTCACTTATACCTCGAGAAGAAAAAAAGAAGCCAAAACTGAAAGATGGGTCAGGAAGGTCTCATATTTCAAAGAAAACCGCGACTAACTCCTTCTTGGGTGTGAAAAGAATGACTGTGACTTTAATATATGGGAAAAAAGGCAGCCTGAGGTGCCCCTGGGAAATCGACCTGGTTCTCCTGCTCACATGTGAGATGGAGACCTAACGGTCTGAGGTCATGATTGATCTTCAAAGAACTGCACAGACCCATAATAACCAGCACAGTAGCCATTAGCCACACGGGGCTACTGAAATTAAAATTAACTAAAATTAAATTAAAATTAAAAATTCAATTCCTTCGGATGGCTGGGTGGCTCAGTCGGTTAAGCATCTGCCTTCAGCTCAGGTCATGATCCCGGGGTCCTGGGATCAAGTCCCACATCCGGCTCCCTGCTCAGTGAGAAGCCAGCTTCTCCCTATCCCTCTGCCTGCCGCTCCCCGAGCTTGTGCTCACTCATTCTGTCAAATAAATAAATAAAATCTTAAAAAAAAAATTCAATTGCTCATTTGCACCAGCCACATTTCAAGTGCTCAACAGCCACACAAGGTCATGGACAGCACACATACAGAACATCTGCCGATCACAGCAAGCTCTACTGAAGGGCATCAGCTGCAAAGCCCAGACTCCCTTCTGATCACCCGCCCAGGCAGGCACAGCAGTGCCTTCCACAAAAGAGGTGCTCAGTAAACATGAGCTGAATGAATGAATGGAGAGAGAAGCAGCACACAGCACGGCCTGGGTTTGAAACCCGACCCTGGTCCTTGCCAGCTGTGGGGCCTCCAGTGAATCTCCCCTCCAAGCCTGATATGGTCAGTAGAGATGAGAGCATTGCCCTCTCTCCCCGCCTCTCAAGCCCAGGCACATAAAGCAGTGTCCCCATGGGGTGGGGGTAGGGAGGTAACTAGTGCCAACTGCCAAGAAAAGGCCTGCAGGAGAACTAGTGTAGAGAAGGTGGGAGGCACAGGAGTGGTGGGAAGGGCCACTGGGGGCAGTTCTGTTTGTGAGTGGGTGGCAGTGCGGGGCCCAAATGTGCAGGTTCAGGAGGGAGGGCTGCTGAGCACAGGGAAAAATCTACGTTGGCCCCCATGCCTGGCCGCCTGAATTTGAGCTGAGAAACAGCGTCAGACACACACAACACTGCTATGGTCACAGTGGCTGGGCAGCCACCTTGATCCCCAGAGAGACCCCTCTGTCTTGTAGGGTGTGGACCCCCACCAGGGCAGGCCAGGATGGGGCCCATCATGGGGGCTGCTGGGGGTGGAGGGGGCACCTTGATCAGGGCCCAGCCCTGTCTTCCCAGCACCCACCCTTCTCCACCTCCAACCACACGGGGCCTCTTAGAAGAGGGGGCTCAGTCCAGTGCTCCTTCCAAAGCCACACATGCCTTTGGCATGAATGCTAAGGGCTGGGTAGTGAGGACTGAGAAAGCTTGGGCCTAGGATGGTCATGGATAGCTGAGGGACTGTCATCCCCCTGCAACCAGGCCGCCCCCTTCCTTCTAGGCCCAGGGCATCAGCTCCTGGACCACTCACTGCTCAGGACCCCGTCCACATTTCTGCAGCCAGGGCTAGGTGATACTGGCTGCCCACTTTCTCTCTCCTGGGGGGTGCTCACTCCCCTCATTTCACTTTTGTCTTCATAGCAACTCTGAGGGGTCAGAGTCAGGGTCTCTGTGTCACGGGTGGGAATGCAGATTTTGAAGATGGACACATTCAGCTCAGCCATTTGGGAACTGACATTGAGCAAATCACGCCACCTCTCGGGGCCTACTGGCTTCCTTGCTAGGTTGTTAGAAATGGCTTGTGAGACACTGTGGAAAGTGCCACATGCCACGGATGCCACAGAGTAAGTGCATCAGAAAAGGCACCCTTCCGGGCGCCTGGGTGGCTCAGTGGATTAAGGCCTCTGCCTTCGGCTCAGGTCATGATCCCAGGGTCCTGGGATCGAGCCCCGCATCAGGCTCTCTGCTCCGCGAGGAGCCTGCTTCCCCCACCCCCTGCCTGCCTCTCTGCCTACTTGTGATCTCTGTCAAATAAATAAATGAATAAAATCTTAAGAAAAGAAAAGAAAAGGCAGCCTTCAAACATCAGTACTACGCCTGCGGACAGGAGGATGTTGGGAGCACAGTGGCACCAGGAGACCTTTCCATGCACCCTAGAAGCCATTCTGGTCACTGTTCCCACTAGCCCTGGGACTCCAGTTCTCAAGACCTCCTGAGGAAAACAACCGAGGGCTCCCACTTCTGTGGGAGCTCTGGCTCATCAGCCTAGCCCAGCCCTGCTCGGAGGGGGGTGCTCCCTTAGGGGATGCTGTTCCAGACAGGAAATGGGAAGGGACAGATTAGTCTTTGTGGAAGGTGGCCAGGTACAGGGGAGGGCCCCCCTTCCCCACCCCACCAGCCTGAGCCTGACCTGAGCATCCTCGTGGGACAGAGGATGTGTCTGGGAGGAAGCTCTTGGCTCAGAAGAGAGAAAGAGCCTGGCTCACTGTTTTCCTAATACTCCAGTGGGTCATGTCTCTTCTGGTTCCCCCCAGAAGGTCCAGGACGGGTCACCTCTAGAAACCTGCCTGCCCCACTCATGCACGGAACCATAATCCAGCCCCAGCCACTCACATGGGAACTGCCGCCCTTCCCTAAAGCACACCTTCTACTCCTCTACCCCTGGACCTTTGCTTATGCTATCTCCTCCACCTGGAGAACCTTGCTCCCTGCTCTACTCACAGAGGCATAACCTTTTTCTTTTGAGGCTCAGCCGAAATGGTGTTTCCTGTGCCCCCACCTGAAGGGGCTCCTTCCTTGGCGCTTTACTTTTACAAGCATTTCTGGAGACTCTCAGGACAGGCTGGCCTCCTTTCTCACATATCCTGCCAGGGCCAGACACAGGAGCACAATCAGAAGCCTTGATCCCCTTGATCCCCTGCCCCAGATACCACGCATGGAGGATTCCCAGGGACTGCTGGGCTCCTCCCTTGGAGGAATGGGAAAGCACCCCCATTGGGGAAAAATTTCTTATGGGAATTGGAGATAAGATGAGGAAAGGTGGGACGCCTGGGTGGCTCAGTTGGTTAAGCGGCTGCCTTTGGCTCAGGTCATGATCCCAGCGTCCTGGGATCGAGTCCCATGTCGGGCTCCTTGCTCGGCGGGGAACCTGCTTCTCCCTCTGCTTCTGCCTGCCTCTTGGCCTACTTGTGATCTCTCTCTCTCTTTCTCTCTCTCTCTGACAAATAAATAAAATCTTAAAAAAAAAAAAAAAAAAAAGATGAGGAAAGGTGTCCTGTGGGAAGGGCTGGGAGATCTGAGCTCTGGTGTGTGTTCCTGAATCCCTAGGTCAGGACCAAGGCTAAAGGGGCAGGAGTGAGGCTGTTCAGAGCCTGTCGAGGACCTAGGAAATGCGGCTGTGAGACCTTGGACAAGTCGCTTAGCCTCAGCCTCCTCGTCTGAAAATAGGATTGATACTCCCTACCTCTGTTAACCAGAAGGGAGAAGCCCTTGGCACACAGGAGCTGCTGGAGCCTGAAGCAAGCTGAAGCCATGGGCTGATGTAGACGATCCCCAGGGATCCCCAGGGCTGCCCCACCACTCCCCTGCTGCCACCCAGGGGCTCCCCTGTCAGGAGCAGCTTTAAAACTCTCCAGTACTTGGGCTGGAAGCCAGAGCTTGTTTCCATTACTGACCTCCTGCCAAGGGCTTAGCCAGACCCAGCTGGAGCCCTTCATTCACTGTTTCTGGAGGTTATCAGAGCTGGAGAAACTGTGGCAGGAGCCTGGCCCTAGCTCTTGGCTAGCTGGGACTGGAACTGGGCCAGGGGGGCACCCCACTGCCTCTAAGAGAATCCACGGGACCCTCCTGCCCTCCCTTGCCCATCCCTAAGGCCCCACTGGGGCTCCGGGGTTCTGGGGCCACATCTCAGCCATGGGCATGTCTCATTCCCACTGGGGCACGAGGCACAGAGTTCCTGTGGGAAACAACTCTGGGATGGAGTTGGGGGTGGGGGGGTGGGGTCACTCCTACTCTGTGGTTAAGAAAATAAACTCTAGAGCCAAGCTGCTTGGGTTCAAATCCTGGCTCTGTTATTTAACAGCTATGTGACCCTGAGCAAGTTACTCAACCTCTCTGTGCCTCCATTTTCTCACCTGTAAAGTGGTGAAATCATAGTACCTATCTCGCTGGGTGGTTATAACGATGCCATTTGTTCTTTGTGACGGGTTCACTACAGGGCCTGGCACCCAGTTAGCACGGGACTGGTTAGTGGAATGGATGGGTGCATGGACGGATGAGCCTATACGTCCAAGCTTAGCCCCGTGGCTCACAAAGCCCATTACCATCTGTGTGGATGTCACCACCTGCTACCCCGGCCTAGGTCATGATCATGTCTCTCCCACCGGCCTGCTTTGCCTGGCAAAAACCTTGCCACTGCCGCTTGTCCCCAAAACTCCTTCAACACCTAGTTCAAATGCCACCCTACTCTCTGTAGCCTGCTGGGTCAAGACCCTCAGGGTTGTAAGTGACAGAAACCCATCTCCCGCTTGGGTTTCTAACAAAGCAAATGTCCTGACTTGCACTGCATGAAGGGGAAGGAGGGCCAGGCCTGGGACAGGAAAAGATTCAGGAGCTCAGAGGAAGCTACTGGGTTCTCTCCCCTCCCTCTCCTCCCCTTTGTGTTACCCTTGTTCTCACCTTCTGAGTTTAGCCTGGGTCAGGCTAACCTCCTGGCAGCTGCCAGCCCTAGAGAAATGAACGCTTCTTTCTCCCTCTGTTGAAATATAGTCTGGGCGGGGGGGGTGTGCCTGGGTGGTTCAGTAGGTTAAGTGTTTGCCTTCCGCTCAGGTCATGATCTCAGGGTCCTGAGATGGAGCCCTCCCTTTCCCCTGACCCCCGCATCCCACGGTCCGGCTCCCTGATTCTCCCTTTCCCCTGACCCCTTCCCTGGCTCATGCTTTCTCTCTCTTGCACATTCCCTCTCTCTTTCAAATAAATAAATAAAATCTTGGGGGGAAGAAAAAAATATATATATATATTCCTAGGTAACAGCTCTGATGGGCCAGGCCTGGCTCAAGTGTCCTCCCTGTGAAGAGGCAGAGGCAAGGTCCTGGGATGTGCACGCAGCTACCCCCAAAGGGAGGGGCTGCCGGCAGCAGCAGGAGAGAGAAGAGGAGCTGGACAGACACAATCTGTGTCCATGCCATTGCCCTGACACTCTGGCTCTGCGGCTTTCCCTCCCCTGTGCTCCCACGGCATCCTGCACACCCCGCCCCCCCAACAGATCCCATTGGGCACGTGGCTGTCCCACCCACTGGGCCAGGCAGTCTTAAAGGGCCACGGCTCCCATCATCTTGGCCTCCCAGCACTCAGCTCTGGTCCCTGGAGACAGTTCACTTTCAACAAACGAGGAAAAGAAAACAAGAAAGTAGAGGCAGGGCGTGCCTGGGTAGTGTAGGTGGCTGAGCGTCTGACTCTTGGTTTCTGCTCAGGTCATGGTCTCAGCGTCCAAGGATCAAGCCCCGAGTAGGGCTCTGTGCTCAGTATAGAGTCTGCTTGAGATTTTCTCTCCCTCTCCCTCTGCCCCTCCTGCACATGCTGTCTGTCTCTGTCTCTCTCAAATAGATAAATAAATCTTAAAAAAAGAAAGAAAGAAAGAAAGAAAGAAAGAAAGAAAGAAAGAAATCACTTCCATAAATAAATAAAGAAAGAAATAAGGGGTAGAGGCAGTTGCCCAAGGGGCCAACCAGGAACCAGGATAAGAATCTTAGTCTGGGTTCTTTGAATCCCACCCTGAGCCTACCTAGACCCTCTGCTTACAATAGTCAAAATCATCTTTTTAAAAAAACCTCTTTGAAATTTTATTCAAGCCATTCAAGTGGAAAAAAAAAAGAGATTTTCTTCCCCTCTTTGGAGCTGCCTTTTTGGGGAAATGGGTGATGGGGACATTTGAGCTGTGTTTACTAACCTGGAGTTCAGACTTGGAGCCTCTGTGTGTTTGGAAAAGAAAGCTTATCATAGGGCTGTGGATTGGTAAAAGGATGTAGTTTTAGTTCTGTTTTACAAAAGAATCCATTCTCCAGGAGTTCTAGGAAAGCTTTGACAATACCCAAGGGGCAATTACGTTACTTTTTTGCTGCTTCTCAAAGGAAGAATGAGGTTTTTCTCCTGTTGCTCCTTGTGTATTTCCTTACTAACATTCAGGATTGGGAATTTATCTTGTAACTATTCCAGTAAGTAATTCCATAAAGCTAATGACTTGGAAGATAAAACAAATATGTTTGCAATTTTGTGTTCACTTTTATGTAAATATTTAGGATGTGGATTACACAATTCTAATAAAACCTCATGCTTTTATTACCAAAAAAAAAAAAAAAAAAAAAAAAAGCCCTCTTTGAGAAGGAGAGCGGAACCCATCCCTCAGGAAGCGGGAGACAGGCCCCCAGACTGGTGCGTCTGGGGGAAAGCGCCCTGGATTTGCAGTCAGTTGGACCTGTGTTCCAACCAGCTTCCGAAGACACGTTATGATCTAGGGCAACCCCAGTGGTCGTGGGGACTGAACGAGAGAATATGGACAAAGCATGAGGCATGTGGTAGGGACCGGAAGAATGGGAGCTACTGCTTTCAGAGTCGGGCTCCCTGGCCCTCTCAGGGCCATGGCGGATCTCGCTGGCTGCCCAGAAGGCAAGGCCCACAGGTTCACAACCCTGGTGCCTCCTTCACCCCACGTGCAGGAATGTTCCCAACATCCGTCCACTCCTCCATTCACCCATCGATGTGACTGTCCCAGCATCTCAGCAGGCCCATCCCACATGCCACCAACAGCATAGGCTTTGGGGGCCAGCCGTCACCGCCAGTTTACACAGCACTGGGCCCACAGGTCACCACCCATGACACTAAGATGCGGGACAATGCAGCAGCAGAAGCGTGGTGGACCCAGGATCCAGGCAGCCTGGGTTCGAATCCCAGTTCTGCCTCCTACTACCTGTCTGACTTGGGCAAGTAGCATGGCCACTCTGTGCCTCAGTTTATCAGTAAAACAGAAAGGACAGGAGCACCATCCTCCCGGGAGCACTATCCTCCCAGGCGACACAAGAAAGAGCGAAAGGATGTGAAGCAGCATGAACTCGGGACTGCTGGTCCCTCGATCCTGTCGTGCGCCTGTGGGAGGTACCAGCATGGGCTCCCATTTTGCAGATGAGAAAATTGCACGGAGGCAGCACCAGACACCGAGTCTATCTGACTCTGAACTCCCTGTCATCTTTCCCCCACCCCTTGGCCCCCATATTCCCTCCTGGACTCCGAAATCCTGTCTTAGCATGAAGGGCTCGTCCCCACCTGCCACACTGCCCAGGCTGTGCGAGAGGACACCTCCCCACATCCAGCCCCGGCCAATCAGGGTGGCCGCTCGCCAAACCAGATGCTACTGAGCTGGCGTTGCCTCAGTGACCAGGAATGTCCGCCTACCAAAGCCCACCCCAGGCTCAGCTTCGCATCTGGTCCCCATTACCCCCCTCACCACACATGTGTCATGCTTGCTGGGGAGGCCGGGGGGAGCCTGGGAGGAAATGCCTAGCAGGAGAGGAGGCCCAAATTCTGCTGACGGGGGGGGAGCAGTGGTGCACTGGCTCACGAGGACACACGCTGCCCCATCTGCAGTCGTGGCCCACAGTGGGTCCCAGGCGCAGAGCAGAGCTGAATAGAGGGTAGAAAATAAGGGACCAGGGATGTGACAGGAAAGGGAGTGGAGGGACAACGAACGGAGGGAAGGTGCTAGGCCATGAATCCATGGGATGGGCTCTCGCCCCCATCTGCAGTGGGAAGAGCAAAGGTTGTGGAGCAGACAGACCTGGGCGTGAATCCCTGGAATCTACTGCTGTGTGACCCTGGGCAAGTGGCCTTGCCTCTCTGAGCACGTGTCCTCATCTATATCATGGGGATGTGCAAACCTACTTCATGGGTCTGTGGTGAGATTTAAGGAGATAAACCATGATGAGACAAAGGCGCAGGATTTCAAGTTCCTCTGCCTCCTGAGGGCACGGGCTGAGATGCTTGACACGAATGGGACAGCACAGCAACGTCCAGGTTCCTGGAGAGGCGGTGTGGCCAGAATGACCTCGGGGTTCAACCTGAGTGATGACATGGCCCGTGTTACGGAGGTGGCAGCAGCAACGGCCCCTCTGTGGCTGCTAACATGTAACAGCAGCCACGGTGGCAGGCACGAACACCATCTCCTGAGCAAGGACTTCATTCCAGGCCCAGTGCTAGGCAGTAGAGACAAAGAGAGGTTAAGTAACCAGTCCAAGGCCACACAGCTGGTGAGAGGCTGTGATTGAAATCAAAGTCTACCCAGCTCTTAGGTACCAGAGGATCCTACAGCACAGAGTGGGTCCTGGGCTGGGAGACGTCCCTGCCTGGGACAAGCACACAGTACCGAGCGGCATTCCCTAACCCCCTCCTGGGCCCCCAAACTCCTGGCTCTATAGCCCTCCAGTCCAGCTCCCTCCTCCCCACGCTGAGCTTGGCTCCTACTCAGCCAGCCCAGGAACCAATTTGCAATTGCACAATTAACAATTGGGAACAACTTTTCTTCTCTTCCAACAGAAAGAATAGCACAAGCCTTGGTGACAAGGACACAGCCGGGCTGCTGCCAGAACCCTTGAGATCTGTCCCTGCCAGGCTGCAGACACCCCTTTCTTAACCCAGTCCACCCAGGAAATCAAGTGTCAGGCGGCCCTCTCTGTCTTGTCTTCCTTTCTCATCGAAGTCCTACCCCATCACCTCCACCAGGAAGACTTCCCAAATGCCCCAGCCCAGAGTGTTCACATGTCCCTCTGCCCCTGGGCACCACTGGCTCTCAATTCGTCTATTTAGTGCCACTGGGCACCACTGATTTGTCTATTTATTCAGTGCCCAGCCTGCGCAACCTTCACGGCATCACGTATCTCTATCAAATCGTAAGTGACTAGCATTTGTGTTTGTTTTTGTAGGCAACAGGCAGGATATCCCTCTCAACAGTCTCTCAGTCTAATACAGGACACATGGAAGCTGCTTGACCCATAGCCTACTTCTTAGCTTGGAGAACTCTTACTCACCCTTCAAAACCCAGATCAGACGTCACCTACTCCCTGAAGTCCTCCTCTGTGTCCTAGGCTGCCCCCACTGTATGCACCTGTAGTGACCTGGACATATCTCTAGTTAGAATATCTTTGTCCCATAACGTAATTAATAACTACCTTCAGGGGTGCCTGGATGGCTCAGTTGGTTGGGCATCTGACTCTTGGTTTCAGCTCAGGTCATGATCTCAGGGTCCTGGGATGGAGCCATGTTGGGCTCTGTGCTCAGCAGGGAGTCTGCTTGAGGATTCTCTATCCCTCTCCCTCTGCCCTTCCCTCCCTCATGTGCACAGGTATGCACGTGCACTCTCCCCCACCCAAATAAATAAATACATCTTAAAAAAAAAAAAAAACCTACTTTCTGGGCACTGGGTTAAGGTTGTTTCACTCAATTCTTAAACTACCAATAACTCTGCAAGAGAGAGTCAATATCCTCATTTAACAGATGGGAGATGATAGAGCTTGAGAGACTAACCTACTATCACACAGCTAATAAGTGGCAGGCCAGAAACCTGAAGACAGTTCTGCTCATGCTCCAAGCAGATGACTGATTCCTCAGTTGGGTCCAGCTGCCTCCTGCACGACGGGTCTCTCCCACCAAGTGCACCTGGATCCTAAGCCTGTCGCGGTCCCAACCTTTGCAGTCCCCCCACAGATCAGCCCCAGAGGTAAGATGCCACTCGGCCCCAACCCCATGGCAGCATTCAGGCCACAGGGGACAACCAGCTGGTCCCGCCGCACTCCACCAGCCTCCGGGAGGACTCTGAAAGCCGTAAGCACTTGTAACCAGGCAACAAGGCATTAGAAGTGGCTCCTGCTGGCCCCATCTTCCAGGCCTCTGCGAATGTGCTCTCTGTCCACACAGGGGATACTTAGGCTGGGGGGAGAGTGCGGGCTCTGGAGTCAGCCAGCCAGGGGATGGTTTGTGGGACTTTGGGAGTGCCACCTCTCCAAAGCCTTAATTGGCTCAGCTACAGAATGGGAAGAACCGCTCCCCCCATCCTCACAGCAGCTGGTTAAGATCATGAATGTCAAGTGTCTTGCACCATGCTGGGCACATCCTCTCCCTCAGTGGACAAATATTCACTGTACGCCTACTATGTGCCAGATGCTGTTTTTAGCACTGTTCACAGCAGCAAACAAAACAGCAGCATTCCTGCCCTTACGAAGCCTTTCACCCTCACAACCTCATGGCTACCTCGGATTATTGGTCAGTTCTCTCAGCAAAGAGTCCTAAAATAAGGTGGCCTTATCTGATCCCAGGCCTTCACACAGATAACACGGACACACCTTGGAAGCTCTCCCGTAGCCACCACAGGACATGGACAAGGAAGCCCCCCCCACCTCCCGCATCATCTAAACAATCAAAGAGAAAAACCAAAATGACCCAGGACCCAGGCGTCCTGGTTTCCAGTTTTAAAGCCCGTGAGCAACACCGTGTATAGTTGCCGCGGGGGGGGGGGGGGGGGCAGAAGCATCCAGTCAAGACAGCAAGGCAGTCACTCAAGAAAGTAGTTTCTTGGGGCACCTGGGTGGCTCAGTGGGTTAAGCCTCGGCCTTCGACTCGGGTCATGATCTCAGGGTTCTGGGATCGAGCCCCGCATCAGGCTCTCTGCTCAGCAGGGAGCCTGCTTCCCCCACCCCCCACCTGCCTCTCTGCCTATTTGTGATCTCTGTCTGTCAAATAAATAAATAAAATCTTAAAAAAAAAAAGAAAGAAAGTTTCTTCTGGGAGGGGGGTGGTAGGGAAGGGGAGCAGGTGGGAACAGGTGGGGGACTGGACTGCATTTGTAATGTTTCATTCCTGAAACTGGATGGCTGGGTCTCCAATGTTTGTTTTTATTGAACGCAGTGCTTTTTATATATCTGAAATACTGTGTCACACACCAAAAAAAGGCATGGGCTGTGGAGGCGGACAGACTGTGATTTCAAGCCAGCCCGGCGCTTTGCTGTCCTATGAGCTCCGTTTTTGCCTCCGCGAAGTGGGGATCGTAATGTGGGGGCTCTTCTGAGAATCACAGGAGGTTGTGCTGGGGAGGCCCGTGTGCAGTCGGGTGGCCTGGCACACAGAGGCTGCTGTTGTTCTAGCTGTGAGGAGAATCTCCCAAAATGAGCCGCCAGAGGAGAAGCCCCAGTCCACAGGCTTCAGATCAAGCCAGGGAAGGGTTTACTTGTCCCACACCCAGGGCGGCCTTCAGTGATTTTTAACTGGTGACGCATCGGGGGCTCCGGAGATTAGCCAATCTTGGTCCCTTGACCAGGAGACATAAAGTCACAGGCCTGAGCTGGCTGGACTCCCTTCTCAGACTCTGTCCCTGGGCTTCTGGGGACCCCTCCCTGTTGGGAGCTGGGCGGGACAGCTGGGCTCCCTCCCTGCCCAGTTCTCCCTGGCCTCTCCTGAGACCCGACTTCTCATCCTCAAGGGCAAGTCTCAGCCATCTTACACCCAAACAATCCCTCTGGAGCAACTTCTACAAGTCCCAGGCTTCAGCAGCTGTGGCCCAGAGCATGGGGCCCAGGCGTCTGTCTCCTGGTTCAAATCCAGCCTCGGGGGTGACTTCAGTGTTCTCAACCCTAAACTGGGGTCACCACCACCTCTCTCTGCAGGCGGTGATGGAGAACACTGACAGCCGGGGTATGCACCTCAGAGATGCATCTCAAAGGCATCAAAGGCACGTCCCCCGGGTCAGTCTTACGGGTATCTAACGAGTTACGCATTTAAACCATTCCTCCCAGCTTTGGCACAACCTAAGTGGTAGGCCTGTTGGACTCAGAGCTGAACCAGGGTGAGGGTACATGTGTAGGAGAGGGTAGGGCAAGACCTGGGCAGAAGAGTGGCCGGAAGAGGGGAGCAGGGAGCCCCCACATGGCCTCTCAGACACCCAAGCCCAGGGAGGCTACGCTCACTGGCACCAGCCCATGAGTTTATCAGAGTCCCTGAGAGCCCAAGGGCATTTCTGGGGCACAGCTCCAAGAGGGTGGCCAAAGGGAGCAGGGGTGGCTGTGAAATTTGATTTCAGATTGTAACACATCTGGGGAACATTCTGACTTCATCCCTGCCCTGGCTTAACCTGGCCCCACTCCCCATTCATAAAGAGCAGCCTGGACCGAAAACACCTTCCCCACAGACTAGGCCCCACTCTGCCCCAGCCATGCTCGTGAATCCCCCGGGGGGCCGACCGCTCCCTTCCCCGGGCTTCCATTTCTCCATCTGAACATGGGTGGAATGAGAGCTAAGGTCTAGCCCATCCTGCAGACCCCCTCCGCACTCCTGCATAACTAGAGCCCGCCAAGACCCCAGTACTGGTAACGCGGCCCTCCTCTGCCCTGCCAGGCCTGCACACAGTGATGGGCTCCCAAGTCAACAAGGGAGATGATCACAGCCTAGGTGGACGCGACTCCGCAGGAAGGTGAGTTGGGGTCCCCACGGTGTACGTGAAGAGTGCGCCCCCAGCGGAGGAAGCAGCCCGGGGAACGCTGTCCACGCTCCGATTTCATACCCCTTCCCAGCACGGCCAAGTTGGCACACCAGCACGGAGCTGAGTCCGTCTGACTCCTTGGGCTCAGTTTTTCCAGTAGCTAAGTCCAAATAACACAACAGACGGGATGGGGCTGCTGTGAAGCCGTTGTAGGATGAGTGTGTCAGCGAGCCAGCATATACTAGCTGCTCAAGAAACGCTGGCTGCGGGCTGCCTCCCCGGCTGCCCTGGCACCAGGCTGGCACCCGGAGGCCCTGCTCACTGCTTCCCAGCTTGCTCTGCCCCCCCACCAGGCCAACAAGCAGTCCGGATGTTTACACTGGCCAGCCAGGGCCCCTGCCTGCGGGGGACAGGCCGAGTAAACACCTGTGGCCACATAGCTCCAGCCTCCCGCTTCCCACAGACCCCCCGCCTCCCGGGCCGGCCTCCGCCCCACTCCAGAGCCTCTGTTTACAGATTCTCCCCATGAACTGTGTCTGGCATTGGCTGTGTCCAGCAACTACCTGGCAAGATACCCTAAGGCAGTTACAACTCTCTCCGGAGCAGGGGCAAAGGGAGAGAGGCTCCGGGAGCTGTGCTGGCTTGGACAGGTCACTCTGCTTCTCAGAGGCTCGGCTTCCTCACCTACAAAAGGGGGACGACAGGGACGGGGAAGAACCAGTGGGGTGGCGTGAGGAAGGCACTAAGCACAGCGCCTGGCTGGTGGAAGGTGCTGAA
The DNA here is from genome assembly GCF_010015895.1 of Lontra canadensis. Classification (NCBI taxonomy): domain Eukaryota; kingdom Metazoa; phylum Chordata; class Mammalia; order Carnivora; family Mustelidae; genus Lontra; species Lontra canadensis. The sequence goes on from NW_022631019.1 coordinate 15,096,973, forward strand.
AAATCAGCTTTTAAATTATGACTGTTTGATGGCTCCTTGAGGAATCTGGCCAACAAGCCAGTGGACCCTGAGAGCCCGTCTTAAAAATAAGTAATAGGGTGCCTGGGTGGCTCAGTCCCTTAAGCATCTGACTCTTGGGTTTCGGCTCAGGTCAGCATCTCAGGGTCCTGAGACTGAGCCCTGCATCAGGCTCCGTGCTGAGCGCGGAATCTGCTTGAAAGTCTTTCCCCCTTCTTCTCCCGCCCCCTCTGCTCATTCCCCTGCTCGCACTCTCTCTCTTTCCAAAATAAATAAATGAAATCTTAAAAAAAAAAAAAAAAAGGAACAAGAAATTCTTGGCCAGACCAAGCCAAGCACTTTTCAGCATCACCGCATCACGTCACACGGCGACTGTGGGAGACAGGGCGCATTATTATCCCCTGTTTCCCAGGTGGAGAACCGAGGCTCAGAGAGGTTGAGTCACTTATACAAGGTCACACAGCCCCTGGTAGGTGGAGGAAGTGTGTTCCTGATCCATGGCCTGTGCTCCTGACCTCCATACTCGCCCATGTCCCTGCGGGAGCCTCACTGGTGTCTTCCCTCCAGCCTTCCTCCATTCTGGGGATGCCTCTTCAAGTCCCAACTTCTTCCAGCCCATGGGAGTACTAGGAGCGGCCAGCAGCCTGGGGCCCAGCTGTCTGGGCCCCAAAGCCTGCGACAGACCGGATGCTACATTCTCTCGCCCTGGGTCGGAGCCTGTAGGGTCCTGCGGCTGCCAGGCCTCCAGGTCTGCAGAAGGCGTTGGGGAGCCATTGTGGACGTACCACCTATCTTGTGCCAGGTTCTGTTGGACATTTTCATGACCATCCTGCGCAGGAGGCGTTTTATAGAGGAGACCCAGGCTCGGAGAGCTGACGCCACGATCCATGAGCGGGCCACTCTGACTCACCAGGCTGCCCCCCCATCTCCTAACGGAGATAAGACATGACACAAACAACCTAACACAAACCAGAAATCGATAAGGGCCTTCAGGAAAGGCCAGATAACAGGCTGGGGCACTTACAGAGAGGGGCTCGGCCTTCCTGGGGAAGTCTGTGTGTGGATAATACAGGAGGAATTCCTCACAGGAGACGCAGGTCCTGGGGGCGCCCAGCAGCCATGCCCACGAGGGGCTCTGTTAGGGCCCTAAGCCTGGGCAGGCAGGGCTGACGACAGGAAACACGCCTCGCTGTGCAGCCGTGGCCAGTCAGTGCCTTCACTGGTAATCAGCACTTAATAAATACCTGCTGTATACTGGGCTGGGCACCAGGCTTGCTCGCTACCACATCTAATTCTGCTTTCGTAGCAGTCCTGTCACACAGAAAGAATTATTTTCATTTTAGAGACAGAGACACCGAGGCTTAGAGAGGGAAGGGCGCTTCCTCAAGACCATTCTGCTTAGGGCGGGTAGGGGGTGCCTGCCTGATCCCCACGTCCTAACGGAACAGAGGGGAGTCTCTGGGTACCTCTCTTTGATCTGGACCCACCCCTCTCCTCCTCCCCGAGGCTCCCAGGGAGCTTCCCCAGGCTCGCTGACCACTACCCCCGTGTGGCTCACAGGGACAGCTGGACAACAGCTGAAGTCGGCATCGTAGTTCCACTTACAGAAGAAGAAACTGAGGCTCAGAGCGTAGTCACAGGGCAGCTTCGTGCGAGATGGGATGGGGCAGGCATGTGTGTGGGTGAAACCAGGAGACCCATACCCTGGCATAGCTGAGAGCTGCTCCCCTCTCTAAGGCTGGAGAACAGGCCAGTGCCGCCCACCTCTGGCCTCCAGAGAGGTGCTTCCTGTCCATAGCTATGGACACCCTGTGGGGAATCTGGCGGACCTCTGCCCAGCAGAAGCTGAGGGAGCCTGGTTACTCAGCTGCCATGGAAACACAGAGGATGCTCCAACCACAGGAAACCAGCCGGCCTTGCTCACCGGCCCAGTGCAAAGGGCAGGCAGAGGGCACAATCTGGGGCTCCTCCCATGTACACGACCCCAAGGCCCCAGTCCTTGTGACACTGTTGGCCTAGGAGGCTGGGAGGTGGAGCCATTTGGCCCTGGGAGTTGGCAGCTGGCCTTAATAGCTAGGAGGGCCAAGAGAGAAAAACCCAGAGATGGTGAGGAGAATCCGAGGAGGAGGACAGACAGAGCTGGGAAGGAAAAGGGGGCTCAGAGTTAGGGAACATCTCCTGAGCCTGTGGGACACAGCTGCATCAAACTGGCACCTTCCTGGCACCATCCCCCCCACAAAAGATAAGCATGATTCCCAAGATTGCAGAGAAAAACTGACATCGGGGTGGGGGGTGATGGGCCCAGCCCAGGGTATGAGGTCAGGGGTGACAGAGGGACAGAAAAACAGTGGGAAGGGGACACAACAAAGCTGTCTAGGTGGAGGGGACAGTGGTAGACGGAAGGCTTCAAGGCCCCCAGGGCCCAGGCCCAGGGCTGGGGTGGCAGACATCCTCCCCCAGCCACAGGCCAGGGGCTCCTCTCTGTCCTTTTCCGCATCACAGGGAATGACAAGAGCACGGATCTATAGGTCCTGGGTTCAAGACTCATCCCTGATGCTCATTTGCTCTGTGACCTTGAGCAAATCACCTGCCTTCTCTGGGCCTTCTCTTTAAGACAGAGCACAAGCTCAGGGGCGCCTGGGGGCTTAGTCGGTTAAGCATTCGACTCAGGTTTTGGCTTAGGTCATTATCCCAGGGTCCTGGGATGGAGCCCTATGTCATTCCTCCATACTCCGAAGGGGATCTGCTGGAGAGCCTCTCTCTCTTTCTCTCCCCCTCCCTCTCTCTCTGCCCCTCCCCCAACTCATGCGTGCTCTCTCACTCTCTCAAACAAATAAATCAATCTTTAAAAAAATATATTAAAAAAAAATCAATCTTTAAAAAAAAAGATGGGGAGCCTGAGTGGCTCAGATGGTTGGGCATCTGCCTTTGGCTCAGGTCCTGGAATTAAGTCCCGTGTCCTGGGATTAAGTCCCATGTCGGGCTCCCAGCTCAGCGGGGAGTCTGCTTCCCCCCTCTCCTCTGCCTCTCCCCTTGCTTATGCTCTCTCTTGTCTCTCTTAAATGAATAAATAAAATCTTAAAAAAAAAAAAAAGAAGCACAAGTTCAAATGCTACTTCTAACTATATGTGTGATCTTGGGGAAATCACTTAACCTCTCTGACCCTCGATTTCCTCATCCATAAAAAGGGTCTATTAGTGGTACCTATATCTGACAAATTGAATGAAAATATGTAGGTTAAGCACTTAGCCCATATGAGGCCCTCAACATTAGCTGGTATTAACATGATTGTACCTTTTACTGGATTATCAGTGGGTCTCAACGGAGGCGATCTTGCATATATGTTGGAGCATTTTTGGTGGTTAGATGACTGGGGAGTCCTAGCATTTAATCCTGGGGGCCACAGTTGTTAAATTCCCACAGTGTGCATGACGGCGCTACAAAATAACACAAAACGCCTCTCTCAAATGCCAACAGCCCCTGCACCGGGTGCCTGCGGGGCTCCAACAGTGAAGCACCTGCCTAGAATAAGCAGGGAGCCTGCCTCTCCCTTTCCCTCTGCCCCTCCCCTCTGCTTGTGCGCTCTCTGTCTCAAATAAATAAATAAAATCTTAAAAAAAGAAACAAACAAACACAGGCTGCTAATCCCCAAAGACCATCCGAGTGTCCTGGATCTCCAGGTCCAACAGGAGGCAGTGCAGGGCGGTGGGTCTAAGTTACACAGTCCTGCTTTCAGTCCATCTCTGCCACCAACAAGCCATGAGAACCCGAACCTGGAGATACCATGTCACCTCTTTGGGCCTCGGTATCTTCATCTGTGAAAAGCGGACGCTGCCTGACCGGCACCTGATATGACTGGCCGGGGCTTGAACAGGGTGATGGCTACACAGCGTCTACCACAGGGCCCCTGGGAGATGGAGGCCATCGCCACTGCACAGTGAGTGACCAGGTGGGCCGGGTGGGGCAGATCGGCAAGTTACCAGAACAACCCTTCCACCCTGCCAGTCCCTGTAGGCTCCGGATCCCAGTGTCTTGCTGGTCAGAGCCTGAGGTGGGTCTGGTTTGGGACAACCGGGCACTGCCCTCCTTACAGGGCAGAGCCGGGGGGGGGGCAGTAGGAATAGCCCCGGCCTGCTGAGACCAAAGGGAAGAAGGGAAGCACGGGGAAGGACCCCGAGCCAAAGGGATGGCTGAGCTGTGAGCCAGGGCCTGTCAGTAGCTCTCTCGGCTCGCATGCCAGGGCTGGAAACGTGGTATTTATCAGGCAGCCAACTGTGCACCGTGACGGGGTAAAAGGCTTTGCATTTACCGCACTTCATCCCTGAACGACCCTGCAAAGTAGGAGGTTCTTCCCTCACTTGCACAGACAGTAGATGAGCTCATACAGTCTATAAGACTTGTACAGTTGCACAGTGTGGACACAAGGACACAATCACCATTCTTCCTCTCTGTCTTCTCCCTCCACCTCCCACTGTCCCCCCACCTCCACTCTCGCTCTAACTCCATCCAATGGCCCCCTACTGCTCCAAAAATAAAGATAAACTACAAGCACCCCAGAGCCCCTCCCATCCTGTCGAGCCTTATTTGAAAACGTCTGCAATCTCTCTACCCTAGGCCCCCCGGCCACTCTGCTTTTCCTTTAGTCCTTCCTGTTCCCTTAGGCCCCAGGGCCTTTGTACACACTGTTCCCTGTGCCTGGAACGTTCTTCCCCTCCCAGCCAGTGAATATCACTTCTCCTTCAGATCACAGTGAGTGATCTAAAGCCCCCTCTGACCTTTATAGGTCAAATCCTCCCCCTTACCTTTACCAGGTCAAATCCTCCAGCTACAAGCATAGCACCAGGACTTCCCAACATTAGTCACTGCCGCAACTTCATGCTTGTCTGAGTTTATCAGATAAAGAGGAACTCGCCCCATGCTCTCCTCCCATTAATTAACAGGTATCTATCAAGTGCCTACTATGTGCCAGACCCTGCCCACTGTACTGCGGGGGAAGTGGCAAACAAGCCAGATTAGGTCTCTACACTCGTGGAACTCACTTTCTAATGGCAGGAAAGGCACAGCAAAAGGCACTTGTGCAAAGGGGCGGAGGTGGAATGCAGTGTAGGCTGCCGCTGGGCAGGGGTGGGTACTGCAGTCTGTTCAGCTGAACCCAGGAACACAGGCCGGGGACAGCCAGAGATGTGGCTGGAGAAATACGCAAGGACCGGGCAAGGAAATAGGCCCGGAACACCCTAGAGTTCCTACAAAGGAGTCCGACTTGCTCCCAGGGTGATGGGGAGCAATGGAAGGGTTTGAAGCAGTACAGTGACGGGCTCGCTATGTGTTTCAGAGAGATGGCTGAGGCTGCAGTGAGGAGGAAAGGTAGGAGGGCAAGGCTGGAGGCAGGGAGGCCAGGTAGGAGGCTCTGACTTAGTCCAGGCAAAGGCGGCCGATAGAGGCCAGCAAGGATGAGGAGTAAGAGGAAGGGGGAGGGAGGCTGACTATCGATAGAACTAGGTCAAGGACGTGTCTGGGCGCCACCTCGAATTCCACTGAGGCCCCTGTGCTTGGCGGTGTCACTGACTGAGGCCAGCAAGGCAGGCAGGTTTGGGAGGCAGGAGGGGGCCTTCACCGGGGAAGGGCAGCACGGAAGCTGGAGGCCTGGCGGGCTCCGGGGCCAAGGAAAGAGGCAGTGGCCTTGGGGACCACTCCAACATGCAGCGGACAGGGAGGAAGGCATCACAGGTGGGCCGCAGCACAAACCCTACAGAATCCCTGCCCAGTGCTTCTCAAGACGGCCAAGGTCGTGAGAAACAATGAGAGTCTGGGGAACTGCCACAGATGAGAGGGAGCTAGGGCGACACAAGGACAAAATGTGACATGGTGCCCTACATGCTGCCCTCCCCGCCAAGGACTGCTGAAATCCAAGCAGCACGCAGGGCTCTGTGAACGGACACGGAGTGACTGGGGCCGCAGAGAGCTTCCTCCTCTCTCTCTCTGTCTGCCTCTCTGCCTACTTGTGATCTCTGTCAAATAAATAAAATCTTAAAAAAAAAAAAAGTTTCAGGATTCCTGGTCCCACGGATTCACTCGCCCAAGAAAAAGATAGGGGTACAAGGTGGTGGGCGTCGAGAAGGGGAGTTGGTAGCACCTGGGTGGCTCAGTTGGGTAAGCATCAGCCTTCAGCTCAGGTCATGATCCCAGGGTCCTGGGATTGAGCCCGCATTGGGCTCCCTGCTCAGCGAGGAGCCTGCTTCTCCCACTGCCTCTCTCTCTCTGTGTCCCTCATGAATAAATAAATAAAATCTTAAAAAAATAAATAAATAAAAGGGAAAGGGAGTCAATCTGCAGAGTGGATCTGCTCCCTGGTGGGAATCATCTGTATTTGCTGAAATCCCTGACAGAGGCTCTGAGGCTGGGGTCATTTCCAAATCCAGGGCTCCTCACTTTCCCAAAGGCTCCCAGAGAGAGAATCTGTACCCAGAGAGATCTCAGGACACAGATAAGAGCCTTCACCAAAGCCCCATGTTTTTTAATCCTAAAAATTCATGCCAGGGGATGCCTGGGTGGCTCAGTCAGTTAAGCGTCTGACTCTCGGCTCAGGTCTTGGTGTCAGGGTCCGAGTTCAGGCCCTGCTTTGGGTTCTGCACTAGGCATGGAGTCTACTTAAAAACAAAACAAAATAAAGTAAAATAAAATTAAAATTCATGCCAATTCTACATTCTATGCCAAGATAGTACCTTCTGATTTTGCTATAAGAGTACCCCACTATATTCCCCAGGGCAGTCTGTGTACTGGTATGAAAAGCCCAGATATGAAAATTAAGCATGGGGGCTCCTCTTGATCTCAGGGTCATGTGTGTAAGCCCCACATTTTGAGCAGAAGGTTACTTTAAAAAATAACAATAAAATAAACAGAAAGGAAGCCTGAAGCCTCAAGAGTGGATAAGCTACCAGGAGAGAAGGCGGAGGCAGGGGGACCAAAAGCTCTGTGGCCCTACAAGCAGGTAGACACTGTGCAGGGACCCACATTCATTCTTTTGACAAATATTTATGTGCCCCCCACGTGCCAGCGCTGTTCTAGGCAGACCCACAGGGAACAAGACAGTCCCAAATCCTTCTATGTCAATGGGAGGGGATGGAGGAAAATGAGTAAGTAAAACGGGGAGTCTGTAGAATGTGGTAAGTGCGACAGAAAAATCAAGTGGTGCGAGGATGGAGGTGGACAGAAAACGGGAAGGGAGGACATCTGTCACAGGGGTGGCTGGGAAGGTGACACCTAAGAAAGGAAATAAGGTTGCTTTGCAGATGGTTTCTCATTTATTTTTCACACCTCTGGGTGGTATTTCTTCGCCCTGTTTTATAGATGAGAAAACGAGCCTCAAAGAGGTAAAAACAGTTGAGTAAAAGTCACCTTGAAAAACATGGGCGCCCTGGGGGAGGGTATTAGACTGGAGGCAGGCCCCTCATTCCTGTCTGAGGAGGGTGGTTGGGGGCATCCCCGCCGCCCCTCCCTGGGCCCCGGCTCATTACTAACTGATCAAGCCCACCACTCACTCCCTTGCTGAAGCCGGATTTTCAATCCCTTCCAACTCCTCAGTAGGGGGTGCTGCCCCCCCCCCTTCAGGCACCTTCTTCACTTGATCAGCCTCAAGAGGTTAAGGGGTGAAATGGGCCAGCACACCATGGCCCCCTGCCAAGGTGCTGGGTGGGCAGAGGAAGGGGAAAGGGGACCAGCACTTGTCAAGTGGAGGGACCCTCCACCGGCTCAGCCCTGCACGGCTCTGTCTAGGGTGACCTGGACGGCTGAGGGGATGCGGTTTACTGAGTTAACCACGTCCAGCCGTCCCCACCAACAATCGCCCTGGGACCCCTCCATCCACAGCTAGGGCACTCCTCACAGCTGAGAAACAAGGTTGGAGGAGACTGAGGGGGGGTCTCCCCACCCCCGAACCCTTCCTCTCTCTTCCCACATAACGAGAAACATTTCAGGCTTGAAGAAATGACTCACATTTCCCCAGAGAGGCCGGGGCTGGGCTGAGTCAGGCTGGGGGAGCCGGATGGTCACTAATCAGCCTGCCTGCTCGGGCTGAGGAGGCTCTGGGCCCCAGGAAGGCAGGCGACAAACAGACACAGAGATGGCAGAGACAAATGGCTAGTGGCTCTCCGGACCCACCCTTGAGCGTGTCACTGGGTGTCGCCCAGTGTTGCTCACATGGAACTTGATGGAGAAGAAAATTCCTCTGGACTTTCCTGAACGAGCTTTATGGCTGACTCATGGCCACCTGTGGACAGCAAGCGAATTCACGAATCACCAAAGAAGGAAAAAGCGATTCCTATTAAGCAATCTCTTCAATGGATGGATCAGAGATCACCAGCATGAATGCTCACTTCCATCTTTGTTCTGGGTTTTGTTCTTTAAAGCAGCACATCCTACAAGAGCTGGGGGTTGGAACTGACGGCAAAGTGAAATTTTATATATTCAATGCTACTTCTCCATTAGCTGGCATTAGACACATAGAAATGTGTCCCCAGTGACAATACAAACCATCAGCTGGCCACAGGATGGCTTGGCCCCCATCCCGGGCCCCGCCTTATCTCAGCCCTGTGAGGCCCGCCCTCCTCCACTCATCCTCATCCTTCACTGGGCACGTGCTGACCACAAGTGTGCAAGACAGCAGTCTCTGCCCTCGAGGACTTCCCCTGCAGGGGAGAGAAGTAACAGTCAGAATGAAAGTAACGACATGAGGGCGCCTGGGAGGCTCAGTGGGTTAAAGCCTCTGCCTTTAGCTCAGGTCATGATCTCGGGGTTCTGGGATCGAGCCCCGCATCAGGCTCTCTGCTCTGCAGGGAGCCTGCTTCCCTTCCTCTCTCTGCCTGCCTCTCTGCCTACTTGCGATCTCTCAAATAAATAAATAAAATCTTTAAAAAAAAAAAAAAGAAAAGAAAGTAATGACATGAGTGTCTTGAGGACAGAACAGTGCCTGTTCTTTACGCTGCTCCACACGTGCTGCCAGCTGCCTGCTGTCCCCAAAAGGTGCCACCTGCTCCCCTCCAGGAGGACCCCTGCATGGGGCTCCAGGGCAACCTTCTGCCTGGCTGGCCACCTCTCGTCCCTGTCCCTGGCCCTTCTGAGCCCAAAGCACACCCCGCCTCCACCCTGATGTGGGACCCTTCATAGGAGCCAACAAGAAACTCTGATTCTGGAGTCAGCCAGAACACCGGCTCCGCCATCTCTAAGCAGTGTGGCCTCACCAGGCCTCAGCGTCCTCATCTGTTCAATGGGGACGCAACAGGACCCATCCCTTGAGAGTCGATTCCAACAAAATGAGTCAACACATGTGCTGTTCACCCCAGCGCCTGACTCAAAGTGGATGCTCACTAAACTGTGGTTCCAGGTCAGGGAACCCTGAGAACAGGTGTTAGAAAGAGTTATAAAGGGGTCCCAGTACTGGGAGCTCCTGGCTTCTCTGTGAGGCCGCTAGTGGCCCGTACACCAATCCACCTCATTTCCAAACCCGCTGCCCATTTCACGCCAGCGCCATGATTTCCAGAACTGAGCTCCCTACTGTGGGAAGAGTACCTTCTTAGACTTGTCCTAAACTTGCCTCACCCTGATGCACCAGGACCAGGGGGCTGAGCTGGTAGCACTGAATGTTTCCCCTGCCCCTTCTCAGCCCTCATCTTTCTTCCGTCTGATGTTCTGAGCCAACAACAGCGGCTTTCCAGGCTCAGCAGCCACACAGCACACTACTCCCTGAGCAAAAATACCCATGCGGGGGAGGGTCCCACCCAAGCCAAGGTGGGGGCCACAAAGCGGGGGGCCTGGGCTGGGTGGTGGGGGGAGGGGGTGTGGCAGGAGGAGGAGAGCACATCTCTTGAGTGCCCACTGAGTGGCAGGGTGAGAAAGAACGGGTTGCTGGGGGAGACACAGAACCCCAGGAGACTGTGGGGGCGGAGGGAGGGCTGGTCTCCAGGACAGCAGGGGAGCCAGTCCCCAGAGAGGGATCGGGCCCAGGTCCAAGGTCTGGGGCAATGCCCAGGGAGAAGAGTGAGTTGAGTGGGCTCTAGAACCTGGTAAGAAAAAAGGAGCCTGAACCCCAAAGAGATTCCAAATTCTAAGAAAAATGGGGGCTCAGATACAGAGGGGTTGAGTTTCATGACAGGGGACCCAGGGCTGTCTTGGATCCCAGGAGCCGACTGTTCAGGCCAGGGTGGGAGGCAGGGAGAGGCCTGTAGAGCTAGAAATTCCCTTCAGTGAACGTCTCCGTGGTCGTATTTGCCAGACAAGCTTAACTGGGGGAAGAAAACAGAAGCCTGCAAACGGCAGCTGACAGTTTCCACTTCAAGAGGTTTGGAGGAAGGGTTGTCACCTTGCTTCTGGGGAGATGGCACTGGGCAACGATGTAGACCCAGGCTTTCTCGTGGCTCCTTTCTCTCCACGGCAGGGCATCTCCTAAGAGCCCAGGGAAGGGCTGCTTGTGTGGAGTTGTTCCAACCACCACCCCCCAAGGCCTACTTCTGTGGACTCCTTCAAAGCCTGGGGAGGGCCTCAGTGCAGAGGTCACAGAGAAAGAATCTGGAGGTCAGAGTACAGCCCCTTCCCACCCCTAGCTGTTTCAAAGACAGAATGTGTGCACATGAAGCATCCCCCTCCCTAGAAGCCACCAGTCTTTGGGGGAGGGGGCCCAGACACCAGAAGGCCTGGAAGAATTCTGCAGGTGTGGCTGCGGGGAATCTGGGCCCCGAGTCAAGAGTTTCATGGGAGGCCTGGGATGTGAGTTTTGATACTGAGCTATGACCCAGACCCAGAGCAGCTCACACAACTTTGTACGCTCTGTTCTCACCTGTCAAAGCACTGGGCCAGGTCCCCAGCCCAGCCCAGTCAATCACCATCCGCTCTACCCCCTCAGTGTCTCTGCCTCTCCCTTGCCATTACCACCAGCCTGAGCTGAACCAGCCCCTCTCACCCACCGCTTTTAAGATTTTTTTTTTAAAGATTTTCTTTATTCATTTGACAGAGAGAAAGAGATCACAAGTAGGCAGAGAAGCAGGCAGGGAGAGGGGTGGAAGCAGGTTCCCCGCTGAGCAGAGAGCCCAAAGCAGGGCTCAATCCCGGGACAATGAGATCATGACCTGAGCTGAAGGCAGAGGCTTTAACCCACTGAGCCACCCAGGCGCCCCAAGATTTTCTTTTTATATTTTTAATATTTTAATATTTTTAATTTTTTTGTTTTTAATTTACTTGACAGAGATCACAAGTAGGCAGAGAGGCAGTCAGAGAGAGGGGGAGAAGCAGGCTCCCTGCTGAGCAGAAAGCCCGAGGTGGGGCTCGACCCCAGGACCCTGAGATCATGACCTGAGCTAAAGGCAGAAGCTTTAACCCACTGAGCCACCCAGGCACCCCAAGATTTTCTTTTAAATAATCTCTCCACCCAACGTGGGGCTCAAACTTACATCCCCAAAATCTAGAGTCACACATTCTACCGACCAAGCCAGGCTGGTGCCCCCGGTCCTGTTACTCTGAAGGTTTAGATAATACTTTAGACAGACTGGTTACCAGTGTCTTCATTAGGACTGACAGAAATGTCTTTCAGGACTCCTTGACTCCTTTTGCCTCAGTTTCTACCCAGCGATGTTCTGATGGCTGACGCAACAAAAGAAAATCCCATGACAATGCTGAGCCCAGAGCAGGTATGTAATAAACCAGGATTTCCAAAGTGTGAGCCGTGGCCCACCAGCATCAGAATCAGGGAGTCTATCGGAAATGTAGGTTCCTACACCCCCTCCAAACTTACTGAATCAGAAAGTCTGGGGCAAGGGCAGTGAAATTGGCATTTGCAGAATCTCTGATGATTTTCATGCACACTCAAGTCTGAGAAGCACGGCAACCAATGCAATCTTATTGCCGTTGCCACTAACCCATAGGTCCTGGGCACCCTGACTCTAAGCCCAGAGGTTATCTGGATGGGGTCAGGGCATCTGTCTCCAGAAAGGCACATGGTTCATCATAAACTGATATGCTTCCTAACAGCTTCAAAACATGAGCCCGGGAAAGACAGGGAAAGACAAATACCCTCTGATTTCACTCAAATGTGGAATTTAAGAAATAAAACAGAGGAACATAGGGGAAGGGAAGGAAAAATAAAATAAGATGGAGACAGAGAGGGAGGCAAACCGTAAGAGACTCTTGACCAGGGCGCCTGGGTGGCTCAGTGGGTTAAGCCTCTGCCTTTGGCTCAGGTCATGGTCCCAGATTCCTGCGATCGAGCCCCGCATCGAGCTCTCTGCTCGGCAGGGAGCCTGCTTCTTTCTCTCTCTCTGCCTGCCTCTCTGCCTATTTGTGATCTCTGTCTGTTAAATAAATAAAATCTTTAAAACAAAAAAAAAGACTCTTGACTCTAGGGAACAAAGGAAGGTGGCTGGGAGGTGGAGGGGAGTAACTGGGGGATGGGCATGAAGGAGGGCACGTGATGGAATGAGCCCTGGGTGTTCTATGCAACTGATTAATCACTAAATTCTACCCCTGATACTACACTATATGTGAACTAATTTGAATTTAGATAAAATCTTGAAAGAAAAACAAAAACAAAACACACAAAAAACATGAGCCTAGGCCTCGGGATTTGCCAAATCAAAGTATAAATTCTGGTTCTTGCACGCATTTGCTTAGCTGTGGGACCTCAGGTAAGTGGCCTGACCTCTCTGAGTCACCTTCCTCAATTTTAAAATCGTGATAAACAACCTCCACCGGCCAGGGTTGTTGGGATAATCTGAGGAAGTGCCTTATGCAAACTACATTTCAGGTGCTAGGTGGGAGAAGGGGGGAGGGTGAAAACCCCAACAGGAAGCGTCTCACTGTCTCCCCGTGCTGCCTCTGCTGCCACAAGGGCTCTGGAGGCGGAAGGTGTGTGTCATCCTCACACACCACAACTCCTGGCCACCTAGAGAAGGGGGAGACCCTCTCTGAGAGGCCGGCCAACCCCCCGGGGTCCTTGCTATCAGCCAGGTTTACGAGGAGCAGAAGTAAGGGTTACATGGTGAGAACACAGACTCTGAAGACAAGACTGTTCGGTTAAAATTCTGGCTCTGCCACTACTGGCTCCACCTGGCTGGCAAACTCCTACCCATCCTTCAAGACCCAACCAAATGGGGAGCCTGGGTGGTACAATCGGTGGAGTGTTCCGCCCTTGATTTCGGCTCAGGTCCTGATCTCAGGGTCATGAGATCGAGCCCCATGTCAGGTTCTGTGCTCAGTGCAGAATCTGCTTAAGATTCTCTCTTCCTCTCCCTCTGCCTCTCTCGCTCATGCTCTCTCTCTCTCAAATAAATAAATCTTTAAAAAAAAAGACCCAAACTTCAGTATCATCTCCTGGGGCCAACTTAGTCATCTGTTTCTCTGGGCCCTCAAAGGCTCCTGCCCACACACTCAAATACTATTCAGGAATTTACCTGTTGACTTGTCTATCTTTCCCACAGACCTGGGAGCTCCTGGAGGGCACCCTCACATCTGCCACAAAGAATGTACTCAGCTAAATGTTGATTCAGTCTGAATTCCAACTTTCTCAACCCTCTTGGTTCCCTTCCCTTCCCCCACTAAATGCCTCCCACTCTACTCCCTGTTCCTCTCCCGGATAGAGACCCTTTATTCTCTAGGAGTTTAACTTCCAGATGTCTCTCCCCTGAAGGCCTGAACCTGCTCATCCCAGAGCTGATGTGTAAGGAAGGCTGTACAGAAAGACCTAATATTCACTTCTCCACCTGTGCTGGCTACAAAGACTCCCACGGAAGGTGAAGTGCTCAGAGACTGTGAGCCTGCCTGGTCCTAAGGACTGTGGGGAAAAGTCAGTTCTAAATAATGATTTTTTTTTTTTTTTAGGATTTTATTTATTTATTTGACAGAGAGAGATTGCAAGTAGATTACAAGATCACAAGAGGCAGGCGGAGGCGGGGAAGAAAGCAGAGAGCAGGCTCCCCGCTCAGCAGAGAGCCTGATGCGGGGCTCGATCCCAGGACCCTGAGACCATGACCTGAGACAAAGGCAGAGGCTTAACCCACTGATCCACCCAGGCGCCCCAAAAGTCAGTTCTAGATGAAGCAATTCCAGTGTAGTCAGTAAGAACCTGGGCTCTGTGACCAAACTGCCTGGGGTTCAAATCTTCCTCTGCAATGACTGACTGAGCAATACATTGCCTCTCTGTGCCTCAGTTTCTCCCTGTAAAACAGGGTTAATAATAAGTACCTCGTAGGGTTGACGTGAGGACTAGGTGAATTTATAACATAAAACATTTAGCTCTATTCCTGACACACAGCAAATAACGCCACGAACACCGTTATCATCACGTAATAATAGCTAAGCCTGGGAAACACCGCTGGCAGGAAAAAATAAAAAGATTATTGAGAAAACCCTCTTGTGGGCAGAAGTGAATATATCCTCTCCCCCCAAGGAATCATCGGGTGTCAGTGGCCCCAGAAAGTCCTCGGAAGCAGCATGCCCAGCCCTGTGCTGATTACGCTCTAACCACAGCAGAGCCCCGTTTCCCGGGCTCACCATGGACTGTGGGCTGGCTCAGAACAGCTCTGTGTGCACGTTCTCCCAGCACAGGCTGACACAGAGCGGAGTGGCGGGAATGTCTTCCAAATAAACAAGCTCGCAATGTAACCTGAGTCTTTGACCGAGGCTCCAAGCACAGTCCTTCCGGGGAGGCCCCTTTCACTGGTAAGGTAAGTACCTATTGCCCAAAGCGTACATCCCTAGAGACCCCCCAAATCCCTCCCGATCCCACCAGGAGCTGGGAATACGGAGAGGAAAAGGCAGGGGCTCTGCCAGAACTCCCATCTAGAAAGAAAAATCAGCTCACAGACACTAGGCCCTCCCCATACGGCAGGCATGGATCCTACACTTTACAAGAATTACATTGCTTGTTTAAACAACCCTATGAGGGGTGGCTCAGCTGGTTAAGCAGCTGCCTTTGGCTCAGGTCATGATCCCAGGGTCCTGGGATCGAGTCCTGCTTCGGGTTCCTCGCTCAGTGGGGAGACTTCTTCTCTCTCTGCCTCTGCCTGCTGCTCCCCCCGCTTGTGCTCTCTCTCTCTCTCTGTCAAATAAATAAATAAAATCTTAAAAAAAAAAAAAAACAACTCTATGAGTTTTGGTACTATTATTGTCCCATTTTCCTCAGGCAGAGGCAAAGGTGAAGAATTAAGGACTCTGCGTGAGGTTGCTTGGGTAAATGGCAGAGCTGGGATTCAGACCTACACAGGCTGGTCCCGGAGCTCTAGCTCTGGATCCGTGCTCATGCAGGGAGGCGTGACAGGGTGGGAAGTCTCACCTAAAGTGACTTGTGCCCTGACAGAAGGCAGTCCGGGGTGGGAAGTGAAGGCGGCTGGGGCAATGCAAGACAGACAGGCGGAAGTTGGTCAAGAAATGTCTAAGAAGAGCTGTGGAAAGAGGAGCCAGTGTGCTGCTGTTATCAGTGACTCTCCACCTCTAGGAGTCGAGCCCTGAATGTGCACCCGACAGGCTCCAATCACATTAGCTCTCATTTTAGTGATCACCTAGGCAGGTGGTTGTTACCCCCACTTCACAGATAGGAAGCCAAAGCCTCAGAGAGGAAAATTTCCCTGCTAAAAGGTTCTTTACAGGACACCTAAGTGGTGGATCCTGGGTTCAAGTTCAAGTCAATACCACAGCCTCCGCTCTTAAGCCTCAGGCCACACTGGACAAACAGGAGTCAGTGAGTGTAGGGACCTGAGGCAGAAGGTGGGGAGTCAGGCAGCATTCCCTGCTAGGCCTGCCTTTACTGTCTCTCTGCCCCTTACTCGGGCTGGAGGCAGACACTATCGCTCCAGCCCACCTGAGCCACACGCGTGTGTGTGTGTGTGTGTGTGTGTGTGTGTGTTGGGGCTGGCAGTTAAGGACCTTGTTTAAGGGTCTCCCAACTATCTGGGGAAGTAAAATAAGCAAGCAGCCATGGGGCGGGCTGACGAAGGCAATTTCCTCACCTCCCCGGCTCCGGCACATTCACCAGAACCAGAAATCAGCACAAATGAAGGCTAGTCCCAGATATTCTTTCCAGCACGACACAAGGCTTAGAACGACAGAACCACAACAGTAATAATGTTGATGACGGCACCCGTTACCGAGGACCTACTGTGCACACCCTCCTATGAGCTTTACACAGCCTTACAAGAATCATTTCAACATAACACCATCATGAGAAAGATGGTACTATTATCCCATTCTGCAGGGGGGGAAACGGAGGCTCAGAGAGAGTCACTGGCCCAAGGTCATGTAGCTGCGACAAGAACCCAGGTCTGTTTGGCTCTGAAACCCACATCTTAACCAGAAAGAACACTCAATCAACGGGTCCAGGAGACCAGGGTCTAAGTCCCGCTTCTACTCTCACTGTGGCGTCAGGCAAATTTCCTTTCCTTTCAGAGGCTTTGTCTTCCCGTAACAGGTTGGTCTAGATGACATCTAAGACGTACTTCCACTTCAGCCTTCTGTGACTCTGAGAACTGCCATGACCTCTTGCCCTCTCCCCACCCACCACTCCGGGAAGCCCTGCAGGATGCCGGAGAGCCTCCCACTCCACGCCCGAAGAAAAACACGAAGTATTGCCTTCTTCTGGCTGCCTCGTGATCCCAACCAGCCAGGACACCCAGAACCACAAAGCCACAGGATTCCCTCGAGCCGGGCCATGGGAGCAGGAGCCCAGAGGGCAGAGGGGCCGGGCAACCCCTCGCAGCCACCACTTCCTCTGCCCTCACTTCTCCAGGGTGTGCGGAAGTAGGGGAAGCAGGCTTTGGCTCTGTGCCCTTCTGGCCCATTTCTCTGGGTCTCCGTGGCCTGGGGTGGTGGGAATGTGGTCACTTTGGGGGAATCCCGAGCTCACTCTGCAAGGTCAAGTTCAAGTGGAGGTTTTAGGACAAAAACCTTTGCTGGGCTCCAAAGGCAATTTTCGCCCACCATGCTCTGTGGCCGGAACCTCCTGTGGCATCTGGGATGTCCTGTCTCCCTCTCTCCCATCCTCTGAAGTGGCTGCTAACATCCCAGATCCTGGAGTGAGACAAGCCTCCCCCTCAGGACAGGTCAAAAGCACTAAGATCCCGCTCCCCCTTCACCTGCCACCAGCCTCCCTGCCTCGCTCCTGCCCCCTGCAGTTCATCCTCTGCACAGCAGCCAGAGCCTTGGCAAAACCTAAACCAGTCATCGCCCTGCTTGGAGCCCTGTAGCGGCTTCCCATCACTCTCAGACCAAAATGCAACTCCCCCAGCCCCTGTCCCCATGACTGACAAGGACCTGCAAGACCTGGCCCCTTTTCCTCTTGCTCCCTCTGTCCAGCCACAGCAGCCTTCTTGCTGCCCAAAACGTGCCAAACCCCACATCCCTCTCTCAGGCCCTTTGCATTTGCTGTTCCTCTGCTCAGAACTCTCCTGCCCCACATCTTTGCCCAGCTGCCCTCTCCTCATCCTTCAGGACTCGGCTCAATGTCACCTCCTTCCTTGCTGACCCATTTGAGTAGTTCCCTCTCTACCTCTCAGCTAACTCACCACTACATCACTTGGTTTTCTTTCCTTTCTCTGAAGTGATCCTTCTGGTTGGCTGGGTTGCCTGCACAGTCCCTCTCTTCCAGGGCATCTCCTCAAGGGCGGGGATTTTGCTGCTCCATCCATTTTGGTTCCTACAATGAGCTGGGACCTCATTTTGTCCTTACAACTCTGCAGGTGAGGATGCTGGAGTTCAGAGAGGTATACTGACTTGCCCAAGGTCACACAGCAAGGAAGTGGCAGGATTGAGACCCAGGTCTGCCTGATACCCAGGCCATTTCTGCCAGGCCTCCATGGAAGAGACTCCCACGGCCAGGGGTCCACTTCAGGGGGCTCTCGCCCAGAGAGGACCGACTCACAGTGAGGCTCTTAGCAAGGGTACCAAGAAGGAAGGGCCTGTCTTCTTCCTCAGTGCTCCCTCCTCAAAGATACAGGGCAGCTGGGGCTCACCAGTGGGGCAGGCACAACCCTAGAGGTGAAGAAGCACAACCTTCAATCCACCCAATGTTGTGCAGAAGGGGAAACTGAGGACCAGGGCAAAGGAGGGATTTACTTGAAGTCGCACAGACTGGTAAAGCCTCGTGGCCTGGGGTCTCCAGATCCAAGAACCCTTCCTTGCCCCGAGAAATGACAAGTGAGACCCAGAGCGCAGGTTCTAGGAAGAGTGCCAGTCCCAGAGCTGCCAGGCCCCAAGGGCAGGGGCAGGGCCGGCAGAGTGCATCTGAAGCCCTAAGACAAAGAAGTCTCAAATTTCTTCCTTCTTTCAGAAAAGATTCATCAGGAGTCTACTCGAGGCTAGACCTTGGGCCTGTCGGTAGGGGTGAGCAATTTTCCGAGCAATACTCGGAAAATGGACACCTCCCTGGAGAAACACCTGGTAGTTTCTCTGAGAGTGAAAGACACACAGACCCTCAGACCCAGCAGGCCCCCCTCCCCAGACCCACCTGTGAGAAATGTGTGCGTAGGCCCACCAAGAGACCCACGGGAATGTCACAGCTGCCCAGACAGGAATGTCGTCCATACGTGTGCATCTGCCCAGTGGGACACCTGCAATGGAGCACATTCTGGAACACACAACGACGTGGGCCAACGGAAAACTGTTCACTGTTGACTGAAGCTGAAGGGAACCAGACCCAAGAGGACATACTTTGAATTCATCCAGATAAAGTTCAAAACCAGGAGAAACCAGGGTGACAGAAAGCAGATCAGCAGCCACCTGTCGCAGACAGAGATGGAAGGGGGCTCCGGGAACTTTCTGGGGAAGTGGAAGTGTTCTACGTTTTGCTCTAGGTGGCGGTTATACAGGGCTATACATTTGTAAAAACAGCAGCACAAGACGTGTGCATCTTACCTAAGGAAATTACACGACTTAGAAGATGCCCCGTCTTGTCCCGAGGAAGCCCACAGCCCTGCCAAACAGGACGATCCAACAGGACGATCGTGAGAACAGCTGGTGTCGCTGGGGCCCCGCTGTGTGTCAGGGACAGAGCCGGCTTCTTCGGGAACAGCAGGTGACTAATGCTTGCAATCACCGTCCAGAAGAGGCCCCAATATCTCCACGTCAGAGGGAGGAAAACTAAGCTCAGAGAGGGGACAGCATCCAAAGGGACATGGCAGAAAGGGAGGGAGCAGTCCCCACCTCCCTGCCCTCCTTGCCCCACACTGCGAGGTCACTGGTCCCCACGCAGCCGCCGCCTCCCCAGGGCCTAAGGGAACAGTGAGCGTGGGCTGGATTTCTGTGAAAGAGCTGCTTAGGAAATGCCTTCTTCCTCCGCCTTCCGCCCCCTCCACCCCCTCACCGCCACAGATCTCTGAGGTCACTGCAGCCCTGGCCTTCCACCCAACCAGAAGGAGCCCCAGAGGCCAGGCAGCTGTGTGCTGGGGGGAGAGGGGTAGGGGTGGTGCTGACCAAGGGGCTTTCTCCGCTCCTGGGCTCCCCTGACCCAGCCCGTGGCCCCAGAGGGCCAGGAGGGCTTGAGGTTAGAGACCCCACCCTTGGCTCCAGCTCACACGTGACGTAACCCAGTGTCTGGACTCGGAGAATCATAAAATGTTTATTTGGAATAACAACCACCACCATTACCGCGGCTTACTGCGCCAAGAGCTGGAGTTTGATCCATGGCTCCTCACCAAGTCCCCCCAAAGTAGGCACAGTTGGGATCTCATTTTACACAGGAAGAAATGGAAGCTCAGGGGGCTTCAGTGACTTCCCATAGCCTCACAGTGAGAAAGCAGCAGCACGGGGATTCGAACCCAGATCTGCCCCGCTTCAGGCCCGTGTTACACACCACAGTGCTGTGTCTGTAACCCCGCATGTTATTGCTGAAAGTGCCCCTGAGTAGGTCTGTTCCAGCCCCACGGGGCTACAGATGGGAGAACGAAGGCCCTGGAAGCTCTTTCTCGGAGCCACACATAAAGTTCATGGTAGGGCTTGGCCGGGAAGCTACGTTTGTCCCCTTGGCCTGGCTTTCGGTGACCAGAGCCTCGGAGCGGGCCACATGCACCTGGATGGGCAGTGCGTGGGAGGCAGGGAGGCCTGGTTCCAGGCAGAGGTAAATATTGACATGATGGTGTTTACACTGTAACCCTACCCCTCCTGGCTGGGCCTCAAACCCGTCCTGTCCTCCTGTCCTCGCCAAGGAGGAAAAGGAGCTTATGGGGAGGAGAATGGGGGGAGGAGGCTTCTGGGCTGGGGCTGCTCCTCGTGCTCCCAGGGGCCAGTGGGCAGGAAGCCTGGGACATCTACAGGCAGGGGGTTGCTGCAGTCCTGGGCTGCGGCCCACAGGGCAACGCCAGGAGCCAGGGAGATGGTGTCGGAACTGGGAGTCGCAGGCCTGGGTTTCAGTCCTCGCTCTGCCACGGATTGTTGGTGGGACCCAAAAACAGTCGGTGACCGGGGAGGAAAGGGCTGGGGTAACTGTCAGGGGCTGTGCAAAGGTGAAAAATAACATTTCAGCCTGGTCAACGTCCGGCCCCAGTCACCTTCCAATGCCTCTGGCCGCTGCCCGGCAGTCCTGTCCCTGTCCCCAGGGGGGCTTTCCTGGGATAGCAGAGTTTCTGCTCAAGTGGGTGGCAGCTTGGGACTAAAGCCAGGATCCCGAGGAATCAGGAGTTCACTGCCTGGTTCTAGTCCCTAGTTCCCAAAGTGATCTGTGAGTGTCAGCTTCCACAGCTCTGTGCTGGGGATAAACCTACTTCCTGGGGTTCCCATGAAGGTCAGAGAGATTTGCTTTTAAGTCCCAGGCACATGGTAGGTTGTCGTTTTGCCCCTCAGTTTTCCCACCTATGAAATGGGGAAGGTGAATCAGATGTTCAGAACACAAGCACGCTATGGTTTTAAGCTCTAGTAGCCAAGGCCTCACTGTCTCCAAGCCCTGAAGTTAGATCCTCCCTTAGCTAATTTCCCGAATGTTCTCCAGAAACTTGTTCCTCTGTTTACATCTCCCCCAAGGATCCCCCACCACCACCAAGGGCTCTGTGGGGAGGAGGGAGCTGTTCCAAGGCTTGTCAGTGAGCTAAGACAGGCCTGTGGATCTTTCTGCCACCTCTGCTCTTGGGGACCCCTGGGGAAGGGGAGAACTCCGAGGCCCTAGACCCAAAGTGCCACTCACTGATTGTGTGGTTTACTTAGCGTTGGTTGTTCATTAAACTCCCCCCCCCCACAGATTATAATTCCTTAAGGACAGGAGAGTATCTTCATATTTTTATTTCTCTAAAACTTGGCTCCTAGGAAACATACCATTTCACTAACTTGCCATAGGAAGCACAAATGCCATCTCTTCTGGGAAGCCTTCCCTGATACATACTCATGGCAAGGATGACTCTAGAGCTGTATCCCCAGGTTGGCACCATCATATTTTACCCGGTTTTAGAGCCATGTGGGAATTTCATTCTTCTCATTAGATTGAAGTTCCTTGAGGCCAGGAGCCCCACTATTGTTTGTATGAAAATATGTGGAGGACGGTCAGTGTCCACAGGGAATGGGCTTTGTGCAACCTCCAGGGCCACTGCCTCCCCTCTCTTCACTGCCCATGCTGGGCAGCATGATGGGGCTGTTGGGTGGGGTAGAAGGGGCAGTAACTAGTGTCTAGACCACCATCATCTCTCCTAGGACCACTCCACCTGCTTCCTAACTGGTTTTCTGGCTCCTGGCCTCACCCCTGTTGACTATCGCAAAACACAACTCTGACCACATCACTTCCTGCCTCTGAACTCCAGAGTGGCTCCCCAATATCCTTAGGATAGAGGCCCCAGATCTTTAACAAGCCCCTCCCTGCATGCACCTGCTCGGGGCCGCCTCCCACACATCATCTTCTCAGCCTCCAGACCCAGTGACTGCTGAAGGCTCCGTGTCTGGTCCCATCTCTCACTTACGGCTCCCTCCACCTGGAACCCAGTCACCCTTCAGACCACGCATTCTTGAGACCACAGCTTTTATGCCATGTCCTCGGGGAGCCTCATCTGATCCCCAAGTGAGGTTCTCCTCTCTGCTCCCCAGCACCCCACACGTCTCCTTGG
This sequence comes from Lontra canadensis, assembly GCF_010015895.1. Taxonomy (NCBI): domain Eukaryota; kingdom Metazoa; phylum Chordata; class Mammalia; order Carnivora; family Mustelidae; genus Lontra; species Lontra canadensis. Next base: position 15,119,043 of record NW_022631019.1, read on the forward strand.
TGACTACAGTTGCCCTTTTCATTTCCTGCTCCTTATCTGCCTGTCCGCCTGACTGTGGAAGAGAGATCTGTCCCTCTCCTTCAGGCTGATGGCCGCCCCGACGCCTGGTCCCATGCCAGGTAGACTTGTTTGCTGAATGAACGAGTGAACGCAGCACTGTGACTATGGCCGGGGTGCTTACCTAGCTGACAAAAAAGAAAAAAAAATGGAGTGGGAACACAAAAAGTCATAAACCTTTGCCGATGGCTCCTCCCTCACAGTAGACATCAAAGTGTGGACTTTAGCCAAGCGGGTTATGTCGTGGCCAATGCCTGAAACTTTCTGCTGAACCCACCTGTGGACAGTCCTCTGACTACTAAATCTTGTTGCTCCCCGCAGGGTCTGGTCTCTCCCATCCTGCCTAAGAAACCATCTACCTTGTTGTTAACAAAGATTAACAACATGCCTGTTTTCCACAAATCTCAGCATTGTCAGGAAAGCTGAGTGATCCAGGTACCAGCATAGATGCTAACCCGCAGAGGGAAGGGTACTGCGGGGCTCTGGGAAGCCGGGAACGGACCTCCGAGGGGACAGGTGCAGGGGGCATGTGGCTGGCCTCCCATCTTCAAAGAGTAACACCTTCTCAAGTTCTTAAGCTTTTCTACACTGGATCCTAGGTTGTATCCTTATGATACCCTGCCAGGGAAGCAAATCTGGCCCGCTTGGTAGGAAAAGAGGTGCAGAGAGGGGGAAAGAGTTGACCCAAGGTCACACAGCAAGCTGATGGTACATCAGTGTTCAAACCTAGGCAGTGGCCCCTGTCCTCAACTCAGCCACTTACTTGACTCCCAAGCCTTGGCCGTGGTTTTAAGCTCAGCCCCTAGGTTGGAGTGTGGAGGAACATTCTCAAGACGCCACAACAGCAGAGACGGAACACTGGGTTGGGCCTCCTTTCCCCCAACCTGTCTTCCTGGTAACCCTCTAAACATACTGGAGGCTTGGGCCTGCTCTGACCTTCTCTTGCTGTGTGACCCTGGGCAATCTCCTTCACCTCTCTGTGCCTGTTGTTGGGTGGTATGAGGACAACTGAAGACAGGAGATACAAAAAGCCTTCTCAGAACCCTCATCCCAAGCCTGCACTGGGGGGTCCACTTGAGGCCTTTAAGAACTGCACTGACTCCCCACCGAGGGGTTAAGAGACCTGGATGGGGGCTGGGGACCATAGGGGACATTCAGTCAGGACATGAGAAAATAGCCCACCTCCTCTCCAAAGGAACCCTGTTCGGAGCCTGGGGGCCAGGGGAAACTTGGCCACGCTGGAAGGGAGCGAACACGGGATTTGTTTAAAACCCACCAAGCAGGAGATCCGAGGAATGAACTCTTTAGCAACCCGGAATCACCCCCACCTCAGGAATAAGCACAGGGACTAGTGTTTAGGGGAAACCAAAATGACAGGGGCCAAGGAAGCCTGATGTCACCCTCCACCCCACCCACCCACCTCCACACACGGGGGGGTCAACAATCCCCAGTGGGGCTCCAACACCTCAGCCTAAGCGTTCGGCCATCTGGCCCCAGGCATGTCCCTTGCCTACTCTCTCTCCTGTTTTCTGGCTCTCTCATACCCACATGCCAGGCAAGCCCCATTTCTGGCCTTTCCAAGTGCATTCCTTGTTGCATTCATGCCCCTGGTCCTCTGTTCACAGAGGTTCCCCTGCCTGGAAGTTCTTTCCAATTCAGATGTCACCCGCTCAGTGACACTTTCTCTCATCTCTCCAGTCAGGAGGAACTCCTCGCCTGGTATGATACCTCTGACTCTCCCAGAGATATGCCATCTGGCCTGAGGATCCTTATAGACATTTATGAACTGGCAGAAGCTCCGCGAATGCTGTGTTGATGACAGTTTTCCCTCCTTAGCATAGGACATATAATAAGTGTTCAATAAATCTTCGTTGACTGATGAACAAAGGAATGGTTCTCTAAGTGTCACTGTCCCCTTCTTCTCCCCTCACGATAACCTGTAATCCTTCTTCCCAACTAGCAAACAGGTAAGATGTCACACAGAGCATCCCAACTCAAGCTTAAGATTGTAGGGAAAGGAAATAAAGCTGTGTCGGAGTGAGCACTCTCACCGGGTTATCTCACCAAACCCCACATCACCCCTGCAAGCCAAGACCTTTCTCTTCTCACAGATGAGGAAACTGATGGTCAGAGGTGAGGGTTCGACTTGATCCAAGTCCCCACGGGGACATGGGAGAGCCAGGCTTCGAACCTGAATCTCTCTGATGCTAAAGTGTGGAAGGTTTCTCAGGTTATAAGCCTCTGAAAAGTATCTCCAAGGCAAGGTGCCCTCTCTTTTTTGGTAGTTTCTAAGGAGAAAAAAGTTGTCTTTCTGAGTAACTTAGATCAGGGTGGCTTTGAAGGCAGAGTGAAGGATATGACTTCTATGTCTCAGCCCCTTTTACTGCTCCTGTGAAGAGACCTTAAATCAAGGGCCAGGCCACAGGGTGTGAACTCCCTGCCACCGGAAGTGTCCAAGTAAAGCATTCCAGGGGAGAGATTCTTGACCAAGGAGGCAGGTTGGCTCCAGTTGTATCTCTAAGACACAATTTCATTATTACTGACTCTGGGCAGGCAAATGGCAGAGGAGGAGGCAGAAATTGGTGGGGAGAGGAGAGAGGAGGAAAAGTGATGTTGGGAGGGGATGCCCGCTCTGGGTAGAGCAGAGTTCAGTCCTGGGACACCCGTGGGGAACTCTTCATGCCTACAGGGGTCCCATCTTGTCCCGGCCTGGTCCCCTTCAAGCTTGACAGCATCATTACAGAGAAATGGAGGTGGCAATCTCCCTGAGACTGGCAGCCATCATCACTGGCACATGCCGTCCTCAGGCCCTCCCTGGTGACCTGTACTCACTTCACCGGGCACAGAACAGGACTAAGAGAGAGAATCAGAAGGGCCTGTCCAGGGGAAAGCAAAGAGAAGTAGGTGGCTTCCACCCCCATGATGCAGAAGTGATCATCAGGCCCTAGAGAGATTACTGAGAGGTCCAAGCTTTCCTTCCAGAGACAACACCCCACCCTAAAACAGCCCCCAACAAACCCAGCCTCAACCAAAAGGGTTTCTTTCCTGGGGTTCCAGAAACCCCCATGAAATCCCCCTGCAAGTCCCTTCTCCCTGGTGTCGCCTGCCAGCCCCCTCAGCAACCCCCTCCTCTGAGGACCCATTATTGGGAGATGCTGGGGAGAGCGGATCACCGAAAGCAGGGTCCCCAAGCACTCCCTGGTCTCTGACAGCCGCCAACCTAGCTGCCTCCACCCGCTCGGGCCATAGGGGGACCGGCAGCCCCGAGAGCTTCGACCCCCTACCTAGCCCTCCGAAATGCGCTGGGCTCGGCCACCCACGACGCCCCAAACCCAGTCTCAGCCCCAGACCGACCTCGGCGTCCCGGGACATTTAGGTCTAACTGGACCCAGCCGCTCCGCGATTGTGCCCGACCTCCGTATCGGACCCAGCCCGGATGCCCGGGGTCTCCACTCCCTGCTAGGACTTCCGGACGCCCCAGACGAGAACTGCACCAACTGTCCCCGAACCGAATCGGCCAGCCTGAGCCCTCCAAACCTGGCCGGGGCCAGCTGCCCAGACCCAAGCTGAGCGCGGCCGCCCCCGACGGAAGCTCGGCGGTGCTGCCCGGCCAGTGGAGTCTGGCCCGCGCGCCCCCCGGCTCCCCCGCCTTCAGAGCCAGAGCCGCAGCCCGCGCCCAGCCCCCCGCGAACCCGGCCGAGTTCCCCCGCCGCTTGGCCGCCGGGGCAGTCGAGGCGGGGCCGGGCGCGGCACTCACCATTGCTCGCGCGCTCCGCTCCGCTCCCGCACCGCTCCGCTCCCCCGGCTCGGCCCCCGCTCTCGGCTCCCCGCCGCACTCCTCCGACCGCGCGGCTGCTCACTCCGGCCGCGCGCTCGGCTCCCCGCGGGCGAGCGCGGCTCCGGCGCCTGGCCCGGGGGAGGCGGGCCCGCCGAAGGCCAATGGCGGGACGCGGGGGCTGGGCCGCGTAGCCAATCACGCCCCGAGCCCGGCCTCGGCCCCGTCCCTTAGCCTCCTTAACCCTCGGCGCGCCGGGCAGGGAGAACGGGTGCGTGGGGACCCCGAGGCCTGCGCGGGCGGGGCCTCGGGCTGAGGGGTGCGGGGTCGGGACCTGGCCGAGCCCCGCTTCGGGGGCAGGCGGAGCCCGGGGAGCGGCTCGGCTGCTTCTGGTGCGCGGCGCCGGGAGCCTCGGCGACCTTTGTCTTTTGCCTGGCGCCTGCTCCGGAGTGTGACCCAGGGCGCTGCAGCTGCCCGTGTGTTTATGTGGGGTGTGTGCGTGTGTGCGTGTGTGCGTGTGTGTGTGTGTGTGTGTGTATGTGCGCGCGCGCGCGGAGGGGCGCGCGCGGGAGGGGAGGAGGACAGAGAAAAAGCGGGGGAGGCATGGATCCCGCGTGCCTGTGTGTTTATTTGTTACGGAAAGGCAGAGACTGACTATATTTGGGTTTTGTTACTTGGAGCTTCCGTGTGTGCTTCCGTGCGTTCCGTGTATATGTGTGTGTCTATGTCTGTGTAAAAGAGAGGGGCAAGAGGAGGCGGTGGGAGGGAAGCATAGAGATGTACCATGGCTCTCCATGCCTGTGCGTTTTGTGTGTTCTGAGTAAAACTGTCTCTACTGTGTGTTGTGTTAAGAGGGCGAAGGAGGAAGAGGGCGCAAGGGTGTGTGTCTGTATTTGTATGTGTGTGACCTGTGCATTATGGGCCTGTTGTACATGCGTGGCCATGTGGTAGAAAGAGACTTTGCTTCCCTGTTACAGACACCAGATTCCTGTGGTGTTGTGATGTTGTGGGTGCTTGTGTTCTTGTACACACACAAGGGAGCATGGCTGTGATTTGGTACACTGTGGATGCAGCCCAGTTTGTGAGAAAGAGAGATGAAAACCTTGTGTGTATTGTGGAAGTGTTTTATTTGTGTGACTTTGGGATCACTTATATTTGTACTGTGTCCAGAGGTATGATGGGTGTATTTTCAGGAGAGACAAAGCCCTCCGGGAGGAGATGGGTGGGGTTTGGGCTTTGAAGGAGGTATAAGCGTCCATAGGGCAAGAAGGAATGAGGTGGGGAACCTTGCCTATCAGCCGTGGAATTGGGGGCAAGGGAGTTGAGTTGGTGGGGGACAGGTGTGGATTCTGGAAGAGAGGACACCTGCTGCCAGGAGGGGGAGTAGGAACCGCTGACAGCAGCCCCTGCTCAGAAGCTGGCTGGCGTGACTCTGGGCACAGAGTGCCAAGTTCCAAAGGGGACCGACAGTTCCTGGGCAGTGTATGTGGCAACCTGCAGGTGGCTGGGGGCTCTGTGGAAATAGATCTCCCCCCTTCCATTCAGCAGCACTCTGAATTCCTTAATGGGGAGGGAAGGACATATGGAGGAGAGTCACTTGTCAAAATTCACAAATTCATTGAGTGCAGCAGACAGGAAGCAGGGTAGAGCTGGGAGGGTTGGGCCTTATCCTAAAGGTGACAAGACCTTCTCTGTCCCAGACACTTTCTCCATTCTGAAGGTTGGGTAACACACCATCAGCTGCTCAGGCCTAGGCCAGTTTCAGATTCCTGGCCAAGTGTCTTCCTGGGAATTGTAGCCTGATGCCTGGTAGGACATTCTGAGATCCAGGGAGACACAAAAATGGAACCCATTCATCCCGCCTCCCCTTGACAGCAGCGTGATCGTGGTGGATTCCCTTCTCTTCTCTGAGCCTCAGTTTTCTCCTCTGTAAAATGCGATTCGTAATTCCTGTTCCCTCCCTGTACTGCTGTGAAGGCTTTACAAGTTAATGTACATGCAGGTCCCTTGTAAGTTACAAACCACTGGAGAATATTAAGCATTTTTCCACCTATATAAAGGTCAGCAATAAGCAAGTGAATCTGTGCTGTCAGGAGGTCAGACTAGTGTTACCTTTGGGGAGGGAGTAACTGGCAAGGGGAAAGCAGGGGCTCTTCTGGGTGCTGGAAAGGTGGTTTCAGAACCGAGGGGCTGGGGAGGGGGATGTGCTCGGTTTGTGAAACTTCCTGAGGGTCTGTGAATTCTTCGTACAGGCATACCTCAGAGACATTGCAGATTTGGTTCCAAACCACCACAATGAAACGAAAACCATAATAAGGCAAGTCAAGTAAATCTGCTGGTTTCCTAGTACATAGAAAAATTATGTTTACATTATACTATACTATACACTATACTACAGTCTATTAAGTGTCCAATAGCATTACATCTACAAAAAAAAAGTTATGTACTTTAATTAAAAGATACCTTTGGGGTAGACGCCTCAGTGGTTCTGTTGGTTAGGCTACCGATTTCGGGTCAGGTCCTGACTTCAGGTCATGAGATCGAACCCCATGTCAAGCCCACATCGGGCTCCATGCTCGGCACAGAGTCTGCTTGTCCCTCTCCTTCTGCTCCTCCCCCAGTTTGCACTCACTCTCTATCTCTCAAATAAATAAATCTTTTTTTTTTAAGTAAATTTTTTAAAAAAGATACTTTTGGGGTGCCTGGGTGATTCAGTTAGGCCTCTGACTCTTGATCTGAGCTCAGATGTTGATCTTGGGGTGATGAGTTCAAGCCCTGGATGTTGATCTCAGCGTGGTGAGTTCAAGCCCTGCGTTGGGCTCCACACTGGGCATGGAGCCAACTTAAAAAAAAAAAAAGACACTTTATTACTTTATTGCTGGAAAATGCTAACCATTACCAGAGATTTCAGCAAGTCATCATCTTTTGCTGGTGGAGGATCTTGCCTTAACGTTGATGGCTGCCCACTGATCAGGGTGGTGGGTGCTGAAGGCTGGGGTGGCTGGGGTGATTTCCTAAAACAAGACAATGGTGAAGTTTGCTGCATTGATTGGCTCTTCCTTTCGTGAACGATTTCTCTGAAGCACGCGATGCTGTTTGATAGCAAGTTACCCACCGTGGAACTTCTTCCAGAACTGGAGTCATTCCTCTCAAACCTGCCACTGCTTTGTCAACCATGTAATATTTCTGTACTCTTCTAAATCTTTTGTTGTCTTTTCAACAATCTTCCCAGCACCTTCACCAGGAATAGATTCCGTCTCAAGAAACCACTTTCTTGGGGCGCCGGGGTGGCTCAGTGGGTTAAGCCTCTGCCTTCAGCTCAGGTCATGATCTCAGGATCCTGGGATCGAGCCCCACATCGGGCTCTCTGCTCAGCAAGAAGCCTGCTTCCCCCTTCTCTCTCTGCCTGCCTCTCTGCCTGCTTGTGATCTCTGTCTGTCAAATAAATAAATAAAATCTTAAAAAAAAAAAAAAACACTTTCTTGGCTCATCGGTAAGCAGCAACGCCTCATCTGCAGGAGTTTTCTCATGAGCTCGCAGCCATACGGTCCCATCTGCAGGCACCACTTCCTGTTCTAGCTCTCCTGCCGTTCCCACCACATCTGCAGCTACATGCTCCGATCAAGTCCTGGACCCCTCACGGGCATCTGTGAGAGTGGGAATCAGCTTCTTCCAAACTCCTGTGAATGTGGACATCTTGACCTCTTCCCGTGAATCACGAATATTCTTTTTTTTTTTTTAACTTTTATTTATTTATTTATTTATTTATTTATTTTAGTTTGACAGAGAGAGTTCACAAATAGACAGGCAGGCAGAGAGAGAAGGGGGAAGCAGGCTCCCTGCCAAGCAGAGAGCTCGATGCGGGACTCGATCTCAGGACTCTGGGATTATGACCTGAGCTGAAGGCAGAGGCTTTAACCCACTGAGCCACCCAGATGCCCCTCCCCTTGCACTTTCATGCTATGGAGACAGCTTCTTTCCTTAAACCTCACGGATCAACCTCTGCTTGCATCAGGCTTTTCTTCCACAGCTTCCCCCCCACCCTCACCCTTCACAGAACTGAGAGTTGGGGCCTTGCTCTGGATGAGGCTTTGGCTTAAGGGAATGTTGTTGATCTTCTATCCAGGCCACTCACCCTTTCTCCTTATCAGAAATAAAGCTGTTTCACTTTCTCATCATTCATGTGTTCCCTGAAGGAGCACTTTTAAGTTCCTTCAAAAATTTTTCTTGGGGGGGCGCCTGGGTGGCTCAGTGGGTTAAAGCCTCTGCCTTCGGCTCAGGTCATGATCCCAGGGTCCTGGGATCATCCCGCATCAGGCTCTCTGCTCAGCAGGGAGCCTGGTTTCCCCTTCCCCTCTGCCTGCCTCTCTGCCTACTTGTGATCTCTATCTGATGAATAAAAATTAAAAAAAAAAAAAATCTTAAAAAAAATTTTTTTTTCCTTGGGCATTCACAATGTGGCGACCATGTGCAGGAAGCCTAGCTTTCAGCCCATTTCAGCTTTCAACCTGCCTTCCTCACTGAGCCCCATCATGTCTAGCTTTTTATTTAAAGTAAGAGACATGTGACTCTTCCTTTCACTCAAACACTTGGCCTAATTTCAATATTGTTGTGTCTCAGGGAATAGGGAGGCCCATGGAGAGGGAGGGGGACCAGGGCAATTGTTGGTCAGTGGAGCAGCGAGAACACACCCAATGTTTACTGATAAATGCTGCTGTCTTATAAAGTTTGCTATCTTATATCACACAGTTCATGGTACCCCAAAACAATTACAATAAACATCAAAGATCATTGATCGCAGTTCACTATAACAGATGTAATAATGAAAACGTTTGGAGCACCTGGCTAGCTCAGTCAGAAGAGCATGCGACTCTTGATCTTGGGGTCCCGAGTTTGAGCCCATATAGGATGTAGAGATTACTTAAATAAATAAAACTTTAGAAAAAATAGGGGCACCTGGGTGGCTCAGTGGGTTAAGCCTCTGCCTTCAGCTCAGGTAGTGATCTCAGGGTCCTGGGATCGAGTCCTGCATTGGGCTCTCTGCTCAGCAGGGAGCCTGCTTCCTCCTCTCTCTCTCTGCCTGCCTCTCTGTCTACTTGTGATTTCTCTCTCTCTCTCTGTCAAATAAATAAATAAATAAGTTCTTTAAAAAAAAAAAAACACTTTAAAAAAATATAGGGGAAGGGGCGCCTGGGTGGCTCAGTCGGTGAAGCATCTGCCTTTGGCTCAGGTCATGATCCCAGGGTCCAGGGACTGAGCCCTGTGTCGGGCTCCCTGCTCAGATGGGAGCCTGCTTCTCCCTCTCCCTTTGCCCCTCCCCCTGGCTTGTGCTCGCTCATGCTCTCTTGCTCTTTCTCTCTCAAATGAATAAATAATTTCTCAAACAATAAAAATAAAAAAATACAGAGGCATTTGGGTGGCTCAGTCGGTTGAACATCCAACTCAGTATTGGCTCAGGTGTTGATCTCAGGGTCATGAGTTTAGACCCTGAGTTAAAAATTAATTAGCTAGGGGCGCCCAGGTGGCTCAATGGGTTAAGCCTCTGCCTTCAGCTCAGGTCATGATCTCAGGGTCCTGGGATCGAGCCCCGCATTGGGCTCTCTGCTCAGCAGGGAGCCTGCTTCTCTTCCTCTCTCTCTGCCTGTGTCTCTGCCTACTTGTGATCTCTGTCAAATAAATAAATAAATAAAATCTTTAAAAAAATTAATTAGCTAATTAATGAATGAAAAAGTTTGAAATCTTGCAAGAATTACCAAAATGGGACACAGAGGCACAAAGTAAACAAATACTGTTGGAAAAATGGCGCTGTAGACTTGCTCGACACAGGATTGCCACAAACCTTCCATCTGTTAAAAAACAAAACAAAACAAACAAAAACGCAGTATCTTCAAAGCACAATAAATGGAGGTATGCCTGTATGTTATATTGTGACAACATGTTCCAAAAACAAAACAGAAAGGTTGTGTGTCCTGACCACATTTTCTCCAGTCATGCAATGGGCATTCTGAAAGGCTCTATCAGTGAGTCAGGAACTGGGTTAAGCTGTGGGAAGACAGCAGTGAACAAGATGGGATCCCAGCAGATTCACTCCCCAGGCTGGCAGCCGCGGAACCAGGACCAGAAACGGAGCTGCCCGATGCTGTGGCCAAGTCCTTTCCATTCCACCGAGAGAGGCAGTCTCTGGTCTTAGGCTGCTGCCAGGGGAGAACAAGGAGAAAGGTTTGTGAGAGCTCTGACCCTAACCCCCAACTCCTTAGGGATCCCCAGAGCTCACCTCCTCTAAACAGCCTTCTTGGAACAATTCTACGGAGTAGATGCTATGATTCCCACTCCACCCCACGTTGCAAATGAGAAAAATGAATGTTCAGAGAGGGAAAGTGACTTCCCCAAGAAGGCACAGCTAGTCTGAGAGGATTTGTTTCTTTGCCAACATTGTGCTGCTTCTTTGGCATTTGTGGGCAGAGAAATGGGTGTTTGCATGCAGGAGAGCATGTTTCCCTTGTTAGATTCCTATAGATTGAGAGGTGAGAGGTGTTTCCTCCAAATATTCAGGTGTCTGGACACTGTGATGGCTTAGCCAGAGCCTCAGGAATCAAAACCCTGGCAGAAAACCCAGCTTAAACTAGAATACAGAGGTAGAGCTAGCTTCAGGCATAGATGCACTGAGGAACTCAGATGACATAGCCAGGATTCAGTGTCACCACCCATCTCTTAAGACTCTTTTCCTATCTGCCTGCTTCATTCTCTTTCTTCATTATCACAAGATGGCTGCCAGCAGCACCAGGCATGCATCCTAGTCCCTCAGCAACTCCAACAGAAATAAGGACTCTAGGGGCGTCCGGATGGCTCAGTCGGTTAAACTTCTGCCTTTCGGCTCAGGCTCAGGTCATGATTCCAGGTTCCAGGGATTGAGTCATGATTCCAGGTTCCCACATTGGGCCCCTGCTCACTGGGAAGTCCGCTTCTCCCTCTCCCTCTACCCTTTCCCCCTGCTCTTGATCTCTCTGTCCCTCTCTCTCTCTCAAATAAATAAATAAATAAATAATCTTTGAAAAAGAAAGAAAGGGGGCACCTGGGTGGCTCAGTGGGTTAAAGCCTCTGCCTTTGGCTCAGGTCATGATCCCAGGGTCCTGGGATCGAGCCCCGCATTGGGCTCTCTGCTCAGCAAGAGCCTGCTTCCTCCTCTCTCTCTGCCTGCCTCTCTGCCTACTTGTGATCTCTGTCTGTCAAATAAATAAATAAATCTTAAAAAAAAAAAGAATAAAAGAATAAAAGACTAGATGTTCAGTAATGTCTAGTATATGGTTGATGCCTGAAGAATCCTCAGGGGTTGACTGATTCCGTGTGTGTGTGTTTTCATTGATATCAGGGACCAAGTCAAATAGGGTCTGGACAAAATGAATAGACCACAGGCATGCAAACAGAATGAGACTCGTTATAAGGGCTTTTAAATTTTTACTTTTTTTCTTCTTCCATAACTGAACAGATACTACAGTCTAGAGCTCCCAGAGAAGAACATCAAACTCTCCAGGAACAGACCCTCCTGACAAACTCACACCAGCCTGTCAGACGTCTCTGACAGGGTCAGGAACACACTGGAAGGAGCCCATTGGGATGCTGGCAGGGGAGGGGGCAGCTCGAGCTTGTCAGACCCAATTAAACTATTTCTTAACTCATCTAACCCTGCAGAGAGGTTGTTTGGGGACAAGGATGTCCCAGCCTGACCCCTTCCCCTTGGGCCACCAGCTACTCTAATTCAGCTGGGCAGTTTGAGTTTCTGCGAGGAATTGGAGGTCCATTAAGACCTGACCAACAATGGGTGCTATTTATCAAGTGTCTGCCGGGCCCCCTACTGGGTACTTTCCCTGATTGAAATACAGGACCAACAGAGTATCTATTGGATACTCACATTAACTGTGCGTTGGCTTTACTTTTTCTACTATTTTCTCCCTTCGCCCTGATTTCCTCCCTTAATTTCAAAAAATAAAATTTATCTTTTTTTTCTGATTTCAAAACGAATTAACACATGCTCATTTTAAAATAATGCAAATAATACAGACATGAACACAGTAGAAAAAGAAGTTCCCCATTTGCCACTCCGCAGATATCAACCCCTGCTAATTCCTTGATGTGACTCTTGCCTTGAGCTGTATTAACAGATGCTCGTCCATTTTGTGAAAGGAAACACGTTATCGACCTGGTCACAGCCTCCCCTCCTCCCTTGCTTTGAGGAAGGAAACTGCAGGTTAGGCAGCTGCATTATCCTGTCGTTCTGGGGAACAGGTGGAGGGAGGGGGAGAGAAACAAGCTAGAAGAGCAAGCAAGGGCGAAGATGGCTGGGTTGGAAAAGGATGGGGAGAGGCTGGCACAGGGGGCCAGTGAGGTGAGAGCCAGCACAGACTGGGCTTTGAGGGAGCATTTGAGGGAATCAGAGCACAGATTTGGGGTCTGCTGTCTGTGCAGAGGGAGAGAAGGAAGGCTAGAAAAAGAGAGAGGGAGAGGAAAGCGAATTCTAGCAAGCTTTATTGAGATTACAAATGAGACCTTCCTTAACATTTTCTTTTCTTTTCTTTTTTTTAAAGATTTTATTTATTTATTTGACAGACAGAGATCACAAGTAGGCAGAGAAGCAGGCAGAGAGAGAGAGAGGAAGGGAAGCAGGCTCCCTGCTGAGCAGAGAGCCTGATGCGGGGCTCCATCCCAGGACCCTGGGATCATAACCTGAGCTGAAGGCAGAGGCTTTAACCCACCCAGCCACCCAGGCACCCAAAGATTTTATTTATTTATCTGACAGATGGAGATCACAAGTAGGCAGAGATGCAGGCAGTGGGAAGGGGGAAGTAGGCTCCCCGCCCGACGCGGGTCTCCATCCCAGGACCCTGAGATCATGACCTGAGCAGAAGGCAGAGGCTTTAACCCACTGAGCCACCCAGGTGCCCCTTCCTTAACATTTCAAAAGAACTAAATACATATTTAAACTGCTTTTCAAAAAAAAATTTCCTTTGCAGTGTTTTCTGGGAGGGGACCTGCAGTTCCTAATTCAATAGGAGGCTGATACTAGCCTGAAGGTGGTCTGGCTTTTTCCCAGATAACTTTTTTACAAACAAAAAGTGAGATTACATGATAATAGTAACTGCTAAAGTGTATTGCCTACTTATTCTATGCCAGGAACTGCACCAAGCACTCTTCCATATTAATACACTGAATTCTACAATAACTAATGGGAGTAGGGACTACTAGTATCCCATCCTACAAATGAAGAAGTGAGGCTCAGAGTGGTGAAGCCACTTGCCTGAGGTCACACAGCCAGCAAGTGGGGATGCTGAGATGAGATAGTTGCTAATTATTTTAACCCTCTGGTAAATGCAACTGTTTTATTTGGGGTTTAGCAGGTTTTGTTTTGTTTTTAAGATTTAATTTTTAAGTAATCTCTATACCCAATGTGGGGCTCAAACCCACTACCCCAAGATCAGGAGTCACATGCTCTACTGACTCAGCCAGCCAGATGTCCCTGTTTTAGTCCCCCTTCCTCCTCTCCACCCCTGCACCCCCCAAGCAGCTTCAAACCCCTTTCTGCTTTTGACCAGGTAGGGATATACATTTACACAAAGGCAGCCACAGACAGCTACTAAACCTGCCCCCAATTCCTTTTAGTGGTGTCATGGGATTTGAACTATGTTGGAGTCTCAGTTACCCAGGCACTAATTCACAGACCCTGAAGGCTGGACCCGAACAAGATGTGAAAAGTGATCTATTCCAGTCCCTTTCGCAATTTATGAATCTCCTTGGCAGGTCCCCCCCCAACCCTGCCGCCACCCATCCAGGTCACCAGGCCCAAGTCTGAATACCTCTGCTGATAGAAGACCCACTACTTCTGCAGAGCCGAGAGGGAAACAGCTGAGAAATGAGACCAGGCCGGAGCAGCAAAGCAGAAGAAATGCTTGAGAATTAGCTGAGAAGAACACAGGGAGACTGCCTGAGGGGACAGGAGTACAGGGAGTAAACACCATCTCCTCAAAGGACTGCCCTGCCAATAGCAGCACTTTGATATACAGCCCCCCTTAGTTAAGGAAGTAAGAATGTGGGCTTTTTTTTTTTTTTTAAAGAACCAGGTCACCCCAGACCCAGAGTACAACAACCTAATAGACTTTCCCTTTTGCCCTGGCTGCTAGGAAGCTCTTAGGTAAGTTACATATTTATCTCATTAATTAATTCGGTCCAGACACTTGGCAAATTTCTTCTTCTCTCTTTCTAATGACTTTTGATCTCTCTCTCTCTCTTTTTTTAAGATTTTATTTATTTATTTGACAGACAGAGATCACAAGTAGGCAGAGAGGCAGGCAGAGGGAGAGCGGGAAGCAAGCTCCCTGCTGAGCGGAGAGCCTGATGCGGGGCTCGATCCCAGGACCCTGAGATCATGACCTGAGCTGAAGGCAGAGGGTTAACCCACTGAGCCACCCAGGTGCCCCTCAATCTCTCTCTCTCTCTTTTTAAATATTTTATTTATTTATTTGACAGACAGAGATCACAAGTAGGCAGAGAGGCAGGCAGCAGGTGGTGGGAGCAGGCTCCCCACTGAGCAGAGAGCCTGATGCGGGGCTCGATCCTAGGACCCTGAGATCATGACCTGAGCTGAAGGCAGAGGCTTTTACCCACTGAGCCACCCAGGTGCCCCAATCTCTCTTTTTATTAAAAAAAATTTTTAGGGGTGCCTGGGTGGCTCAGTGGGTAAAAGCCTCTGCCTTCGGCTCAGGTCATGATCTCAGGGTCCTGGGATGGAGCCCCGCATCAGGCTCTCTGCTCAGCAGGGAGCCTGCTTCCCTTCCTCTCTCTCTGCCTGCCTCTCTGCCTGCCTCTCTGCCTACTTGTGATCTCTGTCAAATAAATAAATAAAAATCCTTTAAAAAAAATTTTTTTTAAAGAGAGGGAGGGGACAGCAAGAGAGGGAAAGGAAGAGAGAGAATCCTAAGCAGGCTCCATATTCAGTGTGAAGCCCCATGTGGGGCTTGATTTCACAACGCTGAGATCATGACTTGAGCCAAAATCAATTGATTAACTAATTGAGCCACCGAGACGCCCTTCCATCTCTCTTTTTAAATTGATTTTTTTATAATGTTTGCTTTAACACTGAGCAGCCACCTCATAGCATGGTTGTAAATGGAGGAGATACTGGTTATAAACACGAACATTCTATAATGTGAATTTTACGGCTGACAGCTAGAGAGAGGGCAGACAGAGGAATGGGGTAGGACATAGGAGTGGGCCACGGTGGGGGAAGGTGGATCAGGTAGAGGGAGAAGATGGCAGGACCAAATTAGCAGTGGTGATTGGTTACATAGAGAAGAGGTTCTTGGTGCTAAAGATATTTGACCTGATGGGAGGTCAAGGGTACTAAGGAGAGAGTAACTGAGTGTGAAAAAGGAGCGTGCAGGTCAACAAGGAAGGCAAGGGTGCTCCAGCGGTGGGAAGGACCTGTGCAAAGACACAGACATGGGAAGGGAGCAGGGGCACAGGAAGAAAGTTCCATGGCTGGAGCGCCTAGGGCAGTGAGGACAGTGGTGAGCCGGGGCTGGGGCTGGGGAGAGCCAGGCCAGGCCTTGCCACTCAGTGAACTGGCTTTCTTCCAGAAGCCCAAATACTCCCATTCTCAGGTGCTTTTCTAGGGAGCTAGCCTCAGAGGCGAGGCTGGCCCTGGCAGTCCAGGCCAGGAGCTGTATTCCACCCCTGGGTGTCTGTGTCCAATGTAGCTACAGCCTTTGTGTCAGTGGTGCAGGTGAGGGCAAGGATTCATGGGCCCCTGAAGCAGAACCAGACTGCTCAGCTCTGCCGACTCATGGGGCAACTCACCAGGGGCTGCCCAGCCAGTCAGGGCCACAGAGGAACACTCAGGGCCCCAACCAGGCCAGTGGCTGGGCCGGGACCCACAAAAGGACTATCCGATGGGGGCTGGAGACCAAGCCAAAGTCTCTGAATGGATTCTGGTGTCATGTGAGTGAGCCTGGACCAGGCTCTTTGTCTGAACTTCATCTCTAAAATGGGAGGAATAGGGATGCCTGGGTGGCTCAGTGGGTTAAAGCCTCTGCCTTCGGCTCAGGTCATGATCCCAGGGTCCTGAGCTCGAGCCCCACATCGGACTCTCTGCTTAGTGGGGAGCCTGCTTCCTGCTCTCTCTCTGCCTGCCTCTCTGCCTACCTGTGATCTCTGTCTGTCAAATAAATAAATAAAAATCTTTATTAAAAAAAAATGGGAGGGATATTATTACCTGCTCTGAAGGCACTGAAGTTTAGGCGAGTTAACAAAAGTGAAAGATTCAGCATAAAGTGGTTAGTAAATAAATGCTCATCCCCCAAATCTGGGGACTAGGGGGGAGGTCCTGGATGCCACCACCCCTGGGCCGCACACCCCCTTCCATGTCTGGAGTCCAATTCGGGCTCCCGCATCCTGCTCCCACAGGTTGTCCCTGCTGATGCAGGACCTCCTACTCTGTCTTGCCCAGTCTGTTCACTCTACGGCAACTCTGACGGTCTTCCCTGGCTGATCCCAGCTCTGCAGCCCCAGAAGCAAGAGCCAGGCTGGGGTTGGTGCCCAATAAGTGTCTATCAAACCATACAGAAGGTCTCTGCTGGGGAATGCAACCTGTTTAATGAGCACCTCCCCCCGTGCACCCCATCTTGTTTAGCCTTCACATAACCCCTGTCTTCATAGATGAAGATCCTGAGGGTCAGAGAGGTAAAGTGACTTGCCCCACATCACACAGCCTGTAAGTGACAAACCCAGGATGGGACCCACCTCTGTCTGATTTCAAAGACCCTGCTCTTCACCGTGGCTCCAAGCATGCTCATTGCAGGTGAGGGCACGTGGGGGGCAGAGCTCAGAGGCTCCCGCTGCCCCTGCAAAGGGCCAGGGGGCCTCGGGGATGGGGACAGTCACTCGGAATCTCTGGGTGTCCATCTCCTCACCTATAAAATGAAGGGGTTGGATCAGTCAGTTAAACCTGGATCTCTGAGAGTGGGTCCCAAAGCTGATAGAAATCCCACAGGATTCAGCTGCATGGTCAGGGCTGAGAACACACCAGCCTCTGCTTGAGGCCTACAGCAAGAAACCACTCTGTCTGGCGCGGCTTTGGAACCACGCAGTTGTGGGTTCTAATCCCACGTCTGCCCTTTCCCATACACTGACATCTTCACCCAGCAAATGAGGAAAGTAAGGCTCAGGGAAGTTCCAAGTCATGCTGCTGGGATGTGGCATTGTGGGGGGGTTGAATCCATGTCTTCCCTCGGGAACGTTAGGTCCTGGACAGACAGAGCAGGTGTGGGCGGGTCCACTGAGAGCCTGTGGCTGCCACGGCACCCTGGACTGCCTGTGCCTGGGCGGGGCCCCTCGGTGGGGTGGAGGGGGGGGTAGTCCTAAAGCCATGCCTGCCCAGTGACTCCCAGCTCAGGCAGCAGGGGTTGGGACAGCATGAAGTCACCCATATCTCAGCCATCTCCTCGCCTAGCATGTGCCCAGGCACCTCCACTAGCCGCCAAGCCCCACACCCAGGGCAGCGATGGGCCAGTGTGGACAGGACGGGCAGTTTGTGTGCAGCTGGGGTGCTGGCAATGCCTGTGAGAACACGCTGGTTGGGGGGCTGATGCCAGCTTCAGGCACAGGCAGAACTTGTTTTAAACACCCACCTGAAGCGCCTGGGTGGCTCAGTCGGTTGAGTGTCCGCCACTTGACCTTGGCTCAGGTCATGATCTTGGGGTCCTGGGATTGAGCCCCACCCATGTCGGGGTCTGTGCTCAGTGGGGAGTCTGCTTCCCCCTCTCCCTTTATTCCTCCCCACACTCGCTCGCTCGCTCTCTCAAATTAAAGAAAATCTTGAGGCACCCATCCCAACACTCATGTGCCACATGGTCTCAGCAGGTCAGGGCACCTTTGTGACATGCTGCAAAATAGGACTGAAAGCACAGCTCCAGGCTCCCCGCCAGGACCCAGACCACCATCCTTCAGGGAAGCTTTCTCTGGCGACCCTCTCTGAGGAGGTTCCTCCCCTTTCTTCTCTATCACCGTACGCCCTGTCCTTCCTGCATTCTGTTTGTCAGAGCTTATCATTCCGGACTTAGCTGTCCATGACTTACCTGTTGTCTCTCTCCAGTTACACTACAAATCCTACAGATGTGGGGACCACTGTGTCTTTTGTGACTGTCCTGTCTCTTCATGAGGTACACCTTACATGCCACAAAATGCACCCATTTTGGGGCACCTGGGTGGCTCAGCCATTAAGCAGCCGCCTTCTGCTCAGGTGACATCGTGATACCAGGGTCCTGGGATCAAGCCCCACCATGGGCTCCCTGCTCCACGGTGAGCCTGCTTCTCCTCCCACTCCCTCTGCTTGTGTTCCCTCTCTCGCTGTCTCTGTGTCAAATAAACAAGTAAAACCTTAAAAAAGTGCACCCATTTTAAGTGTATAATTCAGCGATTTTGAGCAAACTGATGGAGTTGTGTGGGCATCGCCGCCAGCCAGTTTTAGAACTTCCATCACCCCCGAGAAGTTCCCTCCGTGTGCTTGAGGGTCGTTCCCTGCTCTCCCCCACGTCCCCAGGCAGTCACTGATGGGCTTTCTGTCTCCCCGGTGTCGCCTTTTCTGGAAATGGCACACATGTGGAATCCCACGAGACGGGAGCTGCGTCTGGCTTCTTTGCACGAAGTCTTTCATCCTGTTGTCACGAGGCCATGGGCTGTTTCTTTCTATTGCTGGGGAGTGCTCCCGGCCGGGATGTGGCTCTGTCTATCCATTCAGTCACCTCTTTGAGTTTTGGATTGCTTGCCGGTTTTGCCTATAGCATCGCGCCGCTGGTGAACATTCGCCTACGAGTCTCTGTGTGGACAGACATTGCATTTCACTCGCGTATACACCTCGATCCCTGTGGGTGGAAATGCTGCGGTATATGCTAAGCGTGTGTTCAATTTCTTCAGAGACTACCCAGCTGTTTGCCAAAGGGCTGACCATTTTACGTTCCCGCCCGCAATGTAGGAAGTAGCACCATGTCTTTTTTTTTTTTTTTAAACCAAAATATCCCCAGGATGTAGCCTGAAACAGCTGGCATATAGTAAGTACTCAATAAAATGAATGAGCAAAATAATGCTGGCTGAATCAGCATGGGGTCAGGCCCCTGCAGGGAGCCTGACACTGTCCTAATCACAGTGCTTGGGAGGCTGTGTGAGGCTCCCAATGCTGCCTTCCTCTGGTATTGTTTTTTGTTTTTTGTTTTAAGATTTTATTCATTTATTTGACAGAGAGAGAGCAGGAACACAAGCAGGGGGAGTGGGAGAGGGAAAGCAGGCTTCCCACTGAGCAGGGAGCCCGGTATGTGGCTCGATCCCAGAACCCTGAGATCATGACCCTTAACCCACTGAGTCCCCCAGATGCCCCCCAGCAGAACTCTTTCTACCAAGGCTACACGGAAGAAGCTTCATCCTCACCCCCAAGAAGGGCCCTTACAGAAGAATGTCTTAATACAATGCCCTGGGCTCTCTGGAAGATGATGGGGGAATCAACTCCCCCATGAAAGGAGCATCTCCGCCCTGTCCGTAAAAGGCTGCTGAAGAAGTCATCCCAGCGGCGCTTGGCTGGCTCAGTCTTTAGGTATCTGCCTTCAGCTCAGGTCATGATCTCAGGGTCCTGGGATCAAGCCCCACATCGGGCTCCTTGTTCAGTGGGAAGCCTGTTTCTCCCTCTCCCACTTCCCTGCTTGTGTTCCCCCCCCCTCTGTGTGTGTGTGTGTGTCAAATAAGTAAAATCTTTACAAATTAATTAATTAATTAATTAGTTAAGAAATGAAGATGTCATCGCAGACACAGGTCCACATGGCAGCCCCTGTGTGCAATCATTCCTGTACTGTAGCACTAGGCTAAAGCATCTTCCCAGCTGAAATGGCCCTCGTTCTTCAATCAGGAATCAGAGACTATACATTAGGGTTCCTTTTTGCCTCGGCTGAGAGGCTGGTCACAGCAGAGTTCGGTTGACTGTGAGCTCCTGGAGGGCAGGGACTGGAGCTGCTTGCCTCTGGTCCCCTGGAGCCCAGCTCAGCCTGGTCCCAGGGAGCTTTCTCAGCAAATGTTTGGTGGGTAGAATGAAATGGAAAGGCAGTAACTTCATTGATTTAGAACATTTTTATCAAACACTTCCAGTGGTCCATGTATTTTTTTAACGGTCTGTATGTGTAGTTTCCTGTAGGTGCTGTAAAAGTTACTTAGTGGCATATAAATTATGAAAGAATAACAATGAAGAAAACAGAGTTCCTGGTATTAAAATGTTTACATCTGGAGGGAAAGATAAAACACACCCTAGTGACTGCAGAGGAAATGGGTACGTGATGGATGCCATACATGAGTCATTAAGGGCTCAGGGGTCCAAGGGTCAGAGTTTGGCTCCGGGACCAGGAGGAGAGCCAGGAGAGGCGAGGGTAGAAGAACAGGTGAGATTTCCAGAGGCCATTGCTTGTAAGGAGCTAAGTAGGCTAGATTTGTGGGAAACAGGCCCTCTTACCCTTGTAGGAAGGACCAATTGGTTCAAGAATTTTCAAACAAAAAAAAAGGGAGAGAGAGAGAAAAGAGAAAAGAATTTTCAGGACGTCAGCCTTTGGCTCGGGTCATGACCTCAGGGTCCTGGGATCGAGTCCTGCATCGGGCTCCTTGCTTAGCCAGGACCCTGCTTCTCCCTCTTCCTGCTCTGCCTGCCGCTCCCCCTGCTTGTGTCTTCTCTCACTCTTTCTCTCTCTCTGACAAATAAATAAAGTCTTAAAAAAAAAAAAAGAATCTGTTTAAAAAAAAAAAGAATTCTCAGGGAAGTTGGTCTTGAAAACACAAATCCCTTTTGACCCAGAAATTCTACCTTTAGGAATTTCTCCTACAGAAATAATTAAAGGTAGGCACAAAACTGTAGCTGTAAAGATAGTCCCTCGCAGAGAATTTATTGGAACTAATTATGCCTGTCATCATTATGTTAAGAAATTTTTGGTAGGATCTCTATAGCCAGTAAAATATATTGATGTGGGATACTTACTGAAATGGAAAAGTGTTAAGTGATTTGTGGTTGAATTAAGCAAAAGGAAGGTTAGGATATTCCATGTGCCCTCGTGCAACTCAACAATGCTTTCTTGGGTATTGATCCCGGAGAGATTTATGTTCCCATACACAGGAAGGCTTGTACCAGAATGCTTTGTAGCATTGCAAAAGCAATCATCAGTGAAGTAAGTAAAGAAACCGGTTTATTCGTTCCCCAGAATTGGGAATGGCAACACGGATGAAGGGTGACGGGCGGGGATCAACAAGAACACACTTCTAGAACATAATGTTATAAACCCAGAAGCAAGTTGCCGGAGGGTGTGAGCAGAACTCTGCTATTCATCTGAGGCTTAACAACGTCCAAAGCACGCATGGGAATGATAAGCCCCAAACTTGTGAGAGAGACTGACTGGGCGCGGAAGGGGTGTCTGGGACGGACTGCAAAGGAGCACCCAGGGGGCTTCAACCGTATCTGTTAGGTGTTTTGTTTTGTTTTTTTAAGTTTTTTTTTTTTTTTTTAATTTGACAGAGACCACAAGTATTAGGCAGAGAGGCAGGCAGAGAGGGGGGTGGGGGAAGCAGACTCCCCGCCAAGCAGAGAGCCTGACGCGGGGCTCGATCCCAGAACCCCGGGATCAGGACCTGAGACGAAGGCAGAGGCTTAACCCACTGAGCTACCCAGGCGCCCCAGGTGTTATTTTTTTTTTAAAGAGGGGAGGCGGAAGCAAACAGGCTAGAAATGTTAAGATGTGTCAAAACTCAGTTGTGAGTATAAATGTAAGGGTATTCTCCATATTTTTGTTTGCTTATTTAAAAACCAATATTCAGGGGCGCCTGGGTGACTCCGTTGGTAAAGCATGTGACTCTTAATCTTGGGGTTATGATTTTGAGTCCCACATTAGGTGTAGAGATTATTTAAAAATAAAATCTTACGGGAGCCTGGGTGGCTTAGTCTTTGGCTCAGGTCACGATCCCAGGGTCCTGGGATCTTAGTCTTTGGCTCAGGTCACGATCCCAGGGTCCTGGGATCGAGCCCCGCATCAGGCTCCCTGCTCAGCGGGAAGCCTGCTTCTCCCTCTCCCACTCCCCCTGCTTGTGTTCCCCGTCTCATTGTCTCTCTGTCAAATGAATACATAAAATTTTATTTTATTTTATTTATATATAATATATATAATATGTATGTTATATTTATTTTATTTATATTTTTAAATTTTATTTATCTGAGAGAGAGAGAGAATGAGAGGAGAGAGCATGAGAGGGGAGAGGTCAAAGGGAGAAGCAGACTCCCTGCTGAGCAGGCAGCCCGATGTGGGACTCGATCCTGGGACTCCAGGATCATGACCTGAGCCGAAGGCAGTTGCTTAACCAACTGAACCACCCAGGTGTCCCTGAATAAATAAAATCTTTAAAAAAAAAATAAAATCTTAAATATGGGAAAAACTAAAATTTAAAGAGTACTCTGGGTATGGGTGTGTATGTATCAAATACTCAGTTAAGCATGATTATTTCTATGTGATGAGATCACTGACTTTTTTTTTTCCTATATCTGTAATTTCTGATTTCCCTATAGTAAACATGTATTATCCGTGCAATGTTTTTTCTTTTTAGATTTTATTTATTTATTTGAAAAAAGAGAACACAAGTTGGGGAAGGAGCAGAGGGAGAGAAACAAGCAGACTCCCCACAGAGCAGGGAGCTGGACATGGGCCTTGATCCCATGATCGGAGATAGTGATCTGAGCCAGAAGCAGATGCTTAACCAAATGAGCCACCCAGGTGCCCCTATCTGTGCAATGTTTTAAAACCTTAAAGAAAATATGAGTCTAAAAACCTTCAGGGAGGGCACTCTGAGCAGAGACAACACGAGGGCCAAAGATGGCTGTGGAGAAGCTCCTAGCACATTCGGGCACCAGACAGGGGAGGGATAGGAAGAAAAACCTCTAGAAAGGGGCACCACCCATTCAACACGCAGGACTCAGGAGCCTCAGGATGGCCAGGGCTCATGAAAGACGTGGGGCCTCAGACTGGGCTCTCTGTCCCCTGGGAGCCTCAGGTGTAGTCCCAGGAATCTGGCTCCACCAGGAGTTTAATAATTGCATTTTAGTGATAATGTGAAAACAACAAGGATAAACATAGTCTGACTCCTCCAAATGACCCAGGCTTCCTAACCCAGAGCTTTCAACTCTAATTCAGCGCCTGCTTTGGTCTGTGCTCAGGGTCTGGTGAGTTGCCAACAACCCTACTTTAATTGTTACAGGAGGGTAAGGACAGAAAGAGGCAGGCCTCAGCTTGGCCGCTTTATTTGCCAGGGCCATGAGCTCAGCCCTAGCTCCTGGTAGGATCCCAAGGGCCTAGGAGGTTTTCAGGCCTGAAAAATATATTTTATTGACTCTAGAGCAACAACCAAAATAACATATGCACACAAACACACACCCTGTTAACTGAAATAATTTCAATTGCAGAATTATAAAAATAAATTCCTGTGGCGCCTGGGTGGTTCAGTCAGTTGAGCGTCTGCCTTGGGCTCAGGTCACGATCCTGAGATCCTGGATTGAGCCCCGTGTTGTGAAGGCTCCCTGCTCAGTGGGGAGTCTGCTGCTCCCTCTGCCTCTCTCCACCACCCGCCCGTGCTCTCTCATTATCTGTCAAATAAATAACTAAAATCTTATAAAAAATAAATAAATAAAATTAAATTCCCTTTCATAGCAAAAAAAAAAAAAATGTATTTGGGGCACCTGGGTGGCTCAGTTGGTTAAGTGTGGGAGGCTTGATCTCAGCTCAGGTCTTGATCTGAGGCATCATTTCAAGCCCTGTGTTGGACTCCAAGCTGGGCATGAAGCTGACTTAAAAAAAAAAAAAAAGTGTTTGTTGTGGAGTATGGATACATTTTAATATGTTTGACAAGGGGTTAGGTAGAGCCTCCCAGGGGAAGAATGCTGGAGCCCCGGGAAGATCCTTAAAACAGTCCTGGTGAGGGGCGCTTCCGTGGCTCTGTCGGTCAAGCGTCTGCCTTCGGCTCAGGTCGTGATCTCGGGGTCTTGGAATCGAGCCCTGCATCAGGCTCTGCGCTCAGCGGGGAGTCTGCTTGTACCTCTGCCTCTCCCAGTGCTCATGCTTTCTCTCTTTGTCTCTCTCAAATAAATAGGTAAATCTTAAAAAAAGAAACAAACAAACAAACAAACAAAAAACAAACCAACAGTCTTGGTTACATCTTAAAAAATATAGAAGGATGACACACCCACAGCAACGGAGGCCAAACGATGAGCCCCTGCGCTCGCCCTGTGAGGGGATTCCCTTGCCCAAACGGGAAAGAAGGGGCCCAATGGAGTCAGCCCACACAGCTTTGCAGAAACTGCGAAGTAAAAACCAAAGCCAACGGGAAAGAAAACACCACGCGCCAGCAGAGCCAATAAAGCCCTCATCTTTCCCAGGCGTGATTTAGATCCCGCCAAGCCTCCTCACCCAGCGCCCGAAATGAACGCGCCCATCCGACCCGTACGGGGCTTGCCGCCCGTGGACGTGACTCATTCGCACTTGGTCTGATGGCTGTGCCAAAGCCGGGGGAGTTCATACCCTGCCTTCTGTCGTCAGAAACAGTGTAACAGAGACGGGGAGGCTCTCCTTCCCTTCTCAGAGAGCTTGTTTATATGTGGCTCAGGTTTGGGAAACGCTGGGAGGGACACAGGGACCTACTGAAGGCTGGGGATGGGGGTGCAGGGCGAGCTGGCCAGAGCAGGGCCTCAGGGAAAGGTATGGCTGACAGCAGACGATATATCGGTCCTGGTCCAGGAGGGTCCCCCATGTCAAATCAGTCCGCGGAGGCCTCCCTGCCTGCTTGCTGAATGGAGGCAGGGCTGGAAGAAAGAAGCTGTTTCTGTCTTCAGACCCTGCATCCAACCCACCAGTAAATCATTTTGCTCTACCTCCAAAGTGGATCCAGCTGCAGCCGCCCCTCCTGCCCTCTGCCCTGGACTGCACCCGTGGGCTCCCCACCCTCTCCCTGCTCTGCTTTTGTCTCCCCAGGGCCTCTTTTTTAGGCACAGAAAGAGGGAGATTTTTAGAGCCTAAATACTCCGCTTCAGCGGCTTCTCATCAAGGTCAGAATCAAATTCCAACTCTTCGTGATCGTGACCAAGCCCGACCCACCTCTGCCACCCCTTCTCCTCCACACTCCCCTCTACTCACTCAGCTCTAGCCACAGTGTTTTTGATGTTCCCAGAAAATGCCAAACTCACCAGGTTTTAGGGTGTTTGGTCCCGGCTGTCCCCGTACTTGGGATGCTCATCCTCAGGGCTCAGTGGGGTGGCCTTTCTTTCTTTCTTTTTTTTTAAAGATTTTATTTATTGATTTGAGAGACAGATCACAAGCAGGCAGAGAGAGAGGAAGGGAAGCAGGCTCCCTGCCAAGCAGAGAGCCCAATGCGGGGCTCGATCCCAGAACCCTGGGATCATGACCTGAGCCAAAGGCAGAGGCTTTAACCCATTGAGCCAGGTGCCCCGGGGTGGTCCTTCTTATCACCACCAGTGTCACCATCTGGGACAGGCCCTTGCCCCGCTCCGCCAGAAGATGTAGCTCTGCACCTCTCCCCGCCCCTCCCCTGCCTCCATTAGTCTGTTTCAAGGGTTCAGAGCTCTTCTGGCTGCCAGGGCTCCTCCTGTCACTGTACACGCTGTTCTTTCATATCCCAGTCTGCGGGAGATATGGAGCCCCCGGGAGGGCAGGCCCACCTCTGTCCTGTTCACCAGGAAGAGGGTCTGGCACACTGTACCTGCCCGGTAAAAGTTCACTGGGTGAACACCGAGTTCACACTTGGCGCTGCTGCAATGACTACAATAAAAAAAAGGTGGGGAGGTGGGAAGCGAGAGCTTTGATTCCTTGCTGGTGGGAATGTAAAATGGTGCAGTTTGAGTGTGTGAGCTCCTTGGACAGATTTCACATATGTTGCCATATGATCCAGCCATTCCCCTCCTAGGTGCAGACGTGAGAGGGATGAAAACATACGCCCACACAAAAACTTGTTTCACGAATGTTCATAGCGGCACGGCTCATGATGGCCAGAAAGTGAAAAACGCCCAGATGTCCGCCGGCTGACAAGTACGTAAATAAAATGTGGTATATCATTACAACACAATATTATTTAGCAACAGAAAGAAATGAAGTAATGATACATATAACCGTAACTACGGACAAACCTCAAAAATATATAGTATTAAGTAAAAGGAACCAGACAGAAAAGGCCACATATTACATGATTTCATTATATGAAATGTCTAGAACAGACACATAGAGACAGACAGAAAGTAGATTAGTGGTTTCCAGGGTGAGGGTGTGGGGAGGAGCGGGGGAATGGGGTGTGACCGCTAATGAGTATGGGGTCTTTCTTGGGATGATGAAATGTTCTGGCATTAGATAGTGGTGACGGTTGCACAGCTTATGAATGTGCTAAGAACCACTGAATTGCGTTCTTTAAAAAGGTGAACTGTGGGGCACCTGGGTGGCTCAGTCGGTTGAACGTCTGCTTTCAGTTCAGGTCATGACCCCAGGGTCCTGGAATGAGCCCCACAGTGGGCTTCCTGCTCTGCAGGGAGTCTGCTTCTCTCTCTCCCTCTGCCCCTCCCCCCATTCAGGCATACACACGCTCTCTCAAATAAACAAAATCTTTAAAAAAAAATAAAAATGTGAACTTTATAATATATGTACTATAAACTAAATGTTCACAGAAGCCTTATTCATAATTGCCAAAAAGTAGAAAAAAACCCAAATGTCCACCACCTGATTAATGGATAGACAAAGTATGCTCTATCCATACAATGAAATGTTATTCGGTAATAAAAAGGAAGTGAGTAAGTACTCACCCGTGCTATAGCCTAGGTGAATCTTGAAAACTTGATAATAAGTGAAAGACCACATATATATTTTTTTAACGTTTTATTTATTTGACAGACAGAGATCACAAGTAGGCAGAGACGCAGGCAGAGAGAGAGGGGGAAGCAGGCTCCCCGCAGAGCAGAGAGCCCGATGCGGGGCTCGATTCCAGGACCCTGAGATCATGACCTGAGCCAAAGGCAGAGGCTTTAACCCACTTGAGCCACCCAGTGCCCCCACATACTCTTTTTTTTTTTTTTAAAGATCTTATTTGTTTGAGAGAGAGTGCATGAGTGGGGGGTGGGGGGTGGGAGGGAGACAGAGGGAGAAGCAGGCTCCCCACTGAGCAGGGTGCCCAATGCAGGGCTCCATGTGCGGCAGAGGGTGGAGGCCTGGCGAGTGACTGGATACAAGATTTATTTGGGGATGAAAATGTTCCACAGTAGGTTAATGGTAGTGGAGGCACGGCTCCACAAGTATACTGGAAATCATATTGCCCACTTTAAGTAAAGGTGACTTCTCATGGCCTATAAATTCTACTACCATCAAGTTATTTTAAAAGTTTATTTAATTAATGAATGATCAAGTAGGAGGAGGATAAGGGAGAGAAAACAATGGAGAAACTCTTCCCCGGGGTCTGGACAGAGCTGCTTCCCTAAGACATCCCAGCTGTGGATCCCAGAGCACCTTTTAGTCCCCTTCTCAGCCCCTCTTTCTGCTTCTCTCTCAAAGCACTAGACCCCCAACACTAAGTATGAGATTCTGGGGCCAAGAGGCCCCTAGCGGGGCTGGCAAGGGAGCCACTGGAGATGGAGCACAGCTGCCCCCTGGTGGTGAGCTGAAGCGAGCACTTGGGAATGCAGTTGAGGTGACCTTGGTAAAGGGGCCAGCAATTAGCCAGCTACGGAGGCCTCGGGGACAGGCTGGGACAGAAGAAACTTCCAAATGCTTGGAGACAGGGAATACCATGATGACACCGAGGACACTTCGCTAAGTCTCTGAGGCTGATATCAGGATTCATAATTATTATTGGACGTTTCTGTTTCCTCCTCCTCCCCGAGGGCCCCAGGAGTGCAGCTAAGTGCCTGCTGGTTCTTTCTGCTTCCCCAGCTTCCAGCAAGGTGCCTGGCTCTTAGTCAGTACTCCACAAAACTGTGTGTGCTGTAGTTTGTTGTATTAGAAAGAACAGATGGAGAAGCCAGGGCATGAATCTAGACTCCACCTTGCAAACCCAGTGACTTTCGATAAGTCACGGGACCTCAGTGGGGATGGTGGGGGAGCACTGTATCCAGGGGGGTCTACAGACATGGGGTGAGATCCCAGAGTTCCACTGACTTCCTGGGGGACATCAGGGAAGTCCCTTTACATTTTCAGCCTCTGTTGTACCCCGTTTAAAAATTGGGAGAATAATACCTTTACCTCTACTCCTTGGATCCCTTTAATGAATATGTAGTAAAAACCTACCATGTCAGTCGTTGTCCTGCTGCTGGGTTCACAGCGAACAAAGAACCAAATCTACCCCTACTCTCAGGGAGCTTATATTCCAGCGAACAAAGCCAACAGTCAATTATTACACACCTAAACATATTGTAAATGGACCCTGAAGGTTAGAAAGCATGGGTGGTTATGGGAGAGGACAGAGGGAAGCTATACCCTAGATTAGCCTAGAGAAACCCCCTCTAGAGAGGGACATTCAAAGTGAGACCCAAGGAAGGTGAGGCTTGGTGAGAAGAATGTTCCAGAGATGTGTGAAGGCATTCAGGAGGGAAGCAGCTGAACCACCTGCCACAGGGAGCCACAAGGAAGCCAGAGCTGTCATTGTCGGGGGAGGTAAGCCAGGAGAGGCAGGCAGGGGGCCAGATCACAGTGGGGAGATGGAGTGGGGGGTGATGGTGGGCCACCTTCAAGATTTGGATTTCATCCTAAGTGCGACAAAAGGGTATGAAGTAAAGAAAACAAAATCGTACTTCCCCTACCCACCGCCCCACCCCTCCAGATCCAGTCTGTATCGACTCAACTACGGAGAAGAGACCTAGATGAATGAAAACTCCAAGCAGTTTGGCAGTATGGTTCCATTGACCTTATCACTGGCCGCCTTGGGAATCAGCTTTCCCAAATAATCTAAAACATTTTCGAGGGCACGCGTAAGGTCCTAATCACTGCACAAGAAGTACGAAATGCTGGATCTTCGGAGGATTTGATTCAATCCGAGGTTCCTAACCCTGGTATGCCTATCAGAATCTCCAGGGGCAAATAAAAAAAGTAGCAACACCTGGGACCTAAGTCAGAGTCTCCTGGGTGTGGAGTTTAAAATCTCTATTTTAACATGCTTCCCAGCTGTTCTAACACAGCAGGCCCACTGAGAGAGAATCTGCACTCTTCACGTACAGCAGGATACTTTGCAGGAAAAACAATGTTACAGAAACTTACCTCCGGGGGGCCTGGGTGGCTTAGTGGGTTAAAGCCTCTGCCTTGGCTCAGGTCATAATCTCAGGGTCCTGGGATCGAGCCCTGCATCAGGCTCTCTGCTCTGCAGGGAACCTGCTTCCCCACCCCCCTCTCTGCCTACTTGTGATTTCTGTCAAATAAATAAATAAAATCTTAAAAAATATATATACCTCCTGAAGCCCATTTATACTATTGGTCATGCTCTATTGCTCAGGATTAAAAGTAGCCTGCAAAACAGTATAGGAGCAGATCTTCCTCCTTTTGTTTGTATTCTCTGATTTTCCACAAGCATGGATTGTTTTAGTAACAAGCAAATGGACATGAGATGGGATGGCAGCAAAGCCTTTCAGGGGGGAAATATGATGACTCAGAAACTTCTTGGTGTGATCATTGTGTGGCCAGGTGGAAAGATTGGATTTCACTCACTGTCCTTCACAGATCATACTGACCCTCTTTGTGTGACCGACCCGCCTTGGGGCTGGTGAGTGGGCACAGATGTTGTCTCGTCCTGGTGGGCAGAGACAAGTCAGGAGACAGACATTAATCAAGTCATTGCATAAATGAGTCTTAGGTGGATTAAGTTTTTGGCAGGAAAGAACATGGCTTTTTTTTTTCCCCCCCTGGGCATGGAGCCCAACATGGGGCTTGACCTCACAACCCCAAGATCAAGACCTGAGCTGAGTTCAAGAAGCAGATGCTTAGGGGCACCTGGGTGGTTCAGTGGGTTAGGCCTCTGCCTTCGGCTCAGGTCATGATCTCAGGGTCCTGGGATCGAGCCCTGCATCAGGCTCTCTGCTCTGCGGGGAGCCTGCTTTTCCCTCCCTCTCTGCCTAATTGTGATCTCTCTCTCTGTGTCAAATAAATAAATAAATAAATAAAATCTTAAAAAAAAAATCAGATGCTTAACCTACTGAGCCACCCAGGCACCCTGAGACGTAGCTTTTTGAAAGGGTTTATCATAGAACTTGACCTAGACTCCACAGTCACGTGGGTCTCACTGAGGAGGGGACCTCTGAGGTGAGATCTAGAGGGTGATCACTAGGTGCTCACTAGGTGAAGCAGTGGAGGTGGGAGGGAGCAGTCCAGACAGAGCAGGAAGAGCACATGCAAAGGCCCAGGGGTAGGAGGCAGCCCAGAGAAGGGTGTGGGTAGGGGCTCTAAGAGACACTGGGCAATTAGCAGGGCCCAGAACATGCGGCCTTGCAGGCTACGTTAAGATTTGGGGTCTTGATCCAAAGATCAGTGGGAAGCCATCAGTGTTTCAAACTCAGAGGCGTCATAATCTGATCTGCACTGTGACACGGACCACTCTGCTGGGTGCAAAGTCTGGAGGGGGCCCCAAGGCAACGCTGGGAGACCAGACAGGATGTTTTCTCACAAAAGCCTGGGCCAGAGATGATGGTACCTGGAGTAGTGTTGGAGAGACGCTGATGGGATGGGTGGTACGTGGTTATGGACTGTGTACTGACAAGAGGGAGAGGGAGCGGGAGCTTTCCAGGATGGCTCCCAGGTTTGTGGTGGGAGAATCATGAAGGGAATCAGGTGGGGGGAGATGGTAAGTTCGATTGGACCCAAGGGGAGATGTGGTACAAGTGGCTGGATATTCTGACCTGGGGCTCAGAGGAGGAGCTAGGCCAGAATGGGGGGTCCTCAATCCTGGCGTTGCTGACACTTAGGCGGGGTAATTCTTCACTGTGGGGGTGTCGCGGGCACTGCGGGATGTGTAGCGACATCCCTGGCCTGGCCGCTAGATGGCAGTAGCACCCTCCCTCTCGGGGCGATCACACACGGCTCCAGACCTGGAGGAAGGTCCCTTGCAGGGCCAAGCCGTTGAGTACATTAGTACATGAGGACGTTTGGGAGTCACGGGCATCTGCTGGGTGTGGCCTCGACAGCCCAGCAGGAGAGACTGGGATGGAAAAAGAGGGTCCAGGACCCCATGCTGAGGAGCACCAACAGCTAATGTAAGGTACAGTGATGCAGGCTGTTGCAGGGGGCCAGGAGCAGAGGGTCAAGAGGTGGGAGGAGAACCAGAAGGGAGGGAGTGTTTCCAGAAGGAACGGGAAGCCAACAGCACCAGGTGCTGCTGGGAGACCTGGAGTGGCCTGAGCCTGAACGATGTCCACGGGGTTTGGTGACTTGGACTGTGTGGTGACCTCGGGGTGCTTCGGTGAAGCTGGGGAAGGTGACAAAACCGCAGGGGTGCAGGCTGGAGAAGAATGAGGAGGAGGAAGCAGGCAGGTGAGCACAGGGCGCACAGAGAGCTCTTCCTGAACTTTTGCTGGGAGGAGAATTAGGAGGGTAACTTGAGTCGAGGGGTGGGGATGGGGGGGCGAGGTGGTGTGCCCACACTTTTAAGATGAGAAAGACTTAAGCATGTTAAACATCTGCAGACAGTCTGGCTTAGAGAGTGGGATGTGCTGCAGAGAGGGGATAATTAGGTGAAGACAGGAAGGAAGGGGACCAGGGGGTTGGCACCCACCGGCCAGTGGTGGGAGGGAGGTTGGGGAAGGCAGCAGGTGTCAGGGGTTTTGCCCATTCTGTGGCCGGTTTGAGGATCCCCAGCTGAGGGCGGGAGGCCTGCAGGCTGCGTCTGCGGAAGGAGTGTTGAAGGCTTGGGGCAATGAGAGCTTTGATACCAGGTTTCAGAATGTGGGAGAGAGGGTTTAAGGAGATGCATTTAAAGAGCCCAGCACAGTTCTGGATCCTAAGGAAGAGCCAGGATATGAGCTGCTTTCCTTGTTATTCCTTGAAGGGAGTTCAAAACTGGCTCTACCCCTTAGTTAAGGGGCTCGCCAACTCTGTCTTAGTTTCCAGCATGTAATATGGGGATAATGACAGAACCTTCCTCATAAATTTGCTGTGAAGATTCAATTAGATAAAATGTGGTTAGTGCTTACAACTTGTAAGAGTGCAACAAAGGGGGGCTGCCCATCCCTGGGCCTAGAAAACCTGTCAGGTTTTATAACAGACTGACCAGCAGAGGGCAGCATGACCAAGCGGGGAAGGACTGGGTGCAACCAGGTCAGGCACCTAAGCCAGCAACGACGCCCGCTCCAGGGGGGCCTAGTTCAGCAGTGGAGCCCCCTTTGGCTGGGGTATAGGGTTAGGAGTGAGGTGGGGTGCCCCAGCTCAGGTGAGACGGGGAGCAAGCAGTGTGAGGGCTCATGGCGCATATCTGGCAACAGTAAGGACAGCTTTGTGAGCAGAGGGGAGCAAGAGCCTTGATGAGCCAAAAGGAAAACAGACAAATTGATAGCAGCTATTTCCCTGCGTCCAAAGCCAGATCAGGATGGGTGACCAGGAATGTTCTGGGGAGACTGGGATGAAGAACCCAGTCCAGCTTAAGAAGGAGCCTTGCTGGGCTGCCCGGCTGGCTTAGTAGGTGGAGCACTTGACTCTTGATCTCAGGGTTGTGAGTTTGAGCCCCACGTTGGGTGTAGAGATTACTTAAAATCTGAAGAAAAAAAAAAAAAAAGGAAGGAACTCGGTGAGAGCCTAGGGAAAGGAAGGGAACTATGCT
The DNA here is from genome assembly GCF_010015895.1 of Lontra canadensis. NCBI lineage: Eukaryota > Metazoa > Chordata > Mammalia > Carnivora > Mustelidae > Lontra > Lontra canadensis. Next base: position 15,151,762 of record NW_022631019.1, read on the forward strand.
GGGGTTTGGGTTGGGAGCTGGGAAGAGAAATGGCTGTGAGGCTTTGCAGGATGGGAGTTAGAAAGCAGAGCAGGGACCTGGGGCAGAGAAGTCCCATGGGGTAGGGGTGCTGAGGGAGGAAGGATGGGGAGAACCAGTCAGATTCCAAGCTAGGGCCAAGGACACAACCTGCTCTCAGAGCCTCTGGACCCAGCAGCCGGAGGCAGGATGAGCTGGCCTCACGTGGGCTCAAGTCCTCCTCTGCACAGATGAAGCCTCGGTAGACTGAGGGATGTCTTGGGATGGGGCCGCCCCTCCAGGGTTGACTCGTCACGCCAGTAGGTCATAAGGTAGCCTCTTCTTTTCTCCCTTCTTTCTTCAGGTCCCTTTCCACCCCTGCCTTTTGTCTCAGAGGACATATCACCTGGAGCCTATCCTCTCAGACATGGGAGATCCATACCGGGCTGCAAATTTGGCCAAAACTGGGATTACAACAAGGCCAAGGCTGCTGCCTGTGTGGACCATGCTCCCTCCCACCATGTCCTCCTCTGAAGCCTAAAACCCCAGGAGGCTGCCTGCGAATGATAAAGGCCTCAGCTGTGCAGGATAGAGCAATCCTCAGAGCTGCCTGATCCCATTCCCTCATTTTTTTTTTAAGACTTTATTTATTTGACAGAGAGAAGCATCACAAGTAGGCAGAGGCAGGCAGGGGGGGGGGGAAGCAGGTGCCCCGCCGAGCAGAGAGCCTGATGCGGGGCTTGATCCCAAGACCCCGAGACCATGACCTGAGCCAAAGGCAGAGGCCTAACCCACTGGGCCACAGAGGTGCCCCCCCGCATACCCTAATTTTACAGAGGAAGAAACCAATGCATAAGATCACAGAAGCAAAGCCTTGTGGCAAAGCCTTGTGGCAAAGCCAAGACTCCCAACTCGAGATCCCAGTGTTCTTTTCCCTGATTGGCAGAGCTAAGGACAGATCGCCATGTAGTGTCTGCAGCATTCTTGCCTGACAAAGGAGCCCGGGCTGAGTGTCATCTCCAAGAGGGATCTTTTTCAGGATAGAAAATGTCCCTAACCCCCTGTGTGATCTTTGTCAAATCCATCCCTTTCTTTAGGTACCAGAGTCTCAACTCTAAAGTAGGGGAATGGGGGGGGGATACTGTTTAACACATTTCATTAGATGGTATAATCTCACTTTCAAAACTGGAAAAATAAACAAGACAAGAAAAGAAAATTACAGGTTCACTGTGCCTATGAACATAAAGATGAAAGATGAAAACCCCAAATAGAATGTTGGCTGGCTGAATCCTGTGTTTTTTGCTTTTTTTAAAAAAATTATGGCCAGGGATGCCTGGGTGGCTCAGTTGGTTAAGTGTCCAACTCTTGATTTCAGCTCAGGTCATGATCAGGGTTTGGGTTCATCTGCATCAGGCTCCACGCTCCACAAGGAGTCTGCTCGGGATTCTCTCCCTCCCTCTCCCTCTGCCCCTCCCCCTGCTTGTACTTGCTCTCTTTCTCCGAAATAAATAAATAAAATCTTGAAAAAGAAAGAAAGAAAGGGATGGGGGGAGGGAGGGATGGAGAGGAAAGGAAAGGAAAAAGAAAAGAACAGAACCACTCCAGGGGCGCCTGGGTGGCTCAGTCATTAAGTGTCTGCCTTTGGCTCAGGTCATGAATCCAGGTCCTGGGATCAAGCCCCCAGTTGGGCTCCCTGCTCAGCAGGGAGTCTGCTTTGCCCTCTTTCTCTGCCCTTCCCCCCATGTGTCCTTTCTCACTCTCTCTCAAATAAATAAAATCTTGAAAAAAAAAAACCACCCATTCCACAAAATACTTTTAATTAAAAAGGGAAAAAGAATAGCTTGACAACGGCAAAACCTGGCTGATACCACCTTAATCAGGTGATCAAAGTAAACACCATTAGCAATGGGACAAATTGAAACTACTCTGTGCCATCTGATAGGATGCCATGGGAAGGATATAGCGTCACTTCTGTGATGTGATGTTCCTGCCAAAAATGCACAATCTGAATCCAATCATGAGGGATTATCAGACAAACCTAAACTGAGGGACATTCTGTAAAATAACTTGTCTGTGATCTTCAAAAGTATCAGGGTCATGCAAGTCGAAGAAAGACTGAAGAACTGTTCCAAACCAAAGGAGATTAAAGAGATATAAAAACCAAATGCAAAGTGTGGTCTTCAACACATGATTCCTTTTGCCATAAATAATGTCCTGAGATAATTTTTGAAATGTGAATGAGGTCTGAGGATAAGAGGATACTAATGTTTCAATGTCAATTTCCCAACTTTGATAGTTACATTGTGGCTACACATGAAACTGACCTTGTTTATAAATACTCAATAAAGGATGTGGGAATAATGGGGCATCAGGTTGGCAACCTCAAAGGGTATACAAAGAAAACCTCTTTGTATTGTTCTTGCAACTTTCCTGTATGTTTGAAATTGTTGCAAAATTTTTAAAAACTTAAAAAAAAACAATTTAAAAGACCTAAATTCTATATTAAATCATCTAAAAATTAATTTAAGGAATGGAGAAGATCCCTAAGGTGAAATTTTAAAAATTCTATTAAAGAGGTATGCCTGGCTGATTCAGTCACGAGAATGTGCAACTCTTGATCTTGGGGTTACAAGTTTGAGTCCCACTCTGGGTGTAGAGGTTACTTAAAAATAAAATCTTTGGGATGCCTGGGTGGCTCAGTCGGTGTTTGCCTTTGACTCAAGTCATGATCCCGAAGTCCTGGGATTGAGTCCCATGTGGGGGCCCTGCTGTGTGAGGAGCCTACTTCTCCCTCTACCTGTCGCTCCCCATGCTTGTACTCACTCTCTCTCTCTCTGTGTCAAATAAATAAATAAAATCTCAAAAAAAATCAATTTAAATCTTTTTAAAAATTCTATTAAAGGACATAAGACATAAATAGATACCTAATTCCATACTTGTGTTTAACATCATAAAATTATGAGACTTAACATCATAAAATTACTGGTTCTTCTCAAATTCTTCTCCCAGTATGGTCCCAAGCAAAATTCAAGATTGACTTTGTTTAGAAGAAAACCAATGAGATTATTCTAAATTATACATGGAAGAACAAAGTCCACAGAGAACTAAGTCAATCTATGAAAGAAGTAGTAAATGGGAGAGATTGCATCTTATCAGATATTTAAATATAGGAAGATGTATAAACAATGTAGATGTAAAGGCAGGTAACAGATGATAGAAAGGTAGGCAGGGGGTGCCTGGGTAGCTCAGTCAGTTAAGTGCTGTCTTTGGCTCAGGTCGTGATCTCAAGCCCCATGTTGGGCTTTGTGCTCAGTGGGGAGTCTATCTCTCCCTCTCCCTCTGCCTGCAGCTCCCCCTGCTTGTTCTCTCTCCCTCTCTATATATATCAAATAAATAAATATTTTTTTTTTAAAGGCAGGTAAGGTAGATAGATAGATCTGATATATAACGAGGGAGGCACCATAGTTCAAAGAAGGAAGGAGCACACTTTTTAGTAGATGGTACTGGGGAAACTGGCTTACTTTATGGGAAACAACAAAACAAAACATACTTCATACCCTTTCCCATCACAAATGGAGATTCCAGATGTATGAAAGACCTAATAAAAACAGAATATCTTTGTGATCTAGATATGGGGAAAGTACTTCTTAAATTAGACCCAAAGCACAAGCCATAAAACAAGAAATGCTGGGTTTGAGCATACCAAAAGATTTTTGCTGAGTGAAGGACCCTAAAAACAAAATTAACAGATGGAAAACTTGTAAGAGATATTGCTATGTCTAAAGCCAACAAGGGATTAATACCTAGACTGTACAAGGAACTCCTGCAAATCAATAAGAAAAAGAATCAAAACATGAGAGAAAATGAGCAAAGGATATGAATAGGCAACTCACAGAAGGGAAATCCACATGACTAACGAGATGTGAAGAAATGCCAAGATGCATGCGTAATCAGAGACACACAAAGTAAAGCATCAATGAGATGCCATTTCACATCCATCAGGCTGGCAAAAACTAGAGAGCTGGACAATGCTGAGCTTTGGTGAAGACTTAGGGAAACACCCACCCTTGGGAACTGCGGGAGGGAATGGAGAACAATCAGGTAGTATGTAAGTGAAATTGAGCAGGCATGTACCCTATGACCCAGAAAGCCCAATACTGAGTTGGTATCTGTGTGGATTGAATAATGGTTCCAATTTCTCCCTCTCTATCCTTGTCATATCCTCAAGATGGGCTGAGAGAGAATTTCTCCAGCCCTAGATGATGGGCTTGGCCATGAGGGTTGCTTTGACCAATAGCGTGTTAGCAAGTGAGACACATGCGGATGCATGAAAAAGGATTGTGCAGTTGAGCTTGTCCTCTTGCCTTTCTGCCATCACCATGGGAACAGTGAAGTAGCGTCCTGCCCTTCCAGTCTAGGCTGGAGAGCCTGCCTGAGAATGCAATAAATGCAGAAAAAAGAGAAAGCCTGAAGAGCCATTGTGGCAACTCCGTTTGAACACGTATGGTCAACTGTGCCGAAATCCAGAATTCCCCCTGGGACTTTCAGTTATGCAAACAAATAAAGTCTCTGCTTAGGACATTTTGATCTGGGGCGCCTGGGTGGCTCAGTGGGTTAAGCCTCTGCCTTCAGCTCAGGTCGTGATCTCAGGGTCTTAGAATCGAGCCTCGCATTGGGCTCCCTGCTCAGCGGGGAGCCTGCTTTCCTCTCACCCTCTGCCTGCCTCTCTGCCTACTTGTTATCTCTCTCTCTGTCAAATAAATAAAATCTTAAAAAAAAAAAAAAAAGAAAGAAAGAAAGACACTTTGATCTGGGCTCTTCTGTCACTTACAACAGAGTGTTGTAACAGAGTGTTACAACAGTCACTTACAACAGACTAACAGACTAACTAACTCCCTTTATAGTGTTTTAACTCTAACCAAACTAACTTACCCATCATCTCTTAAGCATTCAGTATCTTTTTTCCTTTACTCAAATTCGATGTACTTGATACTTTAAAAAAAAAATTATTCACTTATTTGTAAATAAGCATGAGCAGGGGGAGGGGTAGAGGGAGACGGAGAGAGAGAATCTCAGGCAGACTGCGATGAGCATGGAGCCTGACATGGGGCTCGATCCATGACCCTGAGATCATGACCTGAGCCGAAATCAGAAGTGAGATGTTCAGCCAACTGAGCCACCCAGACACCTTGATGTGACTAATACTTTAATATATTTTTTAAAGATTTTACTTATTTATTTATTTGACAGAGACACAGAGAGAGAGGTAACAGAAGCAGGGGCAGTGGGAGAGGGAGAAGCAGGCTCCTCGTGGAGCAGGGAGCCCGATGAGGATTTTGATCCCAGGACCCTGGGATTATGACCTGAGCAAAAGGCAGACGGCCAACGACTGAGCCACCAAGACACCCCAATACTTTAATATTTTTATATCATATAAAAGATAGAAGTTTCTAGAAATAGATACCACTGGGGCACCTGGTTGACTCAGTCAGTGGAGCATGCAACTCTTGATTTTGGGGTCGTGGTTTCAAGCCCCATGTTGAGTATAGAAATTACTTTAAAGGGGCGCCTGGGTGGCTCAGTGGGTTAAAGCCTCTGCCTTCAGCTCAGGTCATGATCTCAGGGTCCTGGGATCGAGCCCCGCATCGGACTCTCTGCTCAGCAGGGAGCCTGCTTCCCCCTCTCTCTCTACCTGTCTCTATGCCTACTTGTAATCTCTCTCTTTCTCTCTCTCTGTTAAATAAATAAATAAAATCTTTTAAAAAGAGAGAAATTACTTTTTAAAAATAAATAAATAAAAATTAATTAATTACTTAATTAATTAAAATAAAAACTTAAAAGAAATAGATACTACCTGGCACATGTTCTGTTTATGATCTAGCCTATGGTACTATGACTTACTCAATTTTATTACTTCTTTCAAAGAACCAACTTTTAGCATTGCTGATTTGCATTTCTACTCTTTTCTATTATTATTTCCCTCTGCCACGTGTTTGATTTGCTGTTCTTTTTCAGCCTCTTGATATGGACACTTTAATCATTAATTTTCAAGCCTTTCTCCTTTTCTAATAGATACATTTTTAAAAAAGATTTATGAGAGAAAGCGCACAAGCAGAGGAAGGGACAGAAGGAGAGGGAGAGAATCTCAAGCAGCTTCTGACTCCCCACTGAGTGCAGAGCCTGATACAGGGCTCAGTCTTGACCTAAGCGGAAATCAAGTTGGATGCTTAACTGACTGAGCCACCCAGGCACCCCACTAATAAATATACATTTTACGGCTACAAATTTTCCTCCAACAGTTGTATTGGCTGCACCCCACAGTTTCAGTATGTCATATCTTCATTATCATTCAGTTCGAATGTTTTTTTATTTCTTCTTTGACTGGTGTAATGTTTAATTGCCAGGCAGTTGGGGAATTTTTATTTTTCTTTTGTTATCCATGTACTTAAGCCCAGTCAGTTATGGTCAATTTGGATAAATGTTGCAGCTCATCTGCTTGAAGACATGTGAATTTTGAGTTCTCATGTCAAATTTGTTTAAAAGACAGCACTAATTTTTCATAGCCCTTCTTACATTATATCTCAGAGACCACCTCACAATCCTTCTCTATGCAAGGCTCTAAGTAGCCACTATCAGTCGATAGGAATAGGCACTCCGTATGGAACCCACTTCCTTCCTGTAGAGTGTAGGGGTGATGGACAAGTTTCAACACCTGCACTCAAATCCCAGCTCTACCACCTTCTAGCTACATGATCTTGGGCAAGCTGACCTAACCTCTTCGATTCTCAGATTCTGGTCTACAAAATGCTAATAATACTCCCCCTGCTACCTGTAATTGTGAAATTAAATAAGAATGAAGTGTTTAGCTCAGTGATTGTCATCTAGTAAACACCCTCTAGCCAGACAAATAGGCCCCTGCCCAGATTCTGAACTCTTCCCCCTTCCAGCTGAGGTCTGCTCACCCTTCATGGCTCTAGGAGAAGCCACCCCTTCTCTGGGAAGCTGTTGCTATGGAGCCTTTGCCTGTTCTTGTTTGACTGTCTGGCAACTGAACTTTGATTCCCATTCTAGAGGAATCCTTTCCTTAGGAGTCATGGTAAGTGGCAGGAATGCCTCCCATTTTATTATTATTATTTTTTTAAGTAGGCTCCATGCCCGGTGAGGACCCAGCTTGGTGCTTGAACTCACAACCCTGAAATCAAGATCTGAGCCGAGGGAGACAAACCATAAGAGACTCTTAATCTTAGGAAACAAACTGAAGTTTGCTGGATGGGGGAGGGGTAACTGGGTGATGGACACTAGGGAGGGTATGTGTTGTAATGAGCACCGGGTATTATATAAGACTGGTGAATCACAGACCTGTACCCCTGAAACAAATAATACATGATATGTTAATAAATTGAATTTAAATTTTAAAAATTTGGGAAGAGATGTTATTTTAATGGATGAGAAAATGGAAGCTCAGAGAGGTTGAACTGATTTGCCCTTTGTCACAAAGCAAGGAAGTCACAGGACAGGTTGGAGAGCCATCCTGCAATCTTCCTTGGAAAGAGAGAACTCCAGCACCCCTAGGGGTCCGGCCCAGCCCATGTCCCCCCTACCTTGCCTCTCTTCTGCTGCCTAGAGCCTCATTTTGCCCTTGCCCTTCTCCATCCCAAATCTGGTGACAAGGAGCTGGTAGGCACAGGAAGGAAACATCAGCTCCCCCCCACCCCAGGCAATTGCTCAAACAAAAGATGATGCAAATATGTGCTCAGGAACTCTGGAAGGCAAATGTCCACTGCTTCCCTAACTAGTTATAAAAATGGAAATATCGGGGTAATTCAATTTATAGACTCCTGGGTTGGGCTTTCTCTGGCCACTCCGCACCCCTCAGCTTCAAGGGTCTCTTGAATCAGTGTTTCCCAGACTTGGGGTTTCACAAAACTGCATGCCATCAAAAGAAAAGACACAAGGATGGATATAAAATTACCAGTAAGGGAGTTAAAAACCACAATTCCTGACATCTTAGCTTCATCCTTCTAGAAACTAAGGACATTGAACCCCGTAAGAGGGGTACACTTAACTTTATTGAATAGCCACACGTGTTCTTTGTTCTTTTGTAACACAACAGAGCCACAGTTGTCCGAAGGGCTACCGCAGCAGGTGGCTGACCATTTTTTACTGGAAACTCTTCAAAGAAAGAAGCTAGGCTGGTTAACCTGTAGTCTCAGCCAGCCCAACTCTTCCTTATTCTAGAACAATCTAAGCTGCCTGTAATTCATGCTTGTTCTGTGCTCAGACCAAAGATAGGGTCTTCCATGACGTGGGAGGCAGTCGCTGTTCTCAGCCTCATTTCACAAGTGATGGCTAATTGAGTGACAGCAGGGATTAAATGTGAATCTCTCTAGCTCTAAGACTACTACTGCCCTATCATCCCTCTCCAAGAAATGTGGATGGACAGGGGTACAAAAAGCATCACACACTAAACTTTAGGGAGAGGATCCTACGAACAAAGTTGTTGAACAAATAGAACAGACTGTTGAGATGAGGACCTAGAAGTTTCCAGAGAACTTGGATACACATAGTGGTTAGACCCATGGAATGCATATTGGGAATTCTTTGCCATGTTATTACTATCCCTCTGTTGAAAGACTCATACAAGAAACTGTAGAGGTCGCTTTTAGACAACAGGCTTGAGCAACGGAAGCCTGAGTAAGGTACAAGTAATGTACAAGTCCACAGTGACTGCCCAGCTGAATCCAAACAGGCTCATTAGATGACCCACCCACAGGCCCTCGCTGACCAATGGACTACTTACAACCAGAAACAGGTATCACAAAAATTAAATTCCACATGTCCCCATACCCCCTCACTCCCCCTTTTAGAGGTGGGCAGCCCCCACCCCACCTTCCTGCAGAATCTCTCCTTTGCTGTCCTGCCTGCTGCTCCCTGGCAGTGTATTCCAGAAACTTCTACATCCTTTGTTCTGCCTTGGGTTAATTCTTCACCGCCCACGCTACTTGCCTCCACCCCACCCAGTCGTCCCACAGAAACTCCTATATATGTTTTACCAAGCTTTACCATTTGCTCAAATTTTCCACATTTGCTTTATCTCTCTGTGTGTCAGCACTGGCTGATAGAAATTTTCCAGGAAGATGGACGTTTTATACTTGCACTGTCCGACACCGTAGCGACTAGTCACAAGTGGTTACTGAGCACTTAAAGTGGTTAGTGTAACTGAGAAACTGAGTTATTTATTTTTAACTAAGTTAAATTTAAGTATAAAGAGCTACATGTGGCTAGTGGTTACGACTTTGGATGACACAGCCCTAGGTGTTACAGGAAGGATGTTCGGGTTCGAAGCCCAGGGCCAAGAAAGAATTCTTGAGACGTCTTTGGCGCAAAAAGGTGGTTTTATTAAAGCCCGGGGACAGGACCCGTGGGCAGAAAGAGCTGCACTGAAGTTGTGAGGCACGACTGATTATACAGTTTCAAGTAGGGAGGGGGTTGGGGGTAGCCTAACCCAGGTATTTTGGAAACAAGTTTTCCAGGATCCTGAGGGGGCTAGCCATTGTTAGGAAAGGTCATTCATTATCGTTTAGTGATATGGGAAACAAAGGCAGAAAAGAAATTATTAAATTTCCTTACTACCTACAGCCCATTGACAAGTCCTCGAAACAGGCAGAGTGACATTCCTCTAGGGACTCAACTGCCTTGATGCTGACACTTTGCTAAGGGCAAAAGGCAATCCTAGACCGACACCCCCCGCAAAATCCTATAAGCTTACTATAACATAAAAGTTCTTGGGGCACCTGGGTGGCTCAGTGGATTAAGCCTTTGCCTTTGGCCAGAACAGGACATCCTGGAATCGAGCCCCATATCCGGCTCTCTGCTCAGCAGGGAGCAGGGAGCCTGCTTCCCCCTCTCTCTCTGAGTGCCTCTCTGCCTACTTGTGATCTCTCTCTCTCTCTCTCTGTCAAAAAAAAAAAAAAAAATCTATATAATATATATATATATATATATTAATATATATATATATATATTAAAAAAAAAGAAAGATTCTTTTGGAAACTTCCTCTATCTCTACCCCCCAAGATATGTGTTGGCAACCATCCCCCAAGCATATGGCCCACCGATATACATCTGAAGGGTCTCATGACTCAGGTGTTAGTAGATGGTAATGAATGACATTTCCCCAACAATAGCTAGCCCCCACAAGGTCCTGGAAACCTTGCTTCCAAAATTTCTTAGAGACTTACGCTAACCCTAACCCCCTCCCAACTTGAAAGCGTATAATGGGCCACTCCTCATGGCCCCAGTCAGCTCTTTTGCCCATGGGTCCTGAATCTGAACTGTGATAAAAATCACCTTTCCCACCAAAGACATCTCAAGGGTCTCTAGGATTCTTTCTTAGCCGTCGGCTCTGAACCCTAACATCTTTCCTCCATCATTTAGTAAACCCTAATTCATGAGACCCTTCAGATGTATTATCAGTGGGCCAAATGCTTCGATGATGATTCTTAACATGTATCTGGAGGGGTGGGGTAAAGATAAAAGGAGCTTCCAAAGGAGTTTCTATATGTTTAAAGTAGACCCACAAGATCCTGGAGGGCTGGGCTAAGTAAGATTTGCCTTTTGCCCGTAGCAAAGCGTCAACAGCAAGGCAGTTGAGTCCCTAGAGGAAGATCCCTCTGCCTGTTTCAAGGCTTTGTCAATGGGCTCTAAGTAGGAAAGAAATTCAATAATTTTTCTTCTGTTTTTGTTTCCCACATCATATGTAAACACACTCTTTTATTTTGCTGAACCACGTAAAAATAAGTTGCAAATCACTATATTGCACATCAGAAACTAATATGACACTGTGTGCTAATTATACTGGAATTAAAGCTTAATTTAAAAAAAAGAAAGAAAGAAACTAAGTTGCAGACATCATGACACTCCACCCCTAAATACTTCAGTTTACAGTCCTTCAGAACAAGGACGTTTTCTTGTATAATTAGGGTACCAATACCACAACTGAGAATTTTTTTTACAGCAAAGTTATTGAGATATAATTCACATACAATATAATTCACCCACTTCAAGTACACAATTCAGTGGGTTTTTTTTTTTTTGGCGTATTCACAGTTGTGAAACTGTAGGGGCCCAGGGCAGACTGCCCCAAGATGAGACACTTTGGCATAAAGACTATTTTTGAGTCAAAAGTAATCAAAACCCAACAGGTGCCAAAAAAGCTCTCTGCCTCCCCCTCCAACTGCCTAAATTTACACTGGAAAGGAAAACCTGCACCGGGAAGAGAGCTATGAAGAGAGGCTCCCCTTTACCTGAGAAACTTAACTTCAACCCTTGTTTTTCCAAACATCTGCTTCCTGCTAATGGTCTTCCTCCCCTTTGTAACCACAGGCCCCAATCCCTCTCCTTGGCTCATGTAAGCTACAGGTTGCCAGTCTTTGGAATTTCCATGTCCCTATGGATTCCTCCTTACATATATACACCTGTTAAATCTGATTTTCTCTTATTAATCCATCTCGTGTCATTTGATTCTAAGTCTAGCTAGGACCATAGAGCAGAGGGAGATCTTCCTCTCTGACAAAACTATTACCACATTTAATTTAATTTTTAAAAAGTATTTTATTTATTTATTTTTGCAAAAGAGAGTGAGAGAGCGGGCGTGCAAGCATGCAAGTTCGAGGGGGCAGAAGCAGTGGCGGGGGCAGGGCACAGAGGGAGAAGCAGACTCCCAGATATGGGCAAGGAGCAGGGAGCCCAATATGGGGTTCAATTCCGGAACCCTGGGTTCATGACCCGAGCTGAAGGCAGATGCTTAACCAACTGAGCCACCCAGGCACCCTCACCACAGTTAATTTTAGAACACTTTTATCTCCCTAGAAAGAAACATGTACTCATTAGCAGTGACTCCCCTCTCTGATCCCCAGTGCTCCCCCTCCATGAACCCTAGCCCTAGGCAACTACCAATCTACTTTCCATCTTCATGGATTTGCCTGTTTTGGACATCCATGAAGGGAATTATACCGCACGTGGCCCTTTGTGACTGGCTTCTTTCATTAGCATAACGTTCTTAAGGTCCACCCCTGTTGTAGTAAGCATCAGACCTTCATTCCTTTTTTTTTTTTTTAATCATTAGCGAGTTAAAATTCACATAACCTAAAATTCACCACTTTAAACTACATAATTCAGTGACTTGCAGTAAATTCACAAAGCTGGACAACCATGACCACTTCCTAGTTCCAGAACATTTTCATCACCCGCACAAGAATCCTATACCCATTCAGCAGGCACTCCCTATTCCCCTCTGCATCTGGAAAGTTTACACAGCATTCTGTTTTTATGATAGCGCAGGTTCTGCCATGTGCAACAATTCAAACATCTCACGCCGTTGTGTTTTTGTAAAGCTGCTTTACACATGTGTATGACTTTAGTATTTAACAGAGAGATGTTGAGTGCCATTTAGGGCTTTGACCATGTACTTATTAAGAGCTTCCGTGTAGGGTGGTGGGAGGTTGGGTGAGCCTGGTGGTGGGTATTATGGAGGGCATGTATTGCATGGAGCACTGGGTGTGGTGCATAAACGATAAATTCCGTTTCACTGAAATTTTTAAAAAAGGGGGGCTTCCGTGTGCCAAAAAATATCCTCTGGTCTTAAAGAGGGAACAAAGGTGGATGCTGGGTGATCACACCAATGAGACACAGAAAGTGTCCATCATCATTTTAAATTTGGAAGGTTGGCTGGATTGGTGATGGTTTTAACAGTGTATGCCTGCATCCAGCCAAAACCCAGAGTACAGCGGCCTAGCCAGCCTGGGAGAAGCTAGCGACACAAGTTAGAGTCGCACAGCCATCGGATCCCAGCCAGGAGCTAGTCATATAATTGATGCCATGTCACACTTAAAGGTGATCACTGCATGCCTGGCCAAAGCCTCTACTTATAATTTTACATTAACAGAGGTAGTTCCTGAGACAAATGTGACTAAAGAATAAAGCCACCAAGAAGCCCTCTTTGTGGGCGCCTGGGTGGCTCAGTGGGTTAAACCTCTGCCTTAGGCTCAGGTCATGATCTCAGGGTCCTGGAATCAAACCCCACATCGGGCTCTCTGCTCAGCAGGGAACCTGCTTCCTCCCCTCTCTCTGCCTGCCTCTCTGTCTACTTGTGATCTCTGTCTGTCAAATAAATAAATAAAATCTTTTAAAAATTTAAAAAATTAAAAATTTAAAAAAAAAGAAGCCCTCTTTGTGGGACGCCTGGGCGACTTAGTCAGTTAAGCGTCTGCCTTCAGCTCAGGTTGTGATCCCAGGGTCCTGGGACAAAGTCCTGCATTGGGATCCCTGCTCAGCAGGGACTCTGCTCCCTCCCTCTTCCTGCAGCTTCCCCTGCTTCTGCTCTCTCTTCTCTATCTGACAAATAAATAAAATCTTAAAAAAGAAAAAAAGAAGCCTTCTTTGTTTGAGGTCTAGCTTTAACAATATTCTAATTATAAGGAATCACTGGCAAGCGGAGAAAACTTGTCCAGAGATAAGGGCCCGGGGCGCCTGGGTGGCTCAGTGGGTTAAAGCCTCTGCCTTCGGCTCAGATCACGATCTCGGGGTCCTGGGATTGAGCCCCTCATCGGGCTCTCTGCTCAGCAGGGAGCCTGCTTCCCTTCCTCTCTCTCTGCCTGCCTTTCCACCTACTTATGATCTCTTTCTGTCAAATAAATAAATAAAATCTTAAAAAAAAAAAAGGAGAGATAAGGGTCCCCCCAAGTACATTATCCAATTCAATCATAAAGCACGGCCAACCATTATCTTCACGACGTTCAGTTAACCCCATGGAGTGGAGTACACTCTGGCTTTTAAGGAAAAATTTCATCATCCCAGCTACACAGAATTGGTCAAGGTGGTAGTTGAGTTATACAGTTGTTGGGGGATTGATCCCATTTTTCAGCTGTTCAAATAATCACATGCCCATGGGGTCCTGTTATGATCCCTACAGAATAATAAGCAAGAAGATCATCTTACATGATAAGATGATACATGAGCTATTGTGGCAATTTCTCTGAAGTTTACCTCAAGTTGTCTGGCTCAGGCAAATATTTGAGGACAATCAAAACAAGGATTTAACATCCACAAAAGTGGGTTATTGAAACATCATTTTTCCTCTAAAATAACCCTCATTTCCAGAGATAACCAAACCAAGACCAATTTGCTTGCAAAACAAGTCCAGTTTTAACAAATTGGCCTAATTATTTACATAAGCTCAGCAAGAATAGTGAGTGGTCATCTAGATCTTTTAGAATCTGCTTTGCTGGAACTTTTATAAGGAATCTCTAGTTTGAACTCTTAGTAGCCTCTCCCGGTCAGAAGCCAAGCCCAGTACTTGCCATCAGACATGCCTGGAACACCTATCGATCTGGGTCAATTCATCTTCCTGAGGTCCCCAGAGGACGCTGAGCTTCCAGCCAGGAAGTGACATTCTTGACTCACCTGAGGCTACTGGGAACTCGGTAGGCGAGGTATTAGGCCAACATTTCCAAGGGCTCTATGGCTCCGGGTTTCATAAAGTCAACCTCAGTTCCTGAAAGCTGTTTGGTCATATATGATTCTATTCATGTCTTTCTCAAATATGACATTCTAGTCAAAGCCTTGGTAAAATAACCAATGTTTACAATGGTGTCCTGTTACCAGGAGAACAGATTCTTACTGAACTTATGCAAATGACTAGGATTGCCTTGAGAGAAAGAATACGGACTGAGTGAGACCTTTTGAATTTCAGAGGGTTCAGGTAGAGAGAAAAGTTAAATGCTTTTATTTGTTTTATTATTTCTGCATACCACTGACTTTTTTTTTTTTTTAAAGATTTTATTTATTTGAGAGAGAGAGAGAGAGAGATCACAAGTAGGCAGAGAGGCAGGCAGAGAGAGAGGGGGAAGCAGGCTCCCCGCTGAGCAGAGAGCCCGGATTCGGATTCGGGGCTCCATCCCAGGACCCTGGGATCATGACCTGAGATGAAGGCAGAGGCTTAACCCACTGAGCCACCCAGGTGTCCCAGCATATCACTGATGTCTTAAGAGAAAGTTTCCTTAGCCTGGAAGACCAAATATTAGAGAAGCAGCAATGTTTCAACCAAGAGTTACAAAAAATTATAATCTTTTTTTCCTGATTCACTTAGTCCCATGTCCTATTCTTGTTTGGTTTGAATACAGCTTTAGTTAGTTCAGGAAATTCTTACCTGTTTCAGTTGTAGAATTTTAAAGATTTTAAAAACCTGTATCTGTCCTAAGTCCCTTATGGAAATCTCCTTGAGGATGAACTATTTAACAAGAGAATAAAAACAATAACTATACATGACAAAGACTATAAAAAAGGGGATATGGTTAAAGATCTGATGAGAGACTACAACACAGCAGTACAAGGACGTCCGGTTATTTCTGTGACATTACACTTCAATAATCAAAATCTCAAGTGATGACCTTATATGAAACCATTAGAACTTTAGGAATTGCTTATCATCTCTAGAATAGTTATAGCATTTACCCAAATATAACCTAAGGCTAAGCATTTGTTTAACAGTGCTCTGAGAGTAACTTAAATAAATAAAAAGGCCAAATGCAAATAAAAAGGCCTACTGAGTGAAAGAGACTTTATTTACAATTTAAATCTTGGGAGTTTGTTAAAACCTTAGGAAGTTTTAGAGCACAGGCCTAAATAGGATTAGGGATGGTCAAAGACTAGATGAAGGCAAAACACAGAAACTGGTTCCTCTGGGCAGGCAAAAAGAAAACAACTGTTTACATTTTCTTATCAAGAGCAGACCCAACAATCCAAGAAAACTGTGTCCGTTTAACAGATAGAAAGCAAACTTTCAATCTATACCAATATACTTTCAAAATCCATTCACTTCTGGACTCCTGGGTGGCTCAGTCAGTTAATCTTCTGCCTTGGGCTCAGGTCATGATCCCAGGGTTCTGGGATTGAGTCCCACAGCAGGCTCCTTGCTCAGCAGGGAGCCTGAGCCTCCCTCAGCCTGCTCCTCTCCCTCTCTCTGACAAATAAATACAAAAAATCTTTTTTTAATTTTTATTTATTTTTTAAAAGATTTTATTTATTTATTTGACAGAGAGAGATCACAAGTAGACAGAGAGGCAGGCAGAGAGAGAAGAGGAAGCAGGCTCCCTGCTGAGCAGAGAGCCCTATGTGAGGCTCGATCCCAGGACCCTGAGATCGTGACCTGAGCCGAAGGCAGAGGCTTAACCCACTGAGCCACCCAGGCGCCCCATATAAAATCTTTCTTTTTTTTTTTAATACATTCATTTCAATCTTAGTCCATCCTGACCATACCTAAAATTCCTTTCCAAAGATTTCCCATCACAAACATTCTACAACTTTCTTTTGGGTTCAGATTTTGCCCAGGCCATTTTTCTCCAAACAACCATCTTATTTAGGACAAAATTACCTGTTTGTTTGTTTTGTGGGTTTTTTTTCCCAAGATTTTATTAATTTGTCAGAGAGAGCGTGGATGAGCTTATAAGCCGGGGGGTGGGGTGGGGTGGGGTGGGGTGTGGAACAGGCTCCCAGCTGAGCAGGGAGCCAGATGTGGGACTTGATCACAGGATCCTGGGATCATGACCCGAGCCAAAGGCAGATGCTTAACAGACTGAGCCACCGAGACCTCCCTACCTTCTTTAACCCTCAACAAAAATGCATTCCCATTCCTTATAACTTTCTTACATATCTCCTACTTTTCTACATACAGAGTTGCTTCCCATATTTCCATCAGTCTTCATTACATTTAGTTGAATTTTGCACTTTTTTAGAAAACTCAGTTTCCAGTAAAGACTAAACTCATTTGATGGCAAATTTCTCAATCAGTTAAGCACAAATCGTGTTTACAAACAAACTCATATATCCTTCATTTTTTTTCAGTAAGTGGTCAAAAGCACAAACCCACATCCAGTACTCAGTGCTTTAGCACTTTATTCTATCTGGAAAAGACCTAGATGTCCAATGAATTTAATTCCACTTATCATCCAAGCAAAACTTTAAAGTTTCAGGTTATCAAAGACTTTGAAAAATATCTTAACAATTACCCATGAAATCTCTGAGACAAGACAAGATTAACCATCATTTTAGGTCATCTTTTTTTTTTTTTTTTAAGATTTTATTTATTTATTTGACAGAAACACAGCGAGAGAGGGAACACAAGCAGGGGGAGTGGGAGAGGGAAAAGCAGGCTTCCCACAGAGCAGGGAGCCCGATTTGGGGCCAGATCCCAGGAACCCCAGCATCATGACCTGAGCCAAAGGCAGATGCTCAACGACTGAACCACCCAGGTGCTCCTTAGATCTTTTTGCTAACACATTGTAACAAAGATAACAAGAGCTTATTTGACCTTCACTAAATCTTGGTAGAATTAAAGTTTCACACTTAGTGTTAATAACTTTAAGAATATAACTATCTTAATTAAACCAACAAACAGCTTAAATACCGAATTATGTTCCCTGCATCTTCCCCATTGCCAATTTTTACCTGAGACACAGGCAGAGAAATCTGGAGTGGGCGGTGTTAGGTCTGGGGGGCGCTCTTCTTGCTCCTTGACAGTGAGGGGAGAAGGAGCCATGGTGCAGGAGGCACGGTGGTTGGTACAGAAGCCAATTATGCCGGCTGTACCCCAGGTGGTGCAGAAACACGAGGTAGGGGAGGGGGAGGCAGAAGAGGGGAAGTGCTGCCAGAAGGCAGAGAAGGTTCGAGGTTCTAGAGCTAATCAGCTCCAACAGAGGAACAGATGCCATGTTTTCCTGCCAACATGGAATTATGCAGTCCTTGTCGGGCTAAGACGGGGAATTTCATCCAAAGAAAGGGAATTTCAGCAGCTGCTTGGGAATATTCCTTAAAGTTCCTGTCCCGAGGCAGAGTAACCATAGTTGCCTCAAGTTACAGCCATTAACCCAGGAAATGAGTGATGGAGAAGCTTCCACATCTATTATTAGTAGGAGGAACAGAGAAAGAGTCAGTTTCCCCTTTGCTAGGGAGGGCCTGTGTTTCCTCCAGCAACCTAGGTTTCCTCGGAGGAGGCCTTTTTAGATAACTATCATCCATATGTCAGGAGGGATTTCTATGAGCCAAACATGTTGTGCAAGAGGACCTTAGGTCTGGGTCCTGATTTAGAGCCCTGAAAGCCTGGATGGACCTAGGGTACTTCTATTTGCCCTGTTTCCCACAGAGAGATCTGACAGATCCCACTGAGGCCATGCAGTGTTACAGGAGATCAGTCCTTTCCTATGTTTTTTTCAATCCGAATTGTTTCCACTGGGTTAAAAAGGATCCCAAGGAAGAGTCCTTAGGAACCAAAGAAGAAGCCTGCTGAGGCCGTGTTCCCGGAAAAGTAAAGTTGATTACCGAATTCCCCCAACTCCCAAGTGGCGTCCCACACACCATATATCAGAGGTTCTGTGTGTCAAAAGTCACTGGAGGTGTCCCTCAAACAAAAATTGCTATTGATCACTACCTTGTCTTCCCATGAAGGCATTCCTGCCGTGTCCCTCCCCTTCCCCATCGCATCCTAGGCTACAGATGGGTGCCTGATGAATGGACTAAAACACTGTGCTGTGCTGTCTTATGCCCTGGAAGTCGTGTTACCCCCTGTCATTTTTAACCCACGGACAACACTAGAAAAGTTTTACCAGGGAAATTACCTGATTTTGTAATTCAACTAGTTAATAGAGAACATTGAGGGAAATCAGTAAAGATAGAAATCAACCACGGTTCTAAGCAACATTCCAACACAAGTAGTCTTTACAGCCAACTTCCCTAGGAAATGGTTCCCAGCTGGGCTCGGGTCCTGGTTTCGGCCAGCTCCCAGTGGAGGTCCCGTGGCCAGAAGTGGCTAGACCAGGTATGTGAAGGGCTTGACATTAGATCAATCAGGAAGAAACCTCACAGGGAGTCATAAGATTAGCAAGCATCCTGGTGACTTAGGTGGCTGTCCCGTGCTCAAGACAGATGACTTTGTATAAAGACAGGAGTAAAGAGGGCATCAAGTTTCTGGGTCTTATTACATCCAGGCCAGGGTATTAACTCCAGCCAAAAGGCAGGCTTTCTCCTCCCCGCAGAGTAGCCACAGGCTAGAGGATTGTGGCCTGAGCAGTCGGCATGAAAGTGTTCCAGTAAGACCATACTTCTTAACGAACCCCAGAAATGAGAGTAAAAGAAGAGAAAGTACTCACCAAGTTTGCACCCAAGCTCAGAGTCCACATGAAAAGACCCAGAAGCCCTACAGTTGGGTGCCATCAAGATGTGGTTTTGGAATATAGGTGAGGTTTGGTGGGGTGAGGTTGGGAGCTGAGGACCAAGAAAGAATCCTTGAGACATCTTTGGTGCAAAATGGTGGTTTTATTAAAGCATGGGGACAGGACCTGGGGGCAGAAAAAGCTGTTGCCCCAGGGTTGTGAGAGGTGGCTGACTATACACTTGCCAGTTGGGGGAGGTAAGGAAAACAGAGGTTGCAAAAGGATTTTCATATGTTAAAGAAGACTCTCTGCTTGCCTTTGTCAAGTTCAGGTTGTACTTCCCTCTAGCAAGGCATTAACCTTAAGACAGCTTCCCGTCTTAAGGAATATCACACATATCCCAACCAGGCCTTGGAGGTGGTGCAAGGTGTCAACCTGGGCTTCTTCCTCGGCTAGTCTTCTGCTCCCTCATCACATTCATGACCTGATGGGCATTTGGGCTGTTTGTACTTTTTGGCCACTGTAAATAACAGTGCTGTGCACATTGGTGTATATGTTTTTCTTTGAATGATTGTTTTCAATTCTCTTGAATCACTGGTCCTATCATAATTCTATGCTTAACTTTTTTTTTTTTTTTTTTTTTTTGAGAGAGAGAGAACATGAGCAGCGGGGAGGGGAGAGGGAAAGAGAGCAAATCTCAAGCAGATTCAACTTTGAGCAGGAGCCCTATGCAGGGCTCAATCCCACTACCCTGAGATCATGACCTGAATGGAAACCAAGAGTCAGATGATTAACCGACAGAGCCACCCAGGCACCCCTCTATGCTTAACATTTTGATTAACTGCCAAACTGTTTTCCGTTACAGCTGCGCCATTTTACGTGTCCCACAGCAATGTGTGAGAGTTCCAGTTTCTCTACACCCTCACACGTGTTATTTTCTTCTGCTTGTTAGACATCCTGATGGGTATGAAGCCGTAGCTCTTGTGGTTCAGATTTGCATTTTCCTAATGACGAATGATATTGAGCCTCCTTTCATGTGCTTTATTGGCAATTTGTATATCTTCTTTGGAGAAATGTCTATTTAAGTCCTTTGCCCATTTTTAAAATTGGGTTATTATTCTTTTTGTTGTTGCATTGAAGGAATTCTCTCTCTCTCTTTTTTTTTAAGTAGACTCCACACCCAGCATCAGGCTTGAGCTCAGAACCCTGAGATCAAGACATGAGCTGAGATCAAGAGTCAGAGGCTTAACCGATGGAGCCATCCAGGTGCCCCTGTAAGCATTCTTTTTTTTTTTTTTTTTTTTTTTTACGATTTTATTTATTTATTTGACACAGAGAGAGAGAGAGAGAGAGAGAGAGAGAGACATCACAAGCAGCCAGAGAGAGGGGGGGAAGCAGGCTCCCTGCTGAGCAGAGAGCCAGATTTGGGGCTCGATCCCAGGACCCTGAGATCACGACCTGAGCCGAAGGCAGAGTCTTAACCCCCTGAGCCACCCAGGAGTCCCCTCTCCCGTAAGCATTCTTTATATATTTTGGATACTGGACCTCTTCCAGTTATATGATTTGCAACTATTTTCTCCTAGTCTGTGGGTTGTCTTTTCACTTTCTTCATGGTGTCCTTTAATGCACAAAAGTTTTTCATGCTGATGAGGCCCAATTTATCTACTTTTTCTTTTATTGCTTATGCTTCTGGTATCATGCCTAAGAATCTACTATCAAATCCAAGGTCATGAAGATTTACCCCTATGTTTTCTTCTAGAATTTTACAGCTTTAGCTGTTACATTTAGGTCTTCAATCCATTTTCCCTTAATTTTTGTATATAGTATAAGAAAAGGATTCAACTTCACTCTTTTGTATGTGGATATCCAGTTTTCCCAGCACCATTTGTTGAAAAATCTATTTTTTCCCCACTGAGTGGTCCTGACACTCTTGGGAAAAAAATCAACTGACCATAAATACACAGATTTATTTCTGGACTCTCAATTCTATTCCACTGATCTCTGTCTATCCTTATGCCAATACCACAGTATCCTGAACACTGTAACTATGTAGTAAGTTGAGTTTTGTTTTATTTTGGCTTTGTTGTTTTTTAAGTGGACTCCATGCCCAGCGTGGAGCCCAATGAGGTCCTTGAACTCATGACTTTGAGACTAAGACCTGAGCTGAAATCAAAGTTGGACATGACTGAGCCACCCAGGTGCCCCTGTAATAAGTTTCTGAAATCAGGAATTGAGTCCTCTAATTTTGTTCTTTTTAAAGATTGTTTTGGCTATTCTGGGTCCCTTGAGTTTCCATAGACATTTTAGGATCAGCTTGTCCATTTCTGCAAAAAATGGTAGCTGGAATTTTGTCAGGGAATGCGCTGAATCTTTAGACCTGGGGAATACTGCCATCTTATTAATATTAAGTCTTCCAAACCATGAACAAGGGATATTTTTCTATTTATTTATGTAATTCCTTTCAACAATGTTTTGTAGTATGTACGTTATTATTATTATTTTTTAAAGATTTGTATTTATTTGAGAGACAGTGAGAGAGAGCATAAGAAGGGAGAAGGTCAGAGGGAGAAGCAGACTCCCCGTGGAGCTGGAAGCCTAATGCAGGACTCGATCCCACAACTCTGGGATCATGACTTGAGCCGAAGGCAGTTGCTTAACCAGTTGTTTAACCAGACACCCAGGGGCCCTGTATGTTATTTTCCTTAAGTAAGGCTCTACGCCCAATGTGGAGCTTGAACCTCTGACCCTGAGGTCAAGAGCCACATGTTCCACCCACTGAGCCAGTCAGGTGCCCCAGTTTTGAAGTTTTTAGTGTGTAAGTGTGCAGGACCTTGGTTAAATTTATCCCTGAGTATTTTATTTTTTTGATGATAAAATGGGATTATTTATTAACTTCACTTGGAGAATTTATTGCTAAGTGCTTAGAAGTACTATTTATGCTTGTGGGAACGCCTGGGTGACTTAGTCGGTTAAATGTCTGCCTTCAGCTCAGGTTGTGATCCCAGGGTCCCAGGATTGAGTCCCAAATGGGCTCCTTACTCAGCGGGGAGCCTGCTTCTCCCTCTGCCTGCTGCTCCCCCTGCTTGTGCTTGCTCTCTTTCTCTGACAAATAAATAAATACAATCTTTAAAAAAAATACTATTTATGTTTGTATATTGGTATTTTGCATTATATTGTATTTTGTATCCTGCAAAACTGTATCTTGCTAAACTTGCTTATTAGTTCTAAGTGGATTCTTCAAGATTTTCTATACACAAGATCATGACATTTGAGAATAGAAGTTTTTCCCCTTCCTTTACAATCTACATGCCTTTTATTTCTTTTTCTTGCCTAATTGCTCTGTCTAGAACCCCCAGTACAATGTTGAACAGAAGTAGTGAGAAGAGACATTCTTGTCTTGTTCCTAATCTTAGGGGGAAACATCACCAATATGATATTAGGTGGGGGGTTTTGTAGGTGCCCTTTGTCAGGCTGAGGAAAAGTTATCTTCTTTTACTAGTTTGTTGAGTGTTGTTGAGTGTTTTTATCATGAAATGATGTTGGATCTTCTAGAATGTGGTTTTTTTTTTTTTGCATCAACTGAGATGATCCTGTAATTTTATTCCTTCATTGTAAAAATATAGTAAATTGCATTGACTGATTTTTGAATGTTAAATCAGTCTTGAAATCCTGAGATAAGTCCTGCTTGGTTATAATATACTCGGTTTGTATTTGATTTGCTGTTTTTTAAAAAATAGTTTATTTATTTATTTGAGAGAGAGGACATAGGAGCAGGAGGAAGGGCAAAGGAAGAGGAAGAAGCAGACTCCTGTTGAGCAAGGAGCTGGACATGGGGCTTGATCCCAAGACCCTGAGATCATGACCTGAGCTGAAGGCAGAGAGTTAACTGACAGAGCCACCCCAGGTGCCCTTGGTTTGCTATTGTTACTCTTGTTTTTTTTTTTTTTTTTTTTTTTGGTTTGCTACTATTTTTTTTTTAAGATTTATTTATTTATTTAAGAGAGAGAGCTAGAGAGCAAGAGAATCCCAAGCAGACTCCCTGCTGAGAACAGAGCCCCATGCGGGGCCTGATCTCATAACTCTGAGATCATGACCCGAACTGAAATCACCAGTCAGACACCCAACTGACTGATCCACTCAGGTGCCCTTGGTTTCCTACCATTTTGTTGAGGATTTTTGTATAAATATTCACAAGGGATATTGGCTCTGTTGTTTTCTCATAATGTCTTTTTTTTTTTTTAAGATTTTATGTATTTGACACAGAGATAGAGAGAGCACAAGTAGGCAGAGTGGCAGGCAGAGGGAAAGGGAGAAGCAGGCTCCCCACTGAGCAGGGAGACCAGCACGGAGCTCGATCCCAGGATCCTGGGATCAAGACCTGAGCCGAAGGCAGCTGCTTAACCGACTGAGCCACCCAGGGGCCCCTCTCATAATGTCTTCATCTGGCTTTGACATCATGGTTATACTGGTCTCACAGAATGAGATGAGAAGTGTTCCCTCCTCTACTTTTGTAAGTGTTTTGGAAAGACTGCTGTTAATTCTTCCTCAAGCCGTTGATATAATTCACCAGTAAACTCTCTAGGCCTGGGGTTTGCTTTGTTGGAGTTTTTTGACCACTGATTTATTCTCTTTACTTGTTATGTGTCTATTCAGGTTTTTTTTTTTTCTTTTTAAAATTCAGTTTTGGCAGTTTGAGTCTTTTTCTTTTTAAGATTTGTTTATTTATTTATTTATTCTAGAGAGAGAGAGAGAGAGAAAGAGAGAGACCTTGGTGGGGCAGGAGCAGAAGGAGAGGAGGAAACTCAGGCAGACTCCACGCTGAGCACGGAGCCTGATGCAGGGCTCCATCTCAGGACCTTGAGATCATGACCTGAGCCAAAATCAAGAGCCAGTCACTCAACCAACTGTGCCACCCACGTGCCCCTCCCTTCACTTTTTTAACTTGGAGGCAGACTGGGGAAAGGGTGAGATCTGGAACATTGGTAGTAAATAGACCCTGCTCTTATCTAAGTCTACCATTTATTAGCTATGTATTATGGGCTGGTTGCCCAGTATCTCTGAATCTGTTTTCTCAGATGTAAAGTGTATCATTAGTGAAAATTAGAAAAACATATCTAAAGCACCTGGTGCCATGTGGTCACCTACCAAATATTAACTCCCTCTCCATTTCACCTTCTTTCTTCTTTATTTAATTTTCAAAACAACCTTCATTCAATCATTTATTTGCTCAACAAACATTTATTGACCATCAACTGTGTGTCAGATGATAAGCTCTGGGGAAACGATGTGAATTAAAATAGCCACTGTCCCTGGCTGCCTGAAGGTTACAGTCAAGAGGGAAAGATGGAAGAGGAGTGGTAATCAAACAACCATACTCGGGCACCTGGGTAGCTCAGGTCATGAACTAAGAGTCCTGGGATCAAGCCCTGCATCAAGATCCCCATTCATCGGGGAGCCTGCTTCTCCCTCTGCCTCTCCCCACACCCCCCCACCTGCTTGTGCTTGCTCTCTCTCTCAAATAAATAGATAAAACCTAAAAAAAACAAACCAAAAACAAATAACCATACTAAAGTCAGGAAGATGAACCCAGTTGACTAAAAGGATAGAATGGGAACCTGAACTCTCTCATGCCTGCTAATCAGAGAGAGCATCTGGGAGATGACCCTTTAACTGAAAATGGAGTAAATAGGAGAGAATGAGGCAAGGCTTTAAAGGAGGAAAGGGGGCTTTCCAGGCAGAAAAGATAGGATGTGCAAATGTCCTGTATCAGGAAAGAGCATAATACATTCAAGGAACCAAAGGAAGGCCTGGGTGGGCCCAGCAAGGAGCCAAGTGTAGCTAAAGCAGTGAGGGCCAAACTTTGATAGGCCCAATCAGCCAAAGGAAGAAATCAGGTCTTTAGCACAAGAGCAAGGAGGACCTATGGATGGCTTTTTGGCAGGGATGGAGGTAGGAGCAGGATGGGATCAGGTCTGCCTTTAGAAGAGAGAGCAGGGGACGTCTGGATGGCCTAGTCGGTTAAGCTGCTGCCTTTAGCTCAGTCATGATCCCAGGGTCCTCGGATCGAGCCCCGCATGGGGCTCCTTACTCAGCAGGGAGCTTGCTTCTCTCTGCCTCTGCCTGCCACGCTGCCTGCTTGTGCTCTCTCCCTCTCTGACAAATAAATAAAATCTCTAGAAGAGAGAGCAGAGAGCAGTGTTAAACCCTGAGACCATGGGGAAGCCTTGCAGTCATCCTGGTGGGGCGGTGGTTGCTCTGAGTAGAATGGTGGGTGGGGAGATGGAGGGGAGTGGTCAGAATTTAGAAATACTTAGGGATTTATCATGTAAAGCAAAGAGGAGCTGGAGATGGTCTGGACACAGGGAGGGAGAGACAAGGAGGACAGTCAGGTTTCTGGTGTGACCATGGCTGAAAGGCAATGCCAGTGAGACAGGAACTCAGGGGACCAGGACTGAGGTGGCAGGGAGAAGTTATCTCCTGTTATCTCCACTGAGTTCTTTTAGGTAGAGAGACTGGTTTCGGCCAGACAGCTGGGTGGGGTGGGACAGGGTAGTGATGCTGTTCTGAGCAGAGCACCCGCTGATCCGGAGGAAAATTCCAGCTAGTGTGTGTGTGACAGGGAGTGGAGGTGGTGGTTAGAAATACTCGATTGCTTAAGATCTGGGAACATCCATGTCTGGGCATTCTGGAAAGGATTTCATACCTCATATAGAAGACAGAGCCAGCAAGAATGAAGCAAAGAAACTGCTTCCTGCAAGCAAAGAACTATTCTGGGCAGCAACCACCCGGCTGACAGTGTGCGGGGCCTGGCATACAGTAGGTGCTCAATAACTGATGAGGCTGGCCTAGCATCTGAATGTGGGGGCCACGGAGGGGATGCTTTACCCACTCACTCGCAGGTGTCTCCCTCAGCTTCACGGATCAAACTGGGAATGGTGGTCCCTTCCTCACTTGGGAAAGCCTACGTGTCAGGACAGAAAGGAAAGGAAAAGTGAACTTTTCTGAAGACCTACTATGTGCCAGGAATACCTTTACAGCTATTGTGAGCATTTACTTACTGGATTGACTTGAAGAGTGAAGGAATTCCCATTTGAAGTTCAGGGAAGGCAGGACTTCTCCGGCTCAAGGACACACAGCCAGCCACTGACAAAGGTGTGGTTCCAACTTGGCTGTCCAACCCTTCAGGCAAGAGAGAAACTAGGTATCGGAACAAAGAGACCCAGGTTGGTTCTGAAAACCCTCAGGCTTCAGGGATTTGAACAAAGTGAAACTGATGCTGATATAATTGGCAAAGTTGAATTTCAAAGCACCCCTCCACCCAAGGATGGGGAGGGGATGAAATTCCTAAACTGGGAAAATAATTACATCCCATTCAAGCCCTTGGCAATTTGCCCCTAAAGGTAATTAGCACTGAATGCTGAACACAGGGAGAAAGCACACACTGGCCAGGGGCCATGGGAGAGGCAGCAAGAAATTATTGTTCTTTGAGAATTACAAATATCAACAGGTCAGTTCCGGGATTGTGTTGGGCACTGAGCTCCCAGAGAAGAGCTCTGCCTCATGCTGCCATCTGGTTCGAACTAGGGTGATGCAAGATCCTAGTCCCATATTGCTTGTAAGACCCCAGGACCCAGGAGCAGTTCAAGATAGTGAAACTCTGCTCCCACTCTTCTGCACAGGCTCCCTAACCCCTTAGCAAACTGGACTTCCAAGGGAAGAGCTGGCCAGGGGCTGCCATAGTAACACAGGACATCCACCTACCACTCTCCCTCAGGGAGCTCACAGCCTCATAGAACCCAGAGTAGGAAACTACTTGAGGTGATACCCAGATTGTGGCCTTAAGTAACCCCGAATCACATATTGAGAAGGCCTTCCTTCTTCAATTTTATCTCACTCTATCAATCTATTAAGATATCTTCAATATGGGGGCGCCTGGGTGGCTCAGTGGGTTAAAGCCTCTGCCTTAGGCTCAGGTCATGATCCCGGGGTCCTGGGATCGAGCCCCACATCGGGCTCTCTGCTCAGCAGGGAGCCTGCTTCCCCCTACCCCCTGCCCCTGCCTGCCTCTCTGCCTACTTGTGATCTCTGTCTGTCAAATAAATAAATAAAATCTTGGAAAAAAAAAAAAAAGGTATCTTCAATACCTCCCTACCAATGGCTCACAGTCTTTGGCAGATAACAGATTCAAGCTAGCATTCACTCAAACTATGGTCACGGTTACCTTCTATTCAGGGCCAATGAGGTTGGTTCTCCATCAACAACAGAGATTTAATTCTAAAATAAATTGATGGGAGTTAAAAAAAAAACAAGTGCATCTCCTCGAAGAATCTATCAGCCAGTAGGAAAATGGTGCTGACGTACATCATGCCAACAGCTCTCTAGGGGTAAGCAAGAGGTAACACACTGTCTCCAGCTAGTGTCATAGACTCAAAACTATATTGTGGAATCCATGTCCCACCTTTTCCCAAAATGCCCTAGAGATTAGAGTATTTTTCTTTTGGTCCAAGATCAAGCGACAAAGGACCAGCTTGGGATTAAAAAAATAATTAAGAATTTTGTTATTGTTTTCTATGGGGACTGTTATCCTCCCTCCCACCCCTCCCCTGGGGAAAAAACAATATAAACAGAACTACTTGGACTCAGTAGATATCGTGTGAGTTGAGCATTGTTTTGCAACTAAGGTCTTAAGATATTTTAACAGACGGTGATAAGAAAACAGTCAAGTCCTCCCACTGAGAGAAAGATGACAGACTTGAGGCCACCAGTCCCAAGGTTAGGGACCTGACTTCCAGCATTAGGACTCACTTGACACCTTTAAATACCTGAGCACCGTGGTGTCCCTTACCAACCTCTCATCATGAGATTAGAAATACAAATATATTTATAAATGTATATATTTACAAATATATACCTAATAGGTATACCAAAATTAGAACTAGTTAATACTTCTGTATTTTATTTCATTTTTTAAAGATTTTATTTATTTATTTGAGAGAGAGAGTGAGAGAGAGAACATGAGCAGGAAGAGGGAGAAACAGACTCCCCTGCTGAGAATGGAGCCCAATGCGGGGCTTAGTCCCAGGACCCCAGGATCATGACCTGAACAAAAGGCAGATGCCCAGCCAACTGAGCCACCCAGATGCCCCTATACTTCTGTATTTTAAATTTATTTATGGCAAAGTTCTGAGTAAGACTGTCAAGATGGACTTCTGTTCTTGCTTTTTTTTTTTTTTTTTAAGATTTTCCTTCTTTCTCTCTCTTTCCTTTCTCTCTTTCTTTCTTTCTTTGGCAGAGAGAGAGAGAGAGCTCAAGGAGGGGGAGCAGTAGGCAGAGGGAGAAAGAGAAGCAGGCTTCTCAAAGAGCAGGGAGCCTGACGTGGGGCTTGATCTCAGGACCCCGGGATCATGATCTGAGCTGAAGGCAGATGCTTAACTGACTGAGCCACCCGGATGTCCCATGCTCTTGAGTTTTGTTTGATTAGAGGAGATTCTTACACTTTCCTGGTGTCCTGGGCACCTTATTATCCTAAACTCTGCAGGCGAAGGGAGGGAGGGGCAGGGTGGGAGTATGACTTAGTACCACAGCTGCTGCACCCTGGATCAGAATGTAGAATGTTGGTGTGTCACCTGTCAGGGTCACTCTGTGCTGTTAGTCTGACATCAGCCTTTTAGCCAGCCAGTAAAGACCTTGCCTTTTGTCCTGAGATTAGCTGGATTCTCAGCAAACAATCCTAGTTTACTCCACACACACCCTCTGTGTTGGGGACATGGAGAGATCAGGAAACACAGGTGTAGAATAAGAAATAAAACAGTCAATGGGCACCTGGGTGGTTCAGTGGGTTAAGCCTCTGCCTTCGGCTCGGGTCATGATCTCAGGGTCCTGGGATCGGGTCCCGCATCGGGCTCTCTGCTCAGCAGGGAGCTTGTTTCCTCCTCTCTCTTCCTACTTGTGATCTCTGTCTGTCAAATAAATAAATAAAATATTAAAAAAAAAAAAAGAAATAAAACAGTTGGGGCGCCTGGGTGGCTCAGTGGGTTAAGCCTCTGCCTTCGGCTCAGGTCATGATATCAGGGTTCTGGGATCGAGCCCTGTGTCGGGCTCTCTGCTCCACAGGGAACCTGCTTCCCCCTCTCTCTCTGCCTGCCTCTGTGCCTACTTGTGATCTCTCTCTCTCTCCCTCTCTCTCTCTCTCTCTCTCTCTCTCTGGCAAATAAATAAATAAATAAATAAATCTTTAAAAGAATAAAATAAAATAGTCTACCAGTCATTACCATAATACAGAGCTGTGATGAGACACCTCAGAGTGTATGAGAGCAGGGCAGGGACCTAGCCCATGCCTTGTCCCACCTTGTCATTTCATAAATAAGATTTCAGTGTTACCAGTGGTTCCTGAAAAGGAGGGACTCAGGGTATCTGGCTGGCTCTGCCTGTAGAGCATGTGACTCTTGATCTTGGGGTCATGAGTTCAAGCCCCATGTTGCCTGTGGAGTCTACTTTACATTTTTTTTTTTTTTAAAGATTTGTTTAATTGGGACACCTGGGTGGCTCAGTCAGTGAACTGGCTGCCTTCGGCTCAGGTCGTGATCCTGGGGTCCTGGGATCGAGTCCTGCATCGGGCTCCCTGCTCTGTGGAGTGTCTGCTTCTCCTTCGCTACTCTCCCTGCTTGTGCTCTCCCCCACCCCCTCTCTCAAATAAATAAATAAAATAAAATAAAATAAAAAAGATTTGATTTATTTACTTTAGAGAGACAGAGAGTGTGAGCAGGGAGAGGTGCAGAGGGAAAGGGAGAATCTCAAGCAGACTCCTGAGCCCACATCCCACAACCCCAAGACCACGACCCGAGGAGAAACCAAGAGTCAGATGCCCAACAGACTGAGCACCTAGGTACCTCCTGTGGAGCCTATTTATAAAAAAAAGAGGGACTAAGTGCATGTATAATTTGATTATAGGCAGGTCCTAGCACACAGTAGGTGCTAAAAAAAATCTTCATTGAATCTGAATAGATCTAAGGGTGGCACCAGGTCTAGGTTGAGATTCTTAGGCACGGTGGGGCAGGAAGAGAGCGAAGGAGAGCCACTCCCAGGCAGATGGAATGTTTGCCCGTGAATGGTTGCCTGGTGTACAGTAGCTTCTATATCAGCTTCTGTATCTAGTGCAGAAGCACCAAGAAGGGTGCTTGGAGGAAGCAGTTTTCTGAAAGTCCTACTCTGGCCCTGCTTTGACGTGTCATGACCTGCCCAACTCTGAGGCCCGGGGAATGTCCCCCATCCTGAAGACCCTCCCCAGCTGCCCTCAGGAATGCAGTGCCCACGCTCTGGGGTGGGAGGCCATAAAGTTCATGTCTACAGGCCATTTTGGGCAAGTTACTCTCTATCCCCTCCCTCCTGGGAAGATCAGGTGATGCGGAGACAAGAAGAGTATTGTGGTGCGAACCAGCATTTGGAGTGTCCTTAAATGGATGTGATTCTGCGGCACTCTCTAGGCACACACATGAGCACATGCCTGCCTGCACGTCCCCCACCCGCTTTAAGCAGGAGAAATAAGGGGATGTGTGGGTTCTCTCCTCTCCCTGAAGAAATAAGGAAGTTGGATGATTTCTGGTTCGTCTTAAGGAGAAATGAGGAAGTGAATTTTCCTGGGTAGGGCATTTTTGGTAACAAAACAAAAACTGGAGTAAGAGGGAATTGTGAGCTGTTAGCTGGAAATTCCAGGGATCTCCATGAGCCCAGGAAACTAAACTCTGCCAGGCCTCTACTGCTGGAGGCAGAGCTGCAGCGACTCGCTCAGTGACTCGGGCGGCAGGTCACTCTTACCTCGGTTTCTCTCTGAGGAACCGCGCCCTTCTCCTCCCTCCGCAGGTGTGTTCCACGTCCTCTGGATCCACGCGGTTCCACAAGCCCCGCAGAAGAATCTGCCCTCCCCTCGCAGTTTCTTAGTTCAGATGGAGTTAGGAGACACGTCTAGGTTCTGGCTGAACCTGATGCAGTCAGCTGTGTCCAGGGATGTGCATGTGCAGGGGTGTCCTGTGGTGGCTACTTAGAGCGGTGGGTACCGCGGCCGGGCTTCCCCACGGGAAAGGAAACTGCAAGCAGGCCCTCTATGTAAGTATACAGTGAGGACGAGAGTATGGCTTCTCACTTTTAGAATCAAGGAGTAAAAGTGGTTTGCGAGGAAGAATGTGGGACGAGGGAATCCCATCCCCTGGGCATCTAGTCCCATTCCCAACCCCATGCCTGTTTCCCGGAGAGCTGCCATGTTGGCACTCTGTGGCCCCGCCCCCACCCAGAGTTGATTGGCCCAGGAGTGGCCATGTGACTCAGCTGGGCCAATCCGATTCTCCTAGGCACCTGCACAGCACCTACTGCCCTACTTTGGTAGGGACCTCTCTGGGGAAGCCAGGTCCTGCAGCAAAGACTAGGAAGTGGGGCAGAAGGTCCTCAGGGAGAGGATCATGAGGCTGGTGAAGAGAAACTCAGGAAGGGAAGTGGTTTGGATTAGTGACTGATCAAATCCCTGCCTCCAGTTTCTTCTGGCAGCCTCTCTACCCTTGGGTCACGGACAAACTTTTTAGTAAATTCATATTTTCTGTTAGTCCAGCGAGAGTGGTTTTCTATCCTCTGCCACTAGAATCCTCATTACAAGTAGCTAATAAAGTGATAATAGTAATAGCTGATATTTATTGAATGCTCATTATAAGGGGTACCAAAGACTCTTCCAAAGGGGGTTTATATACATTGTCTTAAACTCAGCAATTCCATGTGGTATGTATTATGCCGATTTCATGGAAGAAGGAACTCAGGTCACGCTGCTCCCCGGCTCAAGGTCACATTAGTGAAACCAGATCTGAGCCCAGGCAGTCTGATTCAGACTCTGGGTCACTAACCTATAGCCTTTTCAGTGGAAGATGGTGGGAGGTAGGGGCTCAGGCTTTCCAAGGCCACCTATCACATGCTTACTCCAGTCCTGCACCCACACAGAAGAACGCGAGCTGGGGGATTTGGCAGCTGAGGTGAAGTGTTTGCCCTCTGTCCTACCCCCCAACACCCCTTAGAGGTAGGGGAAGAGTCTGGAGTCCCTGGTTTCCATGACACTGCACTTTGGGGTGGTAAAGATTAAACCACTGGCTTTCCTTCCTCTGAGTGCTTGGAGCCCTCTGGAACCACCAAGGAGGAGGCTGGAAAGGAGACTGAACTGTCCTGGAGGCGTGGTACATGGTCACTTTCACCTTCCAGGAGCACTTACTTCATGAATGAGCAGTAGCATGTCCTTCCTCTCCCAATCGGAGGCTGTCAGGGGCCATGGTCAGGGGCTAGGAACTGGGTGCTGGCTGCCTGCTCTTGACTTGTTCTCCAAGACTGTTTCATTATCTATAGAAGGGGATCATTCATAATAACTTCTATCCAGAGTCAAAAATGAGATAATGCATCCAGAGGGTTTAAAAACCCAAGAGGGATTGGGAAAATGTTTATGTTATTACATGAGGAAAGCAGGGACCCTTAGTGTGTGTCCTATGATCCCATTCTTTTTTTTTTTTTTTTTTAAAGATTTTATTTATTTATTTGAGAGCAAGACAGTGAGAGAGAGCATGAGCGAGGAGAAGGTCAGAGGGAGAAGCAGACTCCCCATGGAGCTGGGAGCCTGATGTGGGACTCGATCCCGGGACTCCAGGATCATGACCTGAGCTGAAGGCAGTCGTCCAACCAACTGAGCCACCCAGGCGTCCCTCTTTTTTTTTTTTTTTTAAGATTTTATTTATTCATTTAAGAGAGAGTGAGACAGAGAGAGCACAAGCAGAGGGAAAGGGAGAGGGAGTGAGAGAAGCAGACTCCCTGCTGAGCTATAACCCTGATGAGGAGCTCGATCCCAGGACCTGGAGATCATGACCTGAGCCGGAGGCAGATGCTTAACCATCTGGGCCACCTAGGTGCTCCCTACAATTCCATTTTTTTAGAGTTTTTGTTTTGTTTTAAATCTGGAAAGATAAGTACCAAGGTGTTAAATGGAATATTTCTGTGTGATAAGATTACAAATATTTTGATTTATTTTCTTCCTTTTGCATTTAAACTTTCTAGCATGGGGTTGCCTGGGTGGCTTAGTCGGTTGGGTGTCTCCCTTTGGCTCTGGTCATGATCCCCGTGTCCTGGGATTGTCCCCCCTCCTCACGGCGCTGAGCTCCATGCTCAGTGGGGAGCCTGCATCTCCCTCTCCCTCTGCCTGCCGCTCCCCCTGCTTGTGCTCTCTTGCCTTCTCTGTCAAATGAATAAATAAAATCTCAAAAAAAAAGCATAAAATAAACTTTCTAGCATCAACATAAATGGTTTATATATTTTAAAACAGATCATACTTTACACGAATAAAATACATTTATTACTTACTTCTAAATGCTTTGGCAAGTATAAAGTCCTCCATATCCTCCATACATTGTGAGCGTGTGAGTACTTGCCTAAGTCCTAAAGCCCCTGGGTGCTGCATATTTGTGAGTTGCCTCACCAGCACTCACTCCCCTCTTCTTTCTGAGCAGATTGGGTGAACCAAATCCCATCCCACCTCCACCGTGGGCCTGGATCGGCTTGAATCCATCATTGTGGAGGTTGTGTTAGGGAGCCCATGATAGAGGGTGGTCAATCCTAAAACTTGTGTCTCTTTGGGGAAATAGATCTCCACTCTTTTTGGATAGAGTAAAGGTGACTTCTGTAAATTGGTAACATTGACCTGGGTAAGAATGGGACCAGGTCAAGAAGGAGGGAGAGGAGCTGAGAAATGGAAAAAGAGAGAAAAATCAGGTCCTGATTATATCACTGGGCCACTAAGAAAACCTTCTCTTCTGAAGGCACACTTTTTCATTCCGTGTGCCAGTGAATTCCCTGTTTTCAAAACCAGTCTGAGAAGATGGATTTTCTGTCAGTTACAACTTCCTAGTCAATAAAAAAACTGGGACCATAAGTGGGTTGTTGTGAGTAATAGACCCCAGAGCTTGTGAGGCTGAGGAGGTAGGGGGAGCACAGGGGGCCCCCAGACTCCTGGTTGAGAAGTTGGCATTTCTTAAATAGCTGGTGGTAAAGGAATCTGTTGAATCTTAGAATTCAAGCCAGGTGCCTATAAGGCTGCTCTGTAAGGAGACTCGTGGGAAAATTTCAAGATTTTAGAAGGGTCTTTCCTTTTTTGCAGTTATTAGTAAATTCCTGCAGGAGAGACGATTCCTGGGAAATAGGCCTGTTTGAAAGGAGGGAAGGAAGTGTGAGGGTTTTGCTAAAAGGAGCCTCCCCTTTTAAAGATTGTATTTATTTATTAGAGAGAGACAGAGCACAAGCAGGAAGAGTGACAGACAGGGGGAGAGGGAGAAGCAGGCCCCTCGCTGAGCAGGGAGCCCCACGCGGGGCTCCATCCCAGGACTCTGGGATCATGACCTGAGCCAAAGGCAAACACTTAACTGAGCCACCCAAGCGCCCCAAGAGAAGCCCTTTCTACCTGAGGTCTGCAATCCAAGTTGACGGTGAGTCCAGAATTCTTGTCAAAAAGGGGAATTTTCGGGGCACCTGGGTGGCTCAGTGGGTTAAAGCCTCTGCCTTCGGCTCAGGTCATGGTCCCAGGGTCCTGGGATCGAGCCCCACATGGGGCTCTCTGCTCGGCGGGGAGCCTGCTTCCTCCTCTCTCTCTGCCTGCCTCTCTGCCTACTTGTGATCTCTGTCTGTCAAGTGAACAAATAAAATCTTAAAAAAAAAATCTTTAAAAAAGGGGAATTTTCTATGTCAAGCTGTGTTTAGTGTAAGCACACTCCAGGAAGTGGGAGCCTTGGCAGAAGATAAAACGGAACACCCCTCAGGTCCCTCGCCAGCATATCCTGTCAGGCATTCTTTGTTGGACAAAGACGCCCAACTCCTACTCTTTTGCTTCTGCTGGGATGAAGCCTTGGGACAAGAGGCCAATCAGTGGTACCTCTCCACACTCTCCATGGCTTTGAGATGACAAGGTGAAGGCCATCCATGAAACCGACAGCAGGGGGATGCACTGAGACCAAGACCAGTTGTCAGGAGATAGGCCATGTTCTGGACACAAAGATGTGGCAGTCTCTGGCTTGGGTTTCTGGTCCATGTATTTGACTAAAAGAAAATGGACTGGACACCTACTAAGCCTTTAAGAATAGAATGTGAGATTGCTTTCTCATAATGCTCCATCTACCAATGTTGACCATGCTTTGTCCACGCCCTAAAGCATCCTCAGGTCCCTAACTGCATCAGACAGGAAGTGAGAGGCCAAAACAGTGCAGCCTCCAGGGGGAACATCTCCAAAATCCATCTCAGATGTGTCCATGGAAGACAGGGAGATGGACAGATCGGCCGATGCACAGGCAGGAGGACAGACGAATCTTCAAGGAAGATTCTGTCAAAGATGATGAAAAACCCATGTGTTGGGGTGGTTTGGAGAACCTTTCCCTAATCCTGGGGATAGCCAGCTTTTCTCCTCCTTATTATGGATGGCTTCACTCTTGCTGAAAATGCCACGGGACTGCTAAGACCCGGCCTGCCTGAATCTTCTCTGGCCCCTGGAATCCAGCCCCCAGGAGATGGTCATGACCCTTCCTTTTGGCCTACAGCCTTCTCCAGGGCTGAGAATAGGAAGCAACATGCTCCCGTTCAGAGCTGGGAGCTCAGAGCTCAGAGCCTGCTCACAAGTCCTTTTAGAAATAAAGGACAAAATAGGGACATTGTTCCCGGACAATGGGGTTTCTCACAAGCGGACTTCCCCTTTTATGAGGAGAGCTCCCTTTAAGAGCAGCTGGGACTTGCCAGTTCTTAGGGCACTGAGCTGCAAGCTGATGGCTGGGAGGGACCTGGAACTGGGGATGGAGCTGTTCATGTGAAGGGACACCTTGGGTTAGTACGGCCTGAAAGACTGGACTAAGAGAAGACCCGGCGGGAGCAAGGGCAAGGCTCCAGACGGGATGAAGTCAGGGGCTAGGGCGGGATTAGAGAGTAAACCTAGGACTGGGGCGGAACCCAGGGCAGGTATGAGGCTTGGACGGGAGAATGGGTTCTGGGAGGGCATGTCATAGCTCAAAACAGCTCAAAAGCCTGGGCATCAGACATAGGCGGGGCATCAGACATAGACGGCTCAGGTTCTCTTCTGATTGTCTGGCTGGCTTTCTCTGGCCTTTTATCTTTGCTCTGGTGTCATCTTCATGCCCTTGAACATCTTATTTACTGCCATGACCTGCTCCACCTGCACTCTTGTTCCTCCTCATAGTTCTTTTTTTTTTTTTTTAAGATTTTATTTATTTATTTGACAGAGATCACAAGTAGGCAGAGAGGTAGGCAGAGAGAGAGGGGGAAGCAGGTTCCCCGAGGAGCAGACAGCCTGATTTGGGGCTTGATCCCAGGACCCTGGGACCATGACCTGAGCTGAAGGCAGAGGCTTTAACCCACTGAGCCACCCAGGCACCCCGCTCCTCGTAGTTCTTTATCCACTCTCTTACCATTTTTTCCCCCAAAGATTTTATTTATTTATTAGACAGAGAGAGAGAGAGACAGTGATAGAGGGAACACAAGCAGGAGGAGTGGGAGAGGAAGAAGCAAGTTCCACTCTGAGCAGGGAGTCTGACATGGGGGTCGATCCCAGAACCCTGGGATCATGACCTGAGCCAAAGTCAGCCGCTTAACCAACTGAGCCACCCAGGCGCCCCTCCCTTACCATCTTCTAATGTACTCTATAATACGTACTTATAAAGCTTATTGTTTATTATGTCCTCCCTAACTAGAATGTCAGCTCCATGAGGACAGAAATCTTTTATTCACTTGTGTCTGCGTTTCCTAGAACAGTGCCTGGCACAGACAGAGATCTAATAAATACTGGTTGAATGAACCTAGTTGTTAAGTTTCTCTGATCTGAGAGCTTCCTCCTTTGAAAAGTGAGGGGAGAGAGTCACGATGCAGCCTGAGAGCTGCGGAGAGGAACAAGTGAGATCACGTCTCCCACCGGGTTGGTGGGCACTTCCACCAATGACAGCTTGTATATGCCTCTGTTTCCTCATCTGTAAAGTGGGGAAGTCCTGCTTTATAGGGCTGTTGTGAGAAGTAGCAGTAGATGGATTAATAGGTACAAAGAACTTAGACCAGGGCCTGTTATGAAGTCAAGGTTCAGTAATGTTGGGCATCATGTTGGTTTAATGAAAGTGCCTTGTCCTCAGTCTTCCCAGTTCATTATCGTATAGAGTTGAAGATGGGGTTGGAGGAGGCACTGGGAGGCAAGTGGCTGAAACTTTGGTCATACCTGCCCTTGAGATAAAATGATCCTTTGAATATAATGGTCTAAACAGGCAAACATTTCCAGACACCATCCCCTTTAAATATCCTCCCAGACTTCAGCCAGTGTTTCCCCAGCCCTGGGTCAGGACCAACTCCCCACTGCCCCCCCCGCCCAGAGTTTCTTCTCCTCTCTCTGTTTTTTCTCCTTCCTCCCTCTCCACCCAGGGCCTGACCCTTGTGTGCCCTCCATCCTAGCATTTCCCACTGCAGGAGGCTCCCCGGGGGCAGTGGAAATGAGAATTAAAATTCTGGGCCTTCTGGCCTTCTCACCTCAAACTTGGCTTTTTTTTTTTTTTTTTAAGATTTTATTTATTTATTTGACAGAGAGAGATCACAAGTAGACAGAGAGGCAGGCAGAGAGAGAGAGGGAAGCAGGCTCCCTGCTGAGCAGAAAGCCCGATGCGGGACTCAATCCCAGGACCCTGAGATCATGACCTGAGCCGAAGGCAGAGGCTTAACCCACTGAGCCACCCAGGCGCCCGGCTTTTTTTTTTTTTTTTAAAGATTTTATTTGTTTATTTATTTGACAGAAAGATGGATTGAGAGTACCAGCAGGAGAGGGAGAGGGAGAAGCAGGCTCCCCTCAAGGCAGGGCTTAATCCCAGGACCCCAGGATCATGACTTGAGGGGAAGGTAGAGGCTTAACCGACTGACTGAGCCGCCCAGGTACCTCTGAAACTTGGCTTCTAATGCCTGGTAAACTTAAAGCCTTGCTAAAAGCAGCCGGATAAGCTGTTGTGGGTGAAACACATGCAGAACAGAGCCCAGATTCTTGGAGGAGATCTGTCATTGCTTACAAATGCCAAGGAAGGGTTTAGAGATATGAGGAGGCTTGAGATGGCGTCATCATCAGTGAGCCAGGGGCAAACCCTCTGGCATGGAAGGTCTGCCTGTCGCAGCCTGGGCAGAGTCTGGGAGGCTGAGCCAGCAGGAAGTTGGGGGAAGCCCATCCCACCTTATCATGAGCCCCTAGCACCTGCCCCTGACTTCTGATCTCCCCAAAGCTAGGGGGATAGCTCTTCTGGATGTACCACATGTGGCCATGTACCACATGGCCAGCATTGGGGCCTCTGTGTCTGGGTGATTTTCCCCAGGGTACCATTCCACCTTCGGAGTCCATTGATGAGTTATCGACAAGAGGAACCGCTGCCTGGGCAGCCCTGCCACCTTCCTCCTACTCCTACTTCCTCCTACCTCTCCTATCCTGCTCCTGGGCTTTGTCCCACAAGGAAAATTCACCTAAGGTGGGGGCAGGGAATACCCAGCAGCCGTCACTGTCCCTGCTCCCTGGGTACCTCCCCTCCTGGTGCTATCAGCCTAACAGGAAGGAGGCCTGGATAGGAAACTAGGAACCCTACCTCCAACTCTGCCCTAGCTTTCTGGGGGAGCTGAGAAGGTCATTCTCCCTGCCTAGGTTCAGATGCCCCCCGGCTGGTTGGACTGACAATCTCTAAATCCAGCCGCGATTCCAGGACCACTGGGCTGGTAGTAAGCAATTCATTCCATTAAGGTTTCTCTATAACTATACATACCTTGTCTCTGGGCTCTGTTTCTTTGTTGGAAAAATAAGCAAACTGGACTGTTTGACTTCCAAGCTCTCTTTGCTCTAAGAACTATGATCTAATGATCCCCATGACAGTTTTCATTTTTTTAGATTTATTCATTTTAGAGCGAGTGAGAGAGAGAAAAAGAGAGAGAGCACAAGCAAGGGGAGAGGCAGAGGAAGAGGGAGAGAACCTCAAAGAGACTCTGCGCTGAGTGTGGAGCCTGATGTGGGGCTGGATCTCGGGACCCTGAGATCATGATTTGAGCAGAAATCAAGAGTCGGACACTCAACTGACTGAGCCCCCCCAGGCGCCCCCTGACAACGGTTTCATACAGTGGACAGGACAGGTACTGATAATCCCCACAAAAAAACGAGGAAACTGAAGGCCAAAGAGGTAAATTACCCGAAGGTCAGGATCAAAGCTGGGGCTTTTTCTACTTTTTTCTACTCATTCATTTATTCCATATTTGTTAAGAACATGCTATGCTATGAGGGACACCTGGGTGGCTCAGAGAGTTAAGCATCTTCCTTCAGCTCAGGTCATGATCCCAGGGACCTGGGATCGAGCCCCACATTGCACTATCTACTCAGCCAGAGCTTACTTCTCCCTTTCCCTGCTGCTCCCCATGCTTGTACTCTCTCTCTGTCAAATAAATAAAATCAAACAAAAACAAAAACAAACCCACGTTATGAGCCACCTGCTTTTAGCAAGGCCTTAAGTTTACCAGGCATTAGAAGCCAAGTTTCAGAGGTACCTGGGTGGCTCAGTCAGTCGGTTAAACCTCTACCTTCAGCTCAAGTCATGATCGTGGGGTCCTGGGATTAAGCCCTGCATCGCAGGGAACCTGTTTCTCCCTCTCCCTCTCCTGCTCCCCCTGCTTGTACTCTCAATCCGTCTCTCTGTCACACAAATAAATAAATAAAATCTTAAAAAAAAAAAAGCCAAGTTTGTATTTCCTAAACTTCATTCATTTACCACCTCCATGATTTTTGCCATAATCTAACCCATTAAATACATAAATAAATAATATTTACTCAATGTTTTGATTAACTTTTTAAAAAAACATAAACTTAGGTCAAAAAGGAAACTTTGCAACATTCCTATAAATAAAGAAATAGTATCAATTGCTAAAAATACAGAAAGAAAAACAAATACAAAGACATTCTTGATTTCTGGTGCCAGGCCCCAGTTCTGGCTCCAATCTTATGATAAGTTCATATGCTCTTTCTGGGTCTCTGTTTTCTCTTCTGTAAAATGGGATTGTTGGGAGATATTATATGCGAGATGCCTGGCTCTGAGCTGCCATGGAGCGGGTAAAAGACTTCTGGGCTGGTATTGATTCTGCTGCTGCTGACATGGTTTCCCCTCTGCTCTGGACTTGATCCCCTCCTCACCTACAGGAAAAAGTGGCTGCAGGAAGATTGGGGCTTAGATACTGAGGATGGCAGGGATCTGGGGGACCCAAGATCACTGCCTTCGAGTCTCTGGCAATTGTGGGTTAGAGGCATAAATTGCTCCGGGAAGCCCTAAGTGTCACTGAGAATACCCTTGGCTTGGTAAGTGAGTTCTTTGTCACTGGAGGCTTTCAAACAGAGCTTGGGGGCTTGGCAGAAGATTGTCAGAATTACACTCAGTCTGGTTCTCAGGGAAGGGGAGCAAATCCTTCCTCCCCCTGCCCATGGGGTACTGGTCCCTGGGGAGCAGGGATGGAGCCCATAGCATTCAGCATCTGCGGCTGTCCACCCCCCT
Source organism: Lontra canadensis (assembly GCF_010015895.1). Classification (NCBI taxonomy): domain Eukaryota; kingdom Metazoa; phylum Chordata; class Mammalia; order Carnivora; family Mustelidae; genus Lontra; species Lontra canadensis. The sequence continues at coordinate 15,192,563 of NW_022631019.1, forward strand.
CACATTTATCTAGAATTTTAGAGTTTCCTGTGTACTTTTCAACTACTGTCTCATATGACCCTCCCAGCACACGAGGGAAGCGGTGGGGGGGGGGGTGGCGGATGTAGATACAGGGTCTGCCTGCTAAGCAGCAGGCGGATACACGGGGGGCAAGTGACTTGTCCAAGGTCACGAGGGTGGAGTCTTGAACCCGGGCTGTCTGACTCCAGTGCCTGGGAAGTGTGGCTTCCTCCTCTGTCACCCAAGAGGCTTGTGGCTGGGACTCTGCTTGGGACAAGTCAGCATGAACCCTGACTGGCACCTTCCTTGTCAGGAGAAAAGAGGTAACAGCCCCTGTCCAGCGGAGGCTCCCTTCCCGGAAGCCTCCCCTCCTAGGCCATCCTCTGCTTCCTTTGATCCTAGCCAAGGAGACAGTCCAAGGACAGGGAAGAGAGCTACCAGGGAAGAGTGCTGTGGGAAGAGAGAGAGGGCAGTTAGAATCAGACACACAGGTGGGCAGTGACAGGATAAAGATGGATAGAGATATGCGGAGATCCGGGGAAAGCCCGGTAGACAGACAGACACAGAGAGAGAGGCAGAAGGAAGACCACAGAGAGACACAGAACGAAGTTGCAGCCAAAGATAAAGACGACTGGGATACACGCGCAGAGAGCGGAATCCGCCCGACCTCGCAGAGAGGAAGGGACCGAGGGTGCCCACGGGAAGCCAGGAGGTGGACAGGGCCCGGGAGCGCGGGGGGACCGGGAACGCGCAGGCCGCTGCCTCCCACCTCCCCCGCCCCGCCGACCCTCCCGGAGCAGCCGGGCGTGGGGGGCGGGGGAGTGGGCAGCTTCCCGGCAGGGGGCGCCCTGGCCGCGTGGCCGGGTAGGCCCGCAGAGCTCTGGCGGGGGCGGGGCGGGAGCGGTGGCGGGGAGGGGGAGGGACGGGGCCCGGGCCGGGGACGGGGCAGGCGGCGGGGGCGGGGGCGGGGGCGGGGGCGGGTTGCCCCGGCTCCTCGCCGGGCCCCTCGGCCGCCTTTATAAGCCCGCGGGGGAGGTGGCCCCGGCAGCGTCGCGCTCCCGCCACTCCGCGCCTTCGGTCCCAGAGCACCGACCCCACGTCGCTTGTGCCAGGACAGACCCTCGCCCACGTAGTCCGTTCAGGTAAGGACTCTGCGCTGTCCTCCGGCTCCCCGGGACCCCGGGGGAACGTGGTCGATCCCGGCCCCTCCTACATCCTCCGCTCGTCCGCGGGTGGCGGCGAGGATGGATATAAATGTCTGGGCGCGGACCTCCGCGCCTTCACACCACCCAGGGCAGCCCATTGGGGACCCTCAGGCACCTGTTCTGTTCCGGTTTTCGCGCGCATCCGGGGCTCCCGGCAGCGTGCTGGGCTGGGCTGGAGGTTGGACGTGGCGCCCGCGGGGACCGCGAGCTAAGGGGACCGTGCTCCGGACCGCTGCTGTAGTCCTGGGATTACCTGCCTCCCGGGTCTCTGCCCGGGACTTAGACCTTTCATCTACGCCCCTCTCCCTGGCGTCCCGTGACTGAGCAGCCCCAAGGATACCCCCTTGGTGGGAGATCAAGAGACTCAGGCTGCCAACCCCAGCACCCAACCTGGTGCCCTGCCATGCCTCCCACCTGGGAGCCTCTAGATCAAGCCACTGCCGCTTGGGGAGGAGGCCAGTGCGTCCAGGTGGGGTCCAAAGTAGTTTGGGCCAGAGCCCGGATGAATAGAGCGAGGGAGGCGCTGCGGGTCCCAGAGCCGCATGATGGGGGGTTGGAGAAGAGGGGATCTGTGGCGAGTGGATGTTTATCTGGGAGTTGGGGTGGGCACAGCGGCTGTGGGGGCAAAGCTTTGGAGCCGGAAGCCGAGGAGCCGATGATTCACCTATGGCAGTGCTCAGGTGAGTGGGTCGCCCAGAGTTGTTTCCCATGTCCACTTTAAATAAAAAACAGTTCAATGCCTGGTCACAATGTTGGGAGTGGAAGCTGAGAAAAAGCCTCATCGTTGACTCTTCTGACCCTTTTCCAACACATAATGGGGTAGGGGCCTTTACAAAGGCCTCTGGCTGGAGGAGAAAAAATGCTGGAGATCAAAAGAGGGGGCCATTCTCAGGCCAGAAAGAGCTTTGGACCCTGGGGAAGACTGCGCGGGAGGGGGGCAGGCTTCCCAGGGAGGCGAGGGTTGTTTCCCACACCTGCCAGGACGAAAGCTGTTCACTGAGTGCCTGCTGCGTGCCAGGCCTGCTCCAGCACTTCACACGCCATCATCTGGTTTACAGATGGGGAAACTGAGGCTTATAGACATTAGGGAAGGGATGAGACTAGGATTCTAACCCAGATTCTAGCCCACACAACCTTAGCTTCCCGATTCCACTCTACCACCTAAGAGACGAAAGAGCAGAGCCTTAGTTCCGGGCTCCATTCCTGCCCACCCTCCAAACCTGCTTTCTCTTCAGTCCTCCCCACCTGTCCATCTGGGCCCTCTGTCTCTTTTTTTCTTCCTGAACTTCATGCCTCTGAATTCACTAAGCAGAACACAGCTCCCCAACTTCCCCACCTCTGGAGTGAGATCAGCGTGAGTGTCCCTGTCTGAGGCACCATTTGTAAATGGGGAGCGTGCCTCGTGTGTAAGACTCTTGTGAGGAATAAAACTGAACTGAGGCCAGAAACAAAATACTATCTTTATTCAGGAAATATGAAGCTTTGTGCCAAGCCCTGTTCTAGGTGCTGGCCAAGGAGCAGTGAAGAGAACACAGCAATATTTGGACATTTGCATAGAATTTGCATCAAGAAATTCACAAGGGAGGAGATTAAAATGCAGTAACACGTGTAAGATTGGTTGCCTAACATTTTGTTCTCACTCAAAGATCAGGCACCCTAGCTGTGTGACCAGAGATGGTTCTGTCCCCTATTATGCTTCGATGTTTTCTTTTAAGCTGAGGCCATCAGTAAACTACCTACCCATGGTGAGTTCTGGATATGACTAATGCGTACAAGGTGTTGAGCTGGTGTCTGTGCTTAAGAAAATATTGGCTCCAGTGAGCTCTAATCTCAGCAAAAAATGCAACCCTAACCCTGGGTGTATGGTTATGTCACTGCCCCTGACGCCTGGTCACCCACCTTCACCCGGGCTCTGCCCAATCTTTGATGAGCTGGTGCCGTTGCCCATACTCAGAAGCTACCGCATATCATCCGAGACACAGCCTAGGTCAGGAGCCCGGAGTTCTGTGCCGGGCACGGGTCTGGGCTTTTACCTCTGCAGGACCTCCTGCCCTCTGTCTCACTGTGTCCCAGCTTGGAAATGGAGTGAAACGGAACTCCGCCCCTGCCTATCCCACTGGACATTACCTATCCGACCCTGCAAGCTAGATGCTGTCCTCGCCTTACATTTCCTGGGAGGAAACTGGTCTTAGAGGGGAGGGATTTGCCCAAGGACACTCAGATGCTACCGGGTGGAGCTGGGATTGAGGGCCCAAGTGGTGAGAATTCCAAGTCTGGTGATCTCTGTGTTGTACCCATCTCCGGGGATGAGGGTGTCTAAATCCAGGAGCAGGATCCAGCAGCACAGCCCAGAGACCTTGAAATAGGCCCAACTGAAGTTATCGATACAAACCCCAGAACTCGAAGAGAGCGTTGCGGGGAGAGTGAGTGAGCTGGGCTGAGAACCGGCACTCAGAAATCTGTGCAGGGTCTCAGGAATGCTGACTCAGCTTTCCCAGGGCAACGTAGTCTCTGGCAGGCTGGAGCTAGGCTGGGCCGTATGGCTTCATTTTTTTCCCATCCCTTCTAGAGGTATCCTGACTTTAGGGGGCAGGGAGCAGTAGCTTGCTGTGGGGAGGAGATTGGAGGTTCATTCCCAGCATTCCTATGTGACCCTGAACAAATTACTTTCCCTCTCGGAGCCTCAGAAGAAGAAATCATCTGTAATGTGGGTTAATAAGGGACCAGCAAGATCATAAATGGTTTTCCAACACTGGGATGAACCAGTGTTGGTGGCTGAGAAGTTCTGTGTTCCCAGGGTATTTTCCTTCACCACTAGCAGGTGGTCCATAGGGCACGGGAGAGGCCCTGTTTAGGTGAAAGGCCCGGACACCAGGGGAAACCCTGGCTTCTGGGTCAGCATCTTGGGTTCCAGTCCTCGCTGTGTGACCTCAGGCAAATCACTTGGCCTCTCTTGAGTGCTGGGTTCACATTCGGCCCTTAGCAGCTTTGGTAGAATGTTCAGGGTCCAAAGAACATTCATGAACAGTCTCTATGTTTTCCACCTCCCCATACCACCCCCCAACAGTTCATGATTGCTCCCAGAAAAAGTTCATGCTTAAAGTTTTCCATGCTGAAATTCTCAACCTCACTGTGGCATGAAATCAATTGTTTGCATTTAATTTGACTTCTCAAATTAAGGGGTAAAATTTGAGATGAGGGTAGGGGGTTGGGGGAGGAGATGAGGAAAATGAAGTTAAACCAGATGTGTTTTTGTTTAACTGTCAGATGGTGGTTAAAGTGCCTGAGTATTACCGTGGTTCTTTCTGGATTCCAGTAACCAGGAGTCAGGTTTCACTAAAAACTATAGTGTGTCTTCCCAGTGAATATGGGCTTGCCTTCCCCATTATTATTATTATTATTTTTATTCTATATTCATCTGTGGCCACAAAATACTGAGCAGTGAGAATACCTCACAGATGCCTGGGATTTCAGAGCTGGAAGATGTTTAGCAGCTGGCTCGGTCATCTAGCTGCTTTGTAGATCAGGAAGATGGAGGCCCAGAGAGGGGAAGGAGTTTACCCAGGGTCACCCAGCTGCTTAGAGGGGAGCTGGACTGGGAATTCAGTCTTTCGGCTCTAAGGTCCACGACTTCCTTAAAAGTAACCAGTGTTGGGACACCTGGGTGGCTCAGTCGGTTAAGCTCCTGCCTTCGGCTCAGTTTATGATGCCAGGGTCCTGGGATCGAGTCCTGCATTGGGCTCCTTGCTCAGCAGGGAGCCTGCTTCTCTCTCTGCCTCTGCCTGCCTCTCTGCCTGCTTGTGCACTCTCTATCTCTCTGACAAATAAATAAATAAATAAAATCTTCAAAAAAAAAAAAAAAAGTAACCAGTGTTTTGGATTTGGTCAGTCTCGTGTCCGTATCCACTGTGTCCACAGTATATCTAGTTTTTGAAAAGAAAGCTGTTCAGGGAGGATGCGGATGGTGTGGATCAGTAGGAAAAGGATCTTCAACTCATTTGAGAGCAGGGTCTCTGCTGTTGATACACTAGTGGTAGGACCTTGGGCAGGTCCCCTCTCTGAGCCTCCGTGTCCTTGTTGGTAAGCCCAAATGCCTGACATCCACAAGACTAGGAATGTCTCTAATTCAGTGAATTGGCTTTCCCATATTTATGGCCCAGGTCATGGCAGGCCTAGACAGGCCTAGGGCGCAGACTGCCCTCCAAACGGGGCAGGGGACAGCTGTGGCCGATTGTTGGCTTTTGCAGTGATTTAAAGACCTTGATTTAGTTGTTGCTGTTACTCAGCCAAGTGATTTCATTCTACCTTTCTTGAAAGACCAGGGGATGTGGCCACACTGCGCTGCATCCCAGCTGTGTCGCCATGGGTGGAGCTGAGTAACAGCCCCTCTGTCCACTTGACGACAGTCCCCACGGCTCCCTTCTCCCCCACGCCCACTTTCCTCATGGACATGACCTCCCTGCCTTCTGAATTTGCAGTTTCTGGGTGAGGTGCTTTGAGGCTTTGGAAGGAGGTCTCAAATCTCATCCGAATGAGGGCATGGGGCTTGGGCTGGCCCTCAGGGAGCTCAGGGTAGGAGTGTGGGACACGTGGATAGCAGTGCCTCCTTCTGTGGAAGCTTTCTTCTTGCTCTGGTGGTCCCTGGGAAGAGTCTAAGGGCTCTAGAGGTCTAGGGGTGATGGCAACAGCCTGTCAGGACTTAGATAGCTGGCCCGGGGCCTACCCACTTGGGGACAGGCAGCCCTTGGTCCTTCAGGGTATAGATGACCCGCTCCTTCAGGGAAGGGACTCCCTGGACTAGTACCCGTTCACCTAAATGCTCCCTGCGTGCTGGTGTCACTCATCTCCGAGACCGGAAACACTGTCTTGTGCTCTGAACTCAGGGCTCTGTTGGGCCACCTTTGCTGAGTGCCAAGGCCTAGCCATGACAGGCAGGCATCATGGTGGCAACACAGACCTCCAAGTCACTGTGACTGAGCTTAAGTAAGGGCAGTGTGGCAGGCCATGAAGGCTTATGGTCAAATACAGGGGGTCTGAAAGCAGCTGCCTGGACGGAAGATTCTAGAAGGTAACCACAACTGTTCTGGGGGTGCAAGATGAACAAGGAGGTCAGTTACCCCACCTGACAACCTGATAGTAACCACGGGCCCCAACATGGTCCTCCCACTTGCGGAGGAGCTCAGAAATGGGCCCCGTGTGGGTTTGTATTTTATAAGTACCTGTTGGGCACCAGGCATCTTGAACATTATCTCTGATCCCTTCTCTCCTCCCCACCTCCTGCCCTTTTGCAGTTGAGACCGAGGTTCAGAGGGTAGACATGCCAGGGTCAAACCCTTCCCCAGTTCTTCTGACTCAGGGAAGGGAGGAGAGGGGAGGGGAGGCTGGGAGGCTATTTCTGGGAAAAAGACCTCCAGGACAAATACCCTCTCCCCAACCCAAAGTTCCATGGAAGTATCTTCACGCTCCCAGACTTCAGTTTGTGGTTTGGGTGAGTGAATTTCATGAGGTCAAGTATGTAGGCTACCAGGCAGAGCTCAGCAAACATTTTATCTTCTTTAAAAAAAGTGTTTAGGTGGCTTTTATTTGAAAAGCCATAAATCCAACCTCTAAAAGGATCTGTCATGTGACTTTTTGTTAAGTCAATCTCTTGGCCTTCTTTGATCTACCTTTTCACTTTGTCTAGGAAATGAGGGTGGGGGGTGTCTTCTCAGATCTCAGGCTGAGGCTCCCAGGTCTCTGTCCTGTAATCCCCCAGGCCTCTTGTAGGCTGTCACTGAACCCTGTCAGGCTTGGCCTTTCTGAGTATCATTTGTCAATTTCTCCCTCTACCTGTCCCCACTTGACTTACCGACAGCTCCTTAAAATACAGGAGTTAATAACTTAACCATCTGCCACCATTCTGGGCAGAAGGTGTCTCAGCAGATTGAGTCTTCCTCCCCTCCCTCACTCTTAGCACCGTTATAGGTGCTGTTTTCTCTGCCTCCTTCATTGAGCGTCGCCCACTCCCCGTGCCACATGTCCCAACGCTAATACCTACTAGCATTGCCAGGCCAGGGGTGGCCCACTGCCTCACCTGGAATTGCTCATTTGGTCTTAACAGCAGCCCTGGGTGGCCAGTGCTATTATCCCCACGTTACACAGGAGGAAACAGGCACGAAGTCCCCCATCTGGCAAGTGGGAAGCAGACACGTTTGTCCCCCAGTATTGCCAATCCATCCACTCATTGCGGCTTCCTTTTCTGTGACATAAATGATACAATCCATTTTCCTAGGAGAATCTGGTTCCTTCCTTATTATGAAATCATCAACCTTGGTAATTCATGTTTCGGTTCAGTTCGCCAGCTATCAAGGATGAAAAACAGGGCTCCTCCCGACACCCCTTCCAAACCCTTGCTTGGATCACTTGATTTTTTTGTGTGTGAAAATGATGTGGGTTCCCCCCCCCTTTAACCTAATCCTGATAATTAATGTCTAAGGGCTTACTCTGCGTCAGGAACACGGAGCTAATCTCTTTGAATGACTGTAGTGTGTTTTTTCTTCCTCTCCATTTTACAGAGGAGCAAACTGAAACTCAGAGAAGCTCTGTAACTTCCCACGACACACAGCTGCAAAGGGGAAAGGGAACCAAATCCAGGTCTCACGTGGTCTTGCTTAATCTGATTAGCATCTGAATTCAAATCTTTGTTTGTATACAAGCCCTCAGGGGATGGTGCCGTCTACATTTGTTTTCACTGGAACCATCTGCCTCTGGGGTTTGCAAAGTGTGGTAGGGATGGGGGTGGGGAACCGAGTAGGCGGTCCTCTTGGGGGCCTGCGGCTTCTGGCTTCTGTTCTCTCAGACAGTGGGTCTCAATGGGCCTGGACACCTCCTGTTCTGGTCCAGAGGAAGGAAGTGACAGTTGTGGCAGGAAGCATCCTCAGAAAGCCAGAGGAGGCTGAGTTTGAATCCCTGCCCTTTTTCATGCTTTGTGACCTTGGGCAAGTCCCTTTCCCTCTTGGCTTCCAGTTATCCCTCCTGACAACCAGGACTTGTATTGAGGCAAGGCCCTCAGGGCTTTTCTAGCTCTTTTGCGGCAAATAGTTACACTCAAGTCAGATACCATCACTCAGCCACGGCTCTTTTTCCTTCCGAACTTCAGGGCCTTCTAAATGCAGTCCTCCAGGCAGCCCTTAAGACAAGGATATCCCAGAACCAAATTAGATCTGGTCATTGCGTGGAGTGTGGAGAAGGGACAGGCCCAAGGAGGCCTTAGGTCACTGTCCCCCGGCTCCTCAGTCTCCTTTCCTTGTACAGGAAATCAGGAGGCGCTCAGAGCTAGACTGAGCCAGAACTCCCCTCTGGTGCCAGGTGGGGACCTTTCCTGGGGCGCACAGTGGTGCCCATGTTTAGTCCTTAGGGATGGCGATGACCCAGGCCGTATCGTGAGAGTGGAAAGAGGCTGGTTGGTCTTGGAGAGTTACGCTCACCCCTACCCCACCCTCTATGATAGTACTGTTATGCCCCCCAAATGGGTCCGTGATTAAAGGAGCGAGACTGATACAAAGCGAAGGTCAATGAGACTGTAACACACGGAGAAAGCTGCACAGTGATGCTAGGTGACCAATTGAATTACAATTTATCCTATAATAGACATTTGACCTAGCCTATCACACCTTGGTAACTAGGGAGACAGTATGCATCCCCCCACTGATTGGATGTCTCCACCTGGCCTGACCCACCGTTGTATCTGGGCTTTGTTACCTGGAGCTGGTTTCTGGGACTTGTTTTTAAGTTAAGTCCCCTGGGGGAAGGGGAGCAGGGATAGTTTAAGGGTTAAACAACATTATTATTTTAACCTTGATGGAAGCCTCTAGCTAAATAGGTCCTTACAGTACTAATGGTAGTAAGAATGGTAGAGTAATAATAGTGGAGTCACTAACATTTGGGGCGCCTGGGTGGCTCAGTAGGTCAAGTGTCTCGTCTGCCTTCAGCTTGGGTCATGACCCTAGGGTCCTGGGATGGAGTATGCATGGGGCTCCCTGCTTAGCGAGGAGTCTGCTTCTCCCTCTCCCTCAGCTGCTCCCCCTGCTTGTGTGCTCGCTCTCTCTCAAAAATTTAAAAAATAAATTTAAAAAGAACTAATGACTTTCGGGTATATTTTGAATATTATGAATATTTATCATGCACCGAGCCATTCTGGTTAAGCGCTTTATATATATACACTTTTAATCGTTCTGGCGACCCATTCTCCAAGCGAGGGAAATGACTCAGAGGTGAAGCAATGTGCCTGAGTTGCCCGGGCTGGTGAACCCAGGACTTCTGCCCAGATTTTAATTCACCTTCTTGCGTCCCTGCCACTGGCTCCCTGCCGCTGGCTCCCTCCCTGGCTCCGCACTTGGCTCTTCCCCAGCCCAGCAGCCACCGCCTCCTTTGTGACGGGGCCACCCCTTTCCCTGGGGAGGGCGCCCTTCCCTGCGAGGCACCTCTCACCCACCGATGAGGACAGCCGAGGCACCTCTCACCCACGGATGAGGACAGGCGGGCAGATGGCATCTTCCCTTTGGCAGGTTAGAAAACCTGGGGTCCCAAGGAAAGAAATGGTAATCCCTGCTCCAGGGGATTTAGTGTTCTACCTGTCCCCTGGGTCTCTTGTGAATCCATGGCCCCAGGGAGCAAAGGCCGGCAGCTGAGAGGGGCAGCTGACTGAGGGGGCGGGGCCTGGCCTACCCAGCTCCGGTTCCAGTTCTAGCTCCTGTTCTAATCAGCCACGTGATGCTGGATGAGTTACTATGAGACTCCCAACCTCAGCTTCCAGGCTCCTATTGTACTTTTCCATTTTTAAAGCCCATTTATTTATTTATTTGAAATCTCTACACCCAGTATGGGACCTCGAACTCGCAACCCTAAGATCAAGAGTCATATGCTCTGGAGCACATGACCGGCTCAGTCACTGGAGCATAGGACTTTTGATCTTGAGATCTTGAGGTTGTGAGTTCAAGCCCCACATTGGGTATAGAGATTACTTTAAAAAAAAAAAAAAGGGTCCCATGCTCCACCAACTGAGCTGGCCAGGTGTACTTTTAAAGTCCTTTCTTATTCGTGAACTCACTGGATCCTTAAAACAGCCCCCCCAAAATACTGTCTTCATTTTGCAAAAGGGGAAAATGAGAAAGTGAGGCTTAGGTCAAACCAATGGCAAAAATTAGCCCTCAAATTCAGATCAGGATCCCAGGCCAATGGTCTTTCTCCAGATGTGTTCTGAAGACTCTTACAATCTGATTGTCTATGGGGTGCCTGCCTCGGAGTATGATTTTTCTGGAGGGCCAGAATCTCATCAAATCCTTGGTGAACTCCAGTGTCTAGCAAGGTGCCTGCCTTCGGCAAATGCATGTCATCCTTGGGTTATAGAAAGGCTTCCCCACCTGGGAAGGCTTTCCCCAGCTCAGCTGGACTCTCTCACCACAGGGAAACCTGTGGAGGCTGGTCCTGCTGGGTGTGACACCTGAGCCACCCCAGGATGAGCCTGGCTGCCCTTCCGTTGATATCTTCACATCTCCGCTGATGACACCAACTCATAAATAGTTTGGTAGTGATTGGCAGCAGGACAAGTCAGTTTCCTTATGGGCAGCTCAGGCCCTTAGTCAGATATGGGTTCTCCCAATGACTACCTCTGACCGGTCTTTTCGTCCGTTTTATTTACAGATGTACCCTCCCCTCAGTGCCAAGCAACTTTAACTTCCCTTTTTTTTTTTTTAAGATTTTATTTACTTATTTGACAGACGAGATAACAAGCAGGCAGAGAGGCAGGGAGAGAGAGAGGAGGAAGCAGGCTCTCCGAGGAGCAGAGAGCCCGAAGCGGGGCTCGATCCTAGGACCCCAGGACCATGATCCGAGACGAAGGCAGAGGCTTCAACCCACTGAGCCACCCAGGCGCCCCTAACTTCTTTGATAATAATAGAAATGGCTGTCAAAATGCGGCATCAATGTGTACTGTGCTTTTTGGCACATAGTACACACTTAATGCATATTTGATGAATGAATGAATACTTGCGCATCACACCCCCAGGCAGGGGCCTCAACAGAGGTTTCCAGGAAGGGGAACCTGCCTGTCACCTCACCCCTGCATGGGGTAGCCCCTGCCTGTGTCAGCTCCCTAATTGCCCAGCACTGCCCACAGCCAGCGGCAGCAGACGTTAGCATCTTTCCCGGTGAGGAGGAACCGTGACCGCTTGGAGGGAGGTATGGCTGTGATCCGGAGAATCCAGAGGCAGAAATGAGGCTCAGTGTGGTTCCGTAACTTGCCCGGGGTCACAGACCTGTGAAGCTGGGATTAGGACCCAGAGCCTGGAGTCTTTCCCCTTGTTCCATCCCAATCGGCTGAGCAGGTTGGTTTTGGCTCCGGTGTGTCTGTCTACGGATGTCTGGTCCAGGCCTGACTCCAAACAACCTCAATGTATTTAATAATGATAGTAAGAGTGGTCTTTCACCGAATCCCATATGTGTGCTTGGCCTGCTAAGTAAGTGTTGGACATACCCTTCTCTGTTTGGGTGACTTAGCCTCCCCATTGAGTAGGGACAAATCGCTGGTTTTAAAGGTTAAAGAGTAGAAGCACAGTAGGGGACTCAAGGTCATGCAGCTCATAAGCAGTTAAGCCAGAATTTGAACCTGGGCAGCCTGGCTCCAGAGTATGGGCCCGTAATCATTTAATACTAGATAAATCTCTGCAGGCCAGATGTGTAAACTCCTGAACCTCCTGGTTCTTCCGGAGCCAGACTCGGGAAGGAGGTACAAGGCAGGAACAGACTGCATGACACTTCCTGGCCCTCTGAGCCGAGGAGTCTAAAGTTTATCTGTCCCTTGTGTGGTTCCTGGAGGCAGGGAGAAATGGGGGTGGGGGGCCCAGCAGGGCAGTCCCAGTGTCTCTGGGAACCTGGGTCAGGGGGAGGCCAGGGCAATTAGCAGACTGAAACCACTGCTAACTCAGAAACCTCAGTGGGAGATTGGCCCCAGCCTCGGTCCAGGAATCTGGCCTCCGGCCTGACCCTCCCGGGTTTCTGTCCCACCCTTCTAAGGTCTTCCTGGGTTGGGAAATGTCAGAGCACTGGCTTAAGTGAGAACTTGGCACTGAAATGTCCTCTTTCACGGAATCCCTGGGCTGGCCTGTCTGTCCCATTTCCTCCCCCAAAGGAAGTGGATCCTGTCCTGTAGGGTAGCTACATGATTGGATTTGCCCAACCAGCACCTGGCCACGGAGAGCTCAGCTGTACAAGGCCTCTAGCTGGGGCATTGAGGCAAGCCCGCCAACCTTCTCAGCCAGTCATGGAGGGTGAAATACGGGCAGAACGCTTGTCTTGTTGGTTTGGCCAAGGCAGGCCCCAGAGGATTCCTGTGAGAGGCAGTACTGGCCTGTGGGTTTGTCCGCTCTGCTCTGAGGCCTGAAGTGGCTCCTGGGGTGGGGAGGGAGGGAGAAAAGGGATTCCCCTGCTGCTCCACGATATTCCGATATTCCGGCTCGAGTGGCCTTGCTCATCATTTCACCTGGTGTGTCAGCTCGCCTGGGTGTCGACTTCTTAGCACCTGTCAGGGTGGAGAAAGGAGGAAGCAGAGTCAGCAAGGCGGATGAGATGAATGCGGAGGACATTCATTCATCCATTCATTCAACAAATATTTTATTAGCCCAGCTCCCTGCTGGGCCCAGGGCTAGGTGCTGGGATTCATGAGTGAATCTGGTCCAGTTTTTCCTTCAGAGAACGTCCAGTGTTTGGGGAGATACTCAGGTGGACAGGCCCCTGCAGAGTCCCAGGTGGTGTAGGATGAAGGAAAGTTCGAGAACTGTGGGACCAGAGGGGGACCTCCTCACCAAGCCTTGGACAGAATGACCACAAGGGATTTCTGGAGGAGTTGGCGTTAGATCTTTTTTTTCCCCTCCCTCCAGCAAATACTTACTGAGGATCTTCTATAGGCAGGTGTGGTTCTAGGTACAGGGGGGTACAGCAGCAGCCACCACCAAGTCCTCCAGGAAATCCATGGTACTGGAAAAGACAGACCATAAAATAAGTTAATTTCAGACAGTGGGAGTGCTGGGAAGAAAATAGGATTGTAAAATAGTAGGGGGACTGGGGAGTCGTGGGAGCCTCTTCACCTGGCAGGGCAAGGAAGGAAAGGATGCGAGACGTGACCTCTGACCTGAAGAAGGAGGAGTGAGACCAGCATTGTCCTGGGGAAGAGTGTTCCAGGCAGGGGATGGGCCAGCACCAAAGCCCTGAGCAGGGTGGGGCGGGGGGTGGGGTGGGGGGAAGCTGGGCAGACAAGGTGTGAGTGGTGAGTGGTACGGGTGGGGGCCAGGAGGTGATGTCAGAGAAGTGGGCAGGACCCAGAGCTTGCAGACCTCCCACCAGCTGTGGAGGAATGAGCAGAGCAAATAAGGGGTTGGGTGACCTCCCGTTTGCTGGATGGCCCCTTAGGGTCGTGGGGTCCCCAGGCACTCAGCAGGGAGGCTGCTTGAGATGCTTTCCCTCTGCCCCTCCCCCACCGGCACTCTCTCCAATCAATCAATCCATCAGTCCTTAAAATAAATAAATAAATAAATAAATTGATTTAAAACCCCTATGAACCATCATCCACTACCAGGACTAAATAGTGACAGTAATTTACACATTCCTCTGAGCTCCTCCAACCTCTGCCCACTGCCTGTCTTCACAGGGTGGCGGGGGGGTTTGGTGGGTGGGGGTGGTAATCACTCCTGAATCTAGGGTTTCTCATTCCCAGTTTTAAGTTCTCACATTTATTTATTTAGAAAGGTGTTACTTATTTGAGAGAGAGGATGAGTGGGGTGGGGGTGTGGGCAGAGGGAGAGGAAGAAACAGAGTCCCCACTGGGTGCAGGGCCCGCTGCCCATTCCAGGGCGCCGAGATCATGACTTGACCCCCAAGTCAGACGCTTAACTGACTGAACCACCCAGGTGTCCCTATATACGCTTTACAGAGGTGTCCCGTACTTTATGTAATAATCTCCTTGGACTTGGTTGTAAGTGAATCTTACATTGCTGAAATTGATCCGCTTGCTGCCTGTGCTGTAATTCTTTCATTGTTGTTTAAATAGACTTCAAGCGTGGAGCCAGATGCAGGGCTTGAACTCAAAACCCTGAGATCAAGACCTGAGCTAAGATCAAGAATTGGCCACTTAGCCGACTGAGCCATCCGGGCGCTGCAGTGGTTTTTTTGTTTGTTTGTTTGTTTTTAAAACTGCTTGCTGTGTATGTCATTTATATACCAGGTAACTGTTTCAGAATTTTACTTAATTTCTTGTTGATGGCACTGGGGTTGTGTTCAGGTTTTTGCAAGTATAGGAAAAGTACCTACGAAGATTCATGTGTACGTTCTCTAATGCATGTAGCTAGCTAGGACTTCTCTTGATGTATACCTAGCCACCGATTGTTGGGCCATAGGGTCTGTGAAAATTTGTTCAGCGTTACAAGATAAGAGCAAAATGATTGTATCTCTTTGCACTTCCACCAGTAACGTATAAGAAGTTCTGCTCTTCGTGTCTTCTGTAACACGTGGTGTTGTCAGACTTCGTTATTTCCAATCCAGTAAGTGTTAAGGACTTCTCGTTGTAGACCTTGATTTGCAGTTCCCAGATTTCTGGCAGGGTTGAGTAAGTGTGTAAGCATATGTGTGAGTCTTCTTTTGGTAATGTGTTTTGCCTATTTTGTTTTTTTAAGATTTTATTTATTTATTTATTTGACAGAGATCACAAGTAGGCAGAGGGGCAGGCAGAGAGAGAGAGAGAGGAAGGGAAGCAGGCTCCCTGCTGAGCAGAGAGCCCGATGCGGGGCTCGATCCCAGGACCCTGAGACCATGACCTGAGCCGAAGGCAGAGGCTCAACCCACTGAGCCACCCAGGTGCCCCTGTTTTGCCTATTTTTCTATTTGTCTTTTTTTTTTTTTGACATTTTCTTACTGGTTTGTCATCGTTCTTTGTTTATATTCCTGAGTCGAATCGTATTTTGGAAACTGGACATTCTAAAATGGAATATAGGTCAATTTAGCAGTTCATTTATTTATTTATTTACGATTTTACTTATTTGTGAGATAGAGAGCGCACAAGCAGGGGGAGTGGCAGGCAGAGGGAGAAGCAGGCTCCCTGCTGAGCAAGGAGCCCAGTGTGAGCCTCGATCCTAGGATCCTGGGATCATGACCTGAGCTGAAGGCAGGCACTTAACCCACCGAGCCACCCAGTTAAGAGAGAGGGAGAGAGCAGGGGAAGGAGCAGAGAGAGGGACAAGCAGACTCTGCAGTGAGCAAAGATCCCGATGTGGGGCTTACTCCCCGGACCTCAAGATCATGACCTGAGTCAAAACCAAGAGTCAGACACCACTGACTGAGCCACCCAGGTGCCCTGAGCACCTCACTCTTTTTTTTTTTTTTTTAATTTGATAGAGAGATTACAAGTAGGCAGAGAGACAGGCAGAGAGAGAGGGGGAAACAGGCTCCCTGCTGAGCAGAGAGCCCAATGCAGGACTCGATCCCAGGACCGTGAGATCATGACCTGAGCCAAAGGCAGAGGTTTCACCCACTGAGCCACCCAAGCACCCCAGCACCTAACTCTTGATCTCAGCCCAGGTCTTTTTTTTTCCAAAAAGATTTTATTTAATTATTTGTCAGACAGAGCACCCACACAAGCAGACAGAGCAGCAGTCAAGGGAGAGGGAGGAGTAGGCTTCCCGATGAGCAAGGAGCCTGATTCAGGACTCAATACCAAGACTCTGGGATCATGACCTGAGACAAAGGCAGATGCTTAACCAACTGAGCCACCCAGGTATCCCTCAGCCCAGGTGTTAATCTAAGGGTCATGAGTTTAAGCCCCACATTGGGTTCCACACTGAGCCTGGAGACTACTGAAAAGAAAAGGAAGGAAAGGAAAGGAAAAGGAGAAGGAGAAGGAAGAAATTGTATCCCCTTTTCTTTTCTTTCTTTCTTT